>NW_028270150.1:76983358-77287763 GCF_037043375.1 Chiloscyllium plagiosum | reverse complement strand
GTTGATACTTAAAATATTCTTGGCTCCAATCCTGCTGTGGCTGAACCACTTCAAAAAAACATCCTTGATAAGTTTAATGAACTGTGTAACCATCTAACTCCTGAGAAAACAGCAAATTATCTATAAAACTAATCAGGCAATTAAATCTCATTCAAACTTCAAATTATTTTTCAGCATCACTCAACCAAAGTAATTGACGTAACCTAAGCAAAGGCATAAACTGGAACAGGAACATTCGATGAAATGTGAAACCTCCCCTGAGTGTGGTTTGTGTTAGCAAGTCTGTCCTTGCATCCAGTGCTCTTTCTGAAATGGTGTCAGGTTTTAGGTGTGCTGGGTTCCAGCTTTATGCTTGCAGAGGTTTACTTGGATGACTGATGTGCTGGGGTAGTTCGTTAGAATTCATCCCTTGCACATAACCCCGTTTTTGGTACTGTCTTCCTGAAAGTCAAAGAATACAGAAAGCATTGTCTGAAGGAGGCTTGAATATCATTGAGTCCTCCCATTGTCTTTCTCATATAATCACAACAGCACACATTCCAAAGCTCAGGCATTGCTGAGCATCAGTAATTGTTCCATACACTTCTATAAACATAATCTGCACCTTGCAATGTATCTGCACATGCATTCCCTTTCTGAATTTGAGGAAAATATACAGGACAAGTAGACCCAGAAACCAAAAGGACAGAGGGAATATGATGTGGCAGAAAGCTAGAGAAGACAGTTTATTGTTGCAAAGTGGAATCTGGAATTGCAGGAGAATTTGGCCAGGGAAGGATATGATGTTGCGTTTTATTGGTAAGTTAGGTCTTCTGGCTAATAGCCAAACATATTACGTGATATTTGCCATCTAGAATGTACCACTAGGACTTAATGATATAGAAACAGAGGAACAATGGAATGGGAGGCTGTGGTGGACCTGAATGGATGAAACATAAGCTGCATATTGAAAGAAGGCTAATGTACATTGCATCATTATATCTTCAAATGCTGTACAGCACTTCAAATACCAGTAACTATTCACTTATTTTTATCCACTAACCATGTTTCTATGAGTGAATTCTTGCCTTTGCGTCAGTCTGTTGTGAGTTCAAGTCCCAGTCCATAGATTTGAGCATGAAATTAGGTTAACACTCCACTGTAGTATTGAAGAAGTGCTGCACTGTCAGACAACACTGTCCTACCAATCAGATGTTAATGTGAGGCCTGTCCTCCAAGGTGGACATAAAAAATTCCATAGCACCTTTGTAAGAACAAAGGGCACCTTTCTGGTGGCTTGGACAACATTTAGCCATCAATTACTAAAACAAATAATCTAATAAAGTGATTAATAAATATTGCTGTTTGCAAGACCTTAGTGTACCTAAATTGGTTGTCATGTTTCCCTCCATTATGAGAGTGATTACACTTTAAAAATGACAAAGGGGGATGCTGAAAGGAGGTTTCCTTTTGTGGGATAAACGAGAACTAAGGGACACGGTTTAAAAATAAGGTGTCGCCCATTTAAAATGGAGGTGAGGAGAATTTCTTCTGTCAGAAGATTGAGTGTCTTTGGAACTCTCTTCCTCTGAGACTTGTGGAAACAGAACCCTGGAATATGTTTAAGAAAGAAGTAGATAGATTTTTGTTGGGAGGGAGGGGCAGTGAAAGTTTATGAGAGGTAGTCAGAAATGCAGACTGAAGGTTGTGATCGGATCAGCCCTGATCTTATTGAATGGCAGAGCAAGCTTCTATGACTAAACATGTTACTCCTGCTCATACAAATGGACAAACAGCAGAAATACAAGTTGAAGTAGATAATTCTACCCCTCAAGTCTTGTCTGCCATTCAAATTACCCCTATCATTGGTAACCCTTAATTCCCTTTCATTACAAGAATCTATCCACTTCTGCCTTAAAAATACTCAACAGCTTATCCTCTACTGCCATCTCAGGCAGACAATTCCAAAATCGCAAAGTCCTCTGACAGAGAGAATAAACAAAACCCTCATCACTGACCTGACGGTGTGATCTCACACTTTAAAACTGAGTCTTCTAACTCTGGATTCACCAACAAGAGGAAAGACCTCTTCCATTTCTACTTTGTCAAGGCTGTTCAGGATTTTATACATTACAATCAAGATCCCCTCCTCAATCTTCTCAACTCCAGTGGAAACAGGCCCAGTCTGTACAGCCTGTCCTAATATGTCAGTCCACTTATTCCAAGCACCAAAAACCAAAAGAACTGCGGATGCTGGAAATCAGAAACAAAAACAGAAATTGCTGGAAAAGCTCAGCAGGTCTGGTAGAATCTGTGGAGAGAAATCAGAGTTAACATTTCGGGTTTGGTGACTCTTCCACAGAATTCTCCTTCCTTTCTTACCTCGCCTCTACTGTTTCATTGACCATATCTTACCAAATTTGATCTGTTGACCCCAACATTTAGTTTGAAACCCCCTTGACATCCCTAGCTATATACTTTGCAAGAACACTCGTCCCAGGTTCAGGTGCAGATTGTCGCAATGGTACAGCCAACATTTTCCCCTGTATTAGTGCCAGTGGCCCATGACCCAGAACCCACTTCTCTCACACCAGTCCTAGAGCTATACTTTTATTTCCTTATTCATAAGCTTATTTGTTTAACATCACCTTCCAAACCCATGACCCCCACAACCTAGAAGGGTGAAGGAAGTAGGTTCATGTCAACATCGCCATTACCCTCCAGGAAAGAATAGAGTGAAGATGAGTAAGGTTGTTCTGGGAATTGAAGGAAAGCAGCAAAGGCTTCCCAGACTGATTTCTGGGATGGCGGGTCTGACGTATAAGGAGAGTTTGAATCGGTTAGAATCATATTCTCTGAAGTTCAGAAGAATTTGGAAAGGGGGGGGTGGCAGGTAAAAAATAAATCGATAAGATTCCAACAGGATTAGACAGGGTAGGTGCAGGAAGGGTGCTTCTAATGACAGGAGAGTCCATAACCAGGGGTCACAATCTAAGAATAGAGAGAAACCATCTAGGACTGAGATGGGAAGAAATGTCTTCCCCCAGAGAGTGGTGAGCCTGTGGAATTCTCAATCGTAGAAAGCAGTCACGGCCAAACATTGCATGATTTCAAGAAGGACTTGGATAGAGCACTTGGAGAAAATGGGAATCATGGATATGGGGGGAAAACAGAACCATGATAAATGCCAGAGCAGGCTCGAAGGACTGAGTTGCTACTCTGGCTCCTATTTGCTATGTTACTATGTTTCTCAGAATCACACACCATCCTGACTCGGAACCATACCACAATTCCTTCACTTCTGCTGGGTCCAAACAATGTGGAACATCCTCTCGACAGAATGTTGAGTCTACCCATACCCAATGAACTATAGCAGTTCAAGGCGGTAGCTCACTATTACCTTCTCATGTGCACTTAGGGATGGGCAATAAATGCTGACTCTGCCAGCAGTGCTCTCATCCACTGAAATAATTAACAAGTCAAACTTTGCGAGTAAATTCAGCAATCCAGTGGGAAACTGCATTAAGTGGGAACTTGGTATAGATACACATCAAGACGGTGCTTACTCTATAGCTTTTGCTTCCCAGGAATAAAATTAACCATTAACGGCATTAAATATATTCTGTAGAGCCAAAAAGACAGAGTAATACCACACAGAAATAGTTCAAACCAGTCTATGGTGACCATGGTGCCCACTCAACTAGTTCCGATTGCCTGCATTCAGTCCATATCCCTCTAAACTCTTCCCATCCATATGCTTTTAAATTGTTGTGTTGATCAAGAATCATTTGTAAGAATTGTGGGACTCAAATGGAAAGAAGAAGATTCAAGACATCTGAATAACCTCCTGCAAAAATGTGTAAATGAGAAAATGTAAAATGGAAGCCTGGGTTCCCAGTAAATATCTCTAAACAGAATACCATGTAATAAACCAATAATCTAACAAGGTTGTAAGTCTCTTGGCACTCACTATTTGTCTTAGCCACACAGTGGTAACATAACCCCTTAATTCAAAACAGCAATAGATTACATCAACGTTTTTCATACTTCCCTGTACAGTGACAATGGCTTATTTTGTAAATATTTCAACATTATATTATCAGAATTCAGTGGTGCTGAGCACTCTAATAACAGCCTGAATACCTCAAATCGAGGAGCGTGCAAGTATCATCCAATACCTGATTAGACAGTGTAATCCAGGAGTTTCAAATTGTTTAACGATTTTATTTACAGAGAGCTGGGAACAGACGGGAAACAGGAAAAGCTAATTCTACTTTAACAACGTATTGGGGTGGGTGGGGTGGGGGGAATCTATTATGCATCATGTCCTTTCATGGTGCGCTGACTGACTTGTTCTTGTGCCACAACTATTCTGACCTTCTTATGACTAACTGCAGCAGAACATTGATAGTGACCTGGGAAGAAGGTGACACTGTCGGCCAGGCATTACTGTGGGAAAATCGATGTTTTCAGGGCTGATGAAGGGCTTTTGTCCGAAACATCAATCTTCCAGCTCCTCAGTTGCTGCCTGACTTGCTGTGCTTTTCCAGCACCACTCTAATCTAGACTCTGGTTTCCAGCATCTGCAGTCCTCACTTTTGCCAGTCATTACTGTGCAGACTGGGCATCATAAACTAAAAGCATTGAATGTAAAAGCTGCCACTGAAGATTTAGATTATTTTGCAACTGAGACGACAAATGACAAATTAAAATTAAAATTGCTATAGGCACCGTGCTTTGCTGAAAATACATGATTCATAAACATTCAGTGAATGTGACAGAATTTGTAAAGAAAGACTTGAAATTGAACTTTCAGTATCCCAGTAATGAGCATAAGAACATTTAAGAAGTTTGCAAAAATTTGGGATTATGAACATAAGGCTGCACAAATTATGCTAAGGTTTTGTGCTGCACTTATCAGACTGCACTTAGGCTATTGTGATCAGTGTTCCTCCCTGTGCAAACTAAAAAGCTACACGAGGACTGGAAAGGAGACAGAGAAAACAAAGTTGACTGATTCGAAGTCTAAGAGGAATGAGCAGTGAGGAAATATTTGAAGCATTTCATGTTTCAAATTGAATAAGTCAGTTTATGAGCACACATAGCATCATTAAATTTAGTGTAATTAAATTTTGACAATTCTTCAAAGACGCTAACATTACAGAAGTGATCTGTTGCTCTTCTGTTCGTGCATGGAAAGGTTTATCAGACAGCTTTCCATGGAGAAAAATATCTTTAAAGGAATAACATAATCTCTATGTTAAAACAAAATGCAACACTGAGCTTGAGTGGAGAATGGACTCTAGCTCAGACAAAGGACTCAGTTGCCTATTATAACGCTGTAAAGTCTTCATTAGTCATAATATCAACTGTGTTGCAATTAATTGAAAAATACTAACCCTGCTACCCCACTGATTACATTGATCTTACTCTTCAAGCTGTCATTTACTGTACATGGTGCATGAAATGATGTGTCAGGAATATTAGATTGTAATCAGCTCCATGTCTTTGAAGGGATTCTCAGAAACATATCCAGAGGGATTGGATATTGACCAGTTACTGTTAAATACTCAATATCCAAATAACAAAGGATACATTCCACAAAGAGTTATCAAGAGTTATAGATCCCTAATGAGAATTAATATGCACAATATACTGCTGTTTGATATTCAAGGATTATTAAAATTTGTGTTGTTATATTTCCTTTTAACAAAAATACTCAACAGTGACTTATGACAGTTAAAAGTTCATCAATAACACATTGTTGGAAGCTGGGTGATCAATATATAATCATAAGGGAATTGTGGAATCCTGACGTGTGTATAGTGTTACAGGAGGGGACTGGGTTGACTAAATTCTCACAGGAGTTCTCCAACTCATCTGGTGTAGCACCAGAACAGCAGTAAGAACTCAAGGCCTTTGATGGAACTATCACTCATTCTGTTTTTGCCAATTTCTGCACCACTTCTGCCAAAGTTAAGGTGGAGGACCTAGAGAACTGCAACAGATCTTCACTCTCCATACTGCAATTTTCTGACCATTATTGCTCAAGAATGCTGCATGCATGCATCCAAACTTTCAAAGCTTAAGGCTCCCAGAAAGAAAAGCAAAATAACATCTGAATTTAATTGGAAGAATATACATAGAATACAGATCGTCAAGATTTGGAATCTGTACAAGAATCTTTGCTTCTCTACTCAGACTTGGTCTCAATAATTGAAGATCCTGTGTTTGCTTCAGGGCTTTTAAATTAAAGTAAGCAGCAGTCTGCACAGTTGGATTTTTGCAATTGTTAAAATTCACACCAAGAAGTTGAGCCACCATTGCAGAATCTCATCTCCAACAGTAAGAAGTGAACAGATGGTTGTGTACAGCTTGTTTCATTTCACTATGTAATGAGACCTTACAGTGCTGTAACATACATTTGTTCCAGAGACCCATATTGCAGTGACTTATGTAGATAAATGTTGATATATCTTTGTTCTTCAACTAGCATGCACATAATATCTATTACATTGCCCTGATTGGTCCTGAGGAGACCATAGGCATTGGCAATTGAAGACCCACATGTGGGGTAGAGCCTGGGGGCAATCCAATTTGTATGTATCAATTGGACTTATCACCAATGCCCACTTAAAGTGCAGCAGCAGAGCAGGAGAGTTGACAAGGAATTTGCATTCTCCCAATTGTTTTGATTTGTCATTTTACCTTAAGTTTCAAACATGCTCTCTGTTCCAAAATCCTCTGAATCCCTGACCTCAGATCAGCACCTGTTCATGCTTATCTCCAAATGAAATGATATCCCTTCCAAATTCAAAGCATGGAAAACAGTCAGCCTTTGTATTACGTTGACCTGCATTTATTCTTTAATAATTGGGAGTTGTTGATTACAAAAGAGAATGTGGTCTATTCAGTCAGGACTTGGAGTTGGTGGCCATTCTGGTGGTCACAACCTACTCAGCAGACTTGGTCAAATGGCTTCCAGACTTACTCAGGATCCTTCAGGTGCTTCAAACAACAGTCACTTAAACATTCGCACCACACACAATGATCATCTCCAATAAGAGACAATCTAACCAGCGCCCTTGACCAATACTGAATCCCCAACTATCAACATCCTGGGGTTTACTGTTGTTATGGACCAGGTCAGACCCCCTCAAAACATTTCGAGAAAGTAGCCCAGACCCTAACTTTGTTAGTTGTTTTAAGCAGGTGTAACGTGGATATTCCAGGAGGGATGTAGTTGGTCAAACCGCTTAGTTTTAAACAAAACAGAATTTATTTACAAGATTAATGAATGAAACACAAACAACAGTAAACAGAATACAGAATAACTTAACATATCTTAAGACCCAACAATCATCCCAACTTGATGATGCTGCTCCCAATACTTGCAGCAACCCCCATAAACACCCCTTGGCAAAAAAGGTAAAATCAAACACAGGGTCTTACAAGAGAAAAGTCAGAAAGAGAGTACCAGCCTGGACCTGCTTCTTTGGATAACACACTACTGTTAAAAACCAAACCAAACCAGTGAAAATCTGAGCTGGGAGAATTGGCCACTCTCCTTTCATTGTACAAGCACTTTTTTTAAAACCTTGGAAGCCTTTTGCCTGAGGCAGTGTCTGTTAGCTACCATCAAACTGGCCCTAAAACCCTTCAACTTATGCTTTTCAGAGTCTATGTCTTTTATGACCTCTCCAAATAAAAAAGCCAAGGACAGTACAAATTTGGTAAAGAAGCAGCATTAACCAGAAACTCAACTGGACTCCTCACATAAACACAGCAGCTACAAGAGCAGATAAGAGGCAAGGAATATTGCAGAGAGTAACTCTCTTCCTGACTCCCCAAAGCCTGTCTACCACTTACAAGGCACGAGTCAGGAATCTAATGGAATACTCCCCACTTGCCTGGACGGGTGCAACTCCAACAACACTCAAGAAGCTTGACATCATCCGGGACAAAGCAGCACACTTGATTAGCACCACATCTACAAGAGTCTGCTCATTTCACCATTGATGTTTAGTAGCAGCAGTGTGCGCTACCTGCAAGATGCACTGCAGAAATTCACCAAAGACCCTTAGACAGCACCTTCCAAATCCATGTATCCACATACGAACCACCTTCTCTGTTGCCCCTCAGGTCTCTTTCAAACCTTTTTCCTCTCACCTTAAAAATATGCCCCCAAGGTTTGAATTCCCCCCACCCTAGGGAAAAGACCTTTGCTATTCACCTTATTTTTTCCCCCTAATGATTTTATAAGCTTCTATAAGGTCACCCCTTAGCCTCCTATGCTCCAGTGAAAAATGTCCCAGCCCATTCAGTCTCTCCTTATAACCCTCTGGTCCCAGCTACATTGTGGTAAATATTTTCTGAACCCTCTCTGATGTAATAAAATTCTTCCATTAGCAGGGCACCCAGACCTGCATACCCTACTCCAAAAGTGGCCTCACCAACTTCCTGCACAACCTCAATGTGATATCCCAACTCTGATACTCAATGTTATGAACAATGAAGGGGATGAGTGGGAGTAGCTGAGTTTGCTCATGTAGGCCTGAACTGCACTGAGAGAGAGTACAAATGACACAAAATGTAACTTTTAAAGTTAACGGTTTAATTTGCAGTTTGAGTTGCAGAACTATGAAACATAACAACATAAAAAATAGGAAGAGGAGTAAGTCACATGGCTTTTCAAGCCTGTTGTACCATTCAATATGATCATGGCTGATCATCCAACTCTGTAGCCTGTTCCTGCTGTCTCCCCATAGCCTTTGATTCCTTTAGCCCTAAGAAAGGGAATATGCTAAGAATATCGGTTAGCAATTTACTACATCCAACAGCCATTCATTGTTAGTCACACATAGTTTACAAGGAATTGTACATGTAAGCAAATTGCACCATTCTGTTGATTACTATAGACCAGCAATAGAGCAAATTACCCAGCTGCAATCCCACACCACTCACTGCAACGATCGTAATACTTCTGTTTCCAAGCCAGGTTGCTTCTCTGACAGGTTGATATTGTCCCATCAAATTCCATTCGTTATTTACACAATCCAAAATTATTTTGAATTCTTTGTTTGAATGACGTGTTCATTAACACGATTTCCCTTTCATGAACCAAGTTAACCCTGCCTGATTCTATTATGACTTTCTAAATGTCTTGCCACTGACCCCTTAATGATGTATTCTAGTACTTTCCCAAAGCCAGGTTAACTGACCTAGAGTTTTCTGCTTTTTGTCACTTTCCTTTCTTGAATAGAGGTATTACATTAACATTTTTTAACTTTGCTGAGACCTTTCCAGAATCTAGGGAATATTGGAAGATTAAAAGCAATGCATTCAATATCTCTGCCACCATTTCTTTAAAGACTCCAGTGTGCAGGCCATTAGTTTTCCTAGTATTTTTAATCTGATGATTACTTTAAGTTCTTCTCTCCTTTTTAATGTTATCCTGTTTCTGGGATGCTTTTTGAGTATGATGCTGTGAAAACAGATACAAAATACTTGATCACAGTCTCTATTTCCTTGTTTCCAATTATTAATTCCCCAGTCTCACCCTCCAGGGTACCAATGCTCACTTGGCCACGCTTTTCCATTCTTTATCCTGCCATGATAAATTCTATGCTTCCTTGAACCTTTCCCTAGAAAAATAAACTGCTTGTCAAATGAAGTGCTCTGCATTTCAAAAGAAGACAAACCTGTTACCATCAATCAATGTCATCTTCCTCACGGCATTTAAAACACTGTGCACCACTTAGGCCAGATGCATCAGCATTTTTTAAACATGTTCAATCATGCCTATCTTATACTTCTGTACTGCATTTTGTATCCACATCTGAAGATGCACCAAATATTCTTTATTTCCAATGTTATTTCCTATCAGATTCAAGACGGAATATTCTGAGACTCGGAATGATGTGGGCAGTGGTGAATCAGGTAGGAAGAAATGCCAAAATCAGAAAAATGAGATTCTCTACATCAAGTGCAAACAAATTCTGATTCTGCAACCAAGTTTTGAACAGCAAGACGAGAACATCACCAGCGAGTCTATCTGCAAGCATTAGCATCCCGTTACGAGCTAATCTCAGCTCATATACATATAGTTTCCTGTTTCTCCAAGCTTTCAATAGCAACCAAAAAGTGACAATTCCGACATGAAAGTCAGACTCCAGTTTGCTGCTCGGTGTTTTAGGCCTCCATCTTGGACAGCAGTCCCTACCGTTATAGGGCAAACTCCAAAGACAATGACCACCGGCAGCCCCTGTCCTCAGAAGCTAACCATCCTCACCAACTGATCATGACTCACCTCTGACCCACCTACAGTACAGTTCGCCACTTTATTGCTGACCTTTGGAGCACACCGACACCACTCAGTGCAATTCAACATCATGGATTCGACCAGGCTGCCTCCCCAGGACTCTCTCATTTTGTATCAACTTTGAAGCCCACAACCTCTCTGCCTTCTTGGTGTCGTTTCATTTATAAAATCATGAGGGGCATGGATAGGGTAAGTAGACAAAGTCTTTTCCCTGGGGTGGGGGAGTCCAGGACTAGAGGGCATAGGTGAAGGGTGAGAGGAGCAAGATACAAAAGAAATTTAAGAGGCAAATTTTTAACTCAAAGAGTGGTATGCATGTGGAAAGGGCTGCCAGAGGAAGTGGTGGAGGCTGGTACAATTGCAACATTTAAAAGGCATCTGGATGGGTATACAAATAGGAAAGGTTTGGAGGAACATAGCCCGGGTGCTGGCAGGTGGGACTAGATTAGGTTGGGATATCTGGTTGGCATGGACAAGTTGGACCAAAGATTAGATTCCCTACAGTGTGAAAACAGGCCCTTCAGTCCTGCAAGTCCACACCGACCCTCCGAAGAGTAACCCACCCAGTCCCATTTCCCTCTGACTAATGCACCTAACATTATGGGCAATTTAGCATGGCCAATTCACCTGACCTACATATCTTTGGACTGTGGGAGGAAACTGGAGGAAACCCATGCAGGCTTAGGGAGAATGTACAAACTCCACACAGACAGTCACCTGAGGCTAGAATTGAACCTGGGACCCTGGTGCTGTGAGGCAGCAGTGCTAACCACTGAGTCACCGTGCCAGGTAAGGGTTTATCTTTGTGCTGTACATCCCTATGACTATGACCCATCAGACTTTTGTCTTGCTTTCCCATTTAGGCACAAAGCCAGGCAGCTTGTCATGGTTATCAGCAGGAATAGGCCAAGAGGGTGAACATTCTGCTGTATGGCAGTGTGCTTTGGTAATATTACACTGACATGATGTGGCTGATGTTTATGCAGCAAACACACAAGGTGCTTTAATCAAAAGACCCGTGTCCCATGTCTATGGGGGGGGTCATTCTCATTCAAGTCAAGGGGGGCTGTCAGCAGTCAGGGGGGCCACACCACAGTCAGTCAGGGCCAGTGTTCAATCTCATCAAGTGCTTGAACAGGGTTAGTCAGATTGGGAGGCGGGGGGGGAGCATGCAATGAGGGTGAGAGTTCCATATTAATGCAGTCTGGGGTCTAGGCCACAGCCAGCCCTAGAATCCCAGGTCCACCAGTCTGGGGATTAGTAGTAAGTAATTCGGGGAGTGACACAGAGATCGGTTAGGGTCTCGTCATTTGTCATGACAAGTGGTCAGGGACATGAAACGTGAAGGTCTGCCCAATTAAAAACAGGTGGATTATTAGGGGACCAATTCTGTATTTGGGAAGCAAGAAAAGTCAATTGTGGGAATTGGAGGTAGCATACTGGGATGCAGAGAAAACAACTGTCAAAGGGGAAACTCAGCATTTAAAGTGGGGAGGGGGCAGGTAATAGTGCATAGCAGGAGATGAGTTATTGCAGGGTTGTGGGGGAGGAGTCACCATCACCTGGCTTTGATGGGGGTGTGTGGACAATGCAAAACAATGGTTGGCATTCAGCTGTCAGTGTGGGGCTCAGGGGTTAATGTTGGGAGATGAGGTTGCATTGGAAACATGAAAAATCTCAATATTAATGAGGTTGATCAGGAGTGACACAGAGACTCAGTGGGCACCTTGATTACTCGGCTGAGCCTGTGACTCACCAGGTCAAAAACAAGCTGGCCTGCCTTATCCTCATGCAAATTTTGAAGGTGTAATGGAAATGGAAAATTGCTGCAGCAACACCAGAAGTGGTCAGAGTAATGTTTCTCGGAGACAGTGAGGACTGCAGATGCTGGAGATCAGAGTTGAGAGTGTGGTGCTGGAAAAGCACAGCAGGTCAGGCAGCATCCGGGGAGCAGGAGAATTGACATTTCAGGCATCAGGAATGAGTAAATGTTTCTTTCTGTTTGATCACATAGGTTCACCTTGTGTATGATGCAAAACGTTTCAAGGAGCAGTTGCATCAATCAGGCAGTTTCACAATACAGGCTGAAGACACCTGTTATCATTGTATACTGAATGCAAAATGCAAGCAGTGTCCAACTGTGTAGGAAACAAGTCCTGGTTATGAGCAATCTTCACCATGTCATTTGTCATTACAGATTTCATTGCCATTACTGTGAAGCAGAAGTAATCAAAGGCGACCTTTAAAGCTACTGTTCACAAAGACAGTCCTAGATCTCACAGGCTGCACAACATGGAGCTCATTTCCTCTCACCTTGAGAACTGTTTTCTCTTGGTGGTGAATCTGTGCAATTCTCCCCCCAAGAGAGCCGTGGAAGCTTAGTCTGAGTGGATATTTCTACGATTTCTGATCACCAATGGCATTAGGCTCCTAGTGATTGTGCAAGTAAAAGATATTAAAGTGTTTGACCAGCCATGATCATAATACATAGTGCAGCAGGCGCGATGGGCTGAATGGTCTACACATGCTCCTCTGTTCCTCGAATTAAAGGTATTTACCATCAAAATAACTCAAGTCTGAATCATAAATTAAGAAATTTTATATTTGTTAGTTTAGTGCTGGCTATTTACCTTATTCCATGAGGGCAATATTTTATTTACTCCTAGAATGTGGGCATTGCTGGCTGGCCAATACTTACTGCCCATCCCTTGCTTCCCTTGAATTGAGTTGCTTGCTAGGTTATTTCAGAGGGCAGTTCAGAGTCAACCACATTGCTCGGTGTATGGAGTTGCATGTAGACCAGACCGGGTAAGGATGGCAGTTACCTGGAGGGGGGACCTGATTGACGCCTACAAAATCATGAGAAGTATAGTCAGGGTGGATAGCAAGAAACCTTTTTCCCAGAATGGGGGACTCAATTACTAGGGGTCACAAGTTCAAAGTGAGAGGGTAAAAGTTTAGGGGAGATATATGTGGAAAGTTCTTCATGCAGAGGTGGTAGGGGCAGGAACGATAGCATCATTTAAGATGTATCCAGACAGATACATGAAGGGGCAGGGAGCAGAGGGCTACAGATCTTTAGAAAATAAGCAGCAGATTTAGATAGATGATATGAATCGGCACAGGCATGGAGGGCCGAAGGGCCTGTTCCTGTGCTATAATGTTGTTTGTTCATTGTTCTTCCCTAAAGGACATCAGTGAACCAGTTGGGTTTCCACACAATCAACAATGGATTCATGGTCATCATCAGACTCTTAATTCCAGATTTTTAAAAAAATTCAAATTCCACTATCTGCTGCGGTAGGATTCAAACCTGGATCCCCGGGAGCATTACCTGGATCTCTGGATTAACAGTCAACATTAATAGCGATAACTGGATTAACAGCGATACTACCACTAGGTCGTCACCTCCCCAGTAAACCTACAGAACAGAAGAATGTATTATCTCTCTGTCTCTTTCCATGTTCAGTAATAGTGGACGGCAGTAAATATATAGGGACAGGTCTACACGAAGTAAGTTTCACTTTTGCCAAAACATTTTGTTCACCATCTTCATAAAATCCCTCACAGGAAATTAAATGACAAAAGATAGACGAGAGTTGCACCAATTTCATGTCTAAAAGCTATTCAAAGATCTGTGCCTAAATTTTTGGAAGCTTGAATACCATTCAGAATTGAAGTTATTTTGCCGTATGGAGCAAAGGAGTCACAGACACAGAAATGTAAATGAACACTTTGACATGGGAAGTGGAGGATAATGTTCAACCATTAATCATGTTTTTACACCATAAATACGCAAGTGAGGTACTAGGAAGTAACAAAAACTTTGGCCTGTGCTATTAATTTTTGTATAATTACCTGTAATATTTTGTACAGTCTTAAATAAAACTGGCCCAGCACCTGCACAAAACTACCTGCCATGTTCTTGTTATTTGTTGATTCTTACAACCATATTTAAGAAATCCTTATTAATTACAAGACAAGACGAGCACCAGAAATATATTAAAAGTGAATTCCAATTAATCTTGTCTTTTAATTTCTAAATGGTGAGAAACCAGCAACTGTGAGGAACAGATAAATTTAGGGGTTGATGCACAAAAGGTATCAGCAAAAACTAAATGTTTGAGATGTAAATGTCTGGCTAGACTGTAACTGCACATCTGCACTCAGTTCAGAAAACTGCATTTTAGTAAAGGTATGTTGGCAGATCAGCCACTACCACACAATCACTATGGCTATTGCCACCTCCCTCAGCGATGTGGGTTTTTCACCTAGCACGGTAATTTTTGCTGAAGCAGCAATGTTTGCGCCACACCTCATAATATAAGAAAATGTGTGTGGGTACAGAATAATTCAATGTGTTTATTAGAGCTAGCTATTGTATACAGATAGTAAAATTCTCAGATACATTTGTGTCTGTGCTCAAATCAAGTTATTCAGTTACAAATGGCAGCTAGCTTCAAGTGAATGCAGTTAAAATGGAGTATGCAATTTTTAATTTGCTTCGGTAACATGCTTTGATAAAGTAAGATCACAAGTAGGTGTCTTAAAGGTATATTGACATACTGTGCTCTTTAAAGGTAATCTCACACACTGCCCATAAGATATAAAACAACTACAACAACATTGCACTTTTACATAATGAAATCATTCAAGGTGCTTCACAGGAACATTATAACACCAAAATGACACCACGTCAAAGGAGACAACCCTGGGCTAGATTTTCATGGATTCCAGAAGACTCTGTGGAGCTGTGAAAGTGCTAGCTTGGACCCAATTCTGTGATTCCACTCCTGGGTTTGTAATTTAAGAGTGCAATCTGGTTCATGTTGTGGATCCAGACACACTGCAATGCAGACCTGGCCGGCACCATTGTGGAGTTCAGAACAGCCTTTTCATACATAAGCTTAGACAGGCCAACTTTTAAAGGACATGTGCTTCATAGCCATCAGAGTCTGGATAAGCGAAGTTCATGAAAGCTAAGTTTAAAAGGTCTTACCCATTACCCACATACTAATCTATGTGGCATGCCCAAGTTCCCAAAACCCACATATCTTTCAGGCCAAGATATTACTCCCACACATTCCATGATCGCTCATACCCTCCATGCCAAGCTAAGATACTTGCATGCCCATTCACCGGCTGTACACTTTGTAAAGAACCAATGAATCCTACAGTAAATACAGGACATTTTAAAATGCATGTAAAAACTAGTCATTCTTTGTGACGTTCCTTTTTTTTAAAAAAACACTCATTTTATGACAGACCAGTAAATGTTCAATCATACACCATTTAATGTATCAAGAGCAGAAACTGCAAACAATTGAAATTTCTTATCTTGTGAAAATAAAAATTGTACAATTGACAGAATAGAGAGTTAGAGCTGTCAATGAATCAATATTTTCCCTCGCAATCAGCTATTTCAAAAGTCTCACGGATGCTTGGGCTCTCAGGCAAGTGTGAAGATCTACCTCAATGAAATTATATGTTTCAAGATGCATTTCTTAAAATTCCTACTTCCCTGGAAATGATGATCTTAAGTACATTTAAATGCAAACATGACAAGCATTCAATTAGCAAAGGACTGTGGATGCTCGAAATCAGAAACAAAAGCAGAAGTTGTTGGAAAAAACTCAGCATGTCTGGCAGCATCTGTGGAGAGAAAGCAGAGTTAATGTTTCAGGCACAGTGGCCCTTCTTCAGAATTTCTGTTTTTGTAGCATTTAGTTGCCCATCTCTGTGGGAACTTTAATAATTGTTAGCAAGCAGTTTGAACTTGGAGGCTATCAAATCCAATGATATCCACATCCATTCCATGAGGACCACAGCATAACAATCATGAATTGGGTTCTTGTGGCACAGTAGTAGTGTCCCTACCTACTAAGCCAGAAAGCCTCGCTTCAAGTGCCAAGTGTTCCAGAGTTGTGTAATAACATCTCTGAACAAGTTCATTGAGAAATATTTAATAACAATCATAAATGAGAGCCTTCAGTCAAATTTGCTTATTCTTTACCAGTAACATGCTGAGTTCAGGAAAATCAACACAGCTGAGCAACCAGAGGTGGTATGGTGGCTCAGTGGTTAGTACTGCTGCTTCACAGCACCAGGAACCTGGGTTCGATCCCAGCCTCGGGCGACTGTCTGTGTGGAGTTTGCACGTTCTCCCTGTGTCTGTGTGGGTTTCCTCTCAGAGTCCAAAGATGTGAAGGTTAGGTGAATTGGTCACCTAAATTGCCCATAGTGTTAGGTGCATTAGTCAGGGTAAATATGGGGAATGCATCTGGGTGGATTACTCTTCGGAGAGTTGGTCTGGACTAGTTGGGCCGAAGGGCCGGTTTCCACACTGTAGGTAATCTAATCAAACCTGGAACCTTGTTATTGTTTTCCTCAGTGCTGTATAGTATATGGAAAAGTTTCAACCATCAGGCATTGATTTACCACTGGAAAAGTACCAGATGATGTAATGGATCAGACCAAACCCCTCTCAAAATATTCAGAAGATAATTTCAACCTTATCCTTTTCTTATTTTAAAGGTAAATGTAAGGTGACATGTTTCAGATGCAATTTGCTTGGTCAAACTACCAGGTTTAAAGCAAAACACATTTTATTCATCCATTATAATTTAAAAACAGCACAAAAGAAAAACTGAATTGGAATTAGTTAACTCTATTGGAAAACTTAACAACATAATTCATACAGCAATCATTACTAATTAACCGTTCCAATCTAGTAACATCCTATAAACACACCCTTGACAAAGGGTAAATTTAGAACATAAATTGTCTCACATGCAACTGTAGTAGCCCAGGGGGATAAAACATCCAGAGAAAACTCTGAGAGAGGAGCAGTCAGGAGACATTTACTGTTACTTTCAACCCTGCTGAAACCCCAACTGCTGCTGAAAAACTAAAAAACCTGATTCAGTGAGAGCTTGACCACACCCATCCAGGCTGCTTCTATTATTCTAACTTTAAAAAAACAAGGCCTCACAAGCTGTTTACTGCAGACTCTTGATACCTCTCCCCCAGTCTCTCTTTAAAAGAAATCAGGACAAAACACACCTCTAAAAGCTACAGCGTCATCACAATGACGAGAGGAAAATCTGGTGTCTTTCTACAACAGTAATTTGCCTGGCTAATGCAATTTGTGCGCAGGCTTTTAGTGTTCAAACAGTATTCCAAAATACATTATGCAGGATGTTGGTCAGACAAGGAAATTAGGCTCCTACACCAGTTAGAAATTGGAAAACCTAATGTACAAATAGGTAGAACATGTAGTATACATTCATTGACCTAACTAGCTGCCATTCATAAGGATCACTGACAACATCCCATGAAAAGGTCAGTTTTTTTATATCCAAAGAAAAGTCGTATTTTGGTGGCTCAAACTCACTCCTGCCTATCCCTGGCCTGGCTACACATACCACTCAGCTGAATGTCTACAACCAGAAACTGGTGAATGACATCAACCATGTCCAAAGCTGACTAGAGAAATATTTCCATGGTTTCGCGCACACAGTGCAGCCACAATGCTTAAAGTCTATGTTGCACAGAAGATTGATTTTTTTTTATTCAACTCATTTCAAAATTTATAATTTTCTTTCAAAACAGAAGGTTAAATAACACTTATAAAACTTGATTGTCGATGTCAAATTTATTTCGAGACAAAAAACTGCGGACGCTAGAATCCAAGGTAGACAAGCAGGAGGCTGGAAGAACACAGCAAGTCAGGAACATCAGGCAGTGGAGAAGGTGACGTTTCAGGTATAAAGGGTGAGGGGGGGAGGGGGCAAAGTGGTGAAGTGGGGATAGGTGGAGACAGGTAGATGGTACAATCTGGTTGGTCGATGTGAGGGATGAATCCGTTTGGTGGCTGAGAGGAATGAAGGAAGTCAGGGAATGGGAAGGGAGGTTATTTGAAATTGGAGAACTCAATGTTGAGTCCTTCGTGCTGTAGGCTTCCCAAGCAGAAGATGAGGTGTTGTTCTTCCAATTTGCGGTTGGGTTCGTTGTGGCAATGGAAGAGGCCAAGGATGGTCATGCCAGAGAGGGAGTGGGAAGGGGAATTAAAATGGGCGGTGACTGGGAGGCCCGGTCGGCCCCTGCGGGCCCGGCTGAAATGCTTATAGAAACGTTTCCTGAGTTTATGTTTGGTCTCCCCGATATAAAGACCACATTTGGAGCACTGGATACAATAAAATGGTTGGAAGAGAGGCAAGTGAACCTCTCTGACCAGACCACCCAGTCAGTGCCCATTTTAATTCCCCCTTCCCACTCCCTTTCCGACATGTACATCCTCAGCCTCCTCCATTGCCACAGCGAATCTGACCGCAAATTGAAGGAACAACACCTTATCTTGGGAAGCCTACAGTCCAGAGGACTCAACATTGAGTTCTCTAATTTCAAATCACCTCCCTTCCCAACCCCCGACTCCCTTCCATTCCATTCCATTCCTCCCAACCGCCTACCAGATTCATCCCTCCCATCAACCAACAGGTCTCCACTTATCCGCACCTCAGCACCCTGCCCCCACCTCCCCCTTTATCTGCAGCTCCCTTTACACCCACCCCCAGTTCTGAGGAAGGGTTACACCTGAAATGTCGACTTCTCCACCTCCTGATGCTGCCTGGCTTTTGTGTTCTTCCAGTTTCTTGCTTGTCTACAATGTCAAATTTGCAGCCTTCTTTCATAATAATTGAAATAAAGACCGTTACAGATAATTCATGTGTCAGTTCACGGATTAATTATAATGTAAGAGTTATGGTAATCCTTTCCTCAGTTGCATTGAATGATTGTAAAACATACTAAAGAACAAATTGGTCTTTTTGTTTTGCCATCTTAATTACAAGCTGTGATTAGTGGCTTTTTCAAATATATTGAATGCTGTAATGTATGTCATAACCCTCCACAACTGTCCAAATTTAACTCCTGGCAGTGATTATTTTTATCACCTGACGTATCATATAGCCACTAATTTGAAAATTGCTGTACTTACAACACAATATTTTCCTGGTCCAGACATGGATACCCACCTACAGGTCTGAACTTCCTAGGGTTTTTCTTGCAGCGTTACATATTCGGTTCAGCTCAGGTATGAACCTTTGACCTTCTGACATAATCTCTCTTTTCAAACAAGTAAATGTCTTACGATCAGAACAGGTAGAAACAGCTTAGCGGATTCCACAGAGGACTGAGTTAAACTGAAACAGAACATGAATTGGGATCCAGACAGAAGTCTAAATAATTAATTGTTCCAGTGTCAAGTTACTAGTGAATAATTGATTAGCTGTGCAAGGTTCCATTTGAGGGATTAGTGACGGGGAAAAGCTGAAGGCTTATGGAGGGACATGAAGTCACCTCCACAAACTGTTAAACAGACCTAATAACTAAAGATTTCATGGTTAAGTTTCTTGTATAAGTTGCATAAGTTTACAGGTGAGACACAAGTCAGACGAATTTTAGGTTGACAGAGTTAGATATGGTATTAAACATCTTGATCTACTCACTGGATTAATTTAAGACAGGGTAGTAAAACAAATTAAACAATCACTTGGAAAATGGTTGTGTGGCTGATATTTGAAAAGTTGCCAATTCGCTAATTGCTATTTCAGGCAGGATATCAGAATCATTGAATTTTACAGTAGAGAAGGAGGCCATTTGACCCATTGTGTCTGTACTGACTCCTGAAAGAGCTATCCAGCTAATTCCACTCTCCAGCCCTCTAACTTCATCCCTTTCAAACATATATTCCGTTCTCTTTTGACATCTCCTCTGAATCTGCCTCCATCACTCTCCCAGGCAGTGCATTCCAAATCCTAACAATTCTGAGTAAAGGCAGTTCACCCTTAATGGCTCAGAATCTTAACAGCAGGCAGTAATTGCCTGCTTGACATTCTTGCTCATCAAATCTTCTGAAAATGGCTGAAAAAAAGGTTGCACGCAACTTTCAAAATGGTGTAAGTGGCTACCGCCATTACATTCAGTTCACTCTATGCTGTCTGTTGCACAACCTGACTATTCAATGAAAAACATAGGAAGCTAACACTTGAAGAGGACTTTCGATTTAATAAAGATGAGCACACCAATGATGGATATTGATCATGAAGCTGAAGCAGAAATCTGCATCCAGAGCCAACAGCTCATTACCAAGATCATCAGCTGATCAGTCCGCACTCTTTTGCATTAACAGTTATGTTCAAGGATCTGTCCCACTCCCTTCCCAACTGGACGATCATCATCAACATAAGCCCCAACATTGATATTCCTGTGCCTGACACTGGAAGATAACTGCAGAAACATTTTGCACATAATCAGTTCAAACTATTTTGTGGTTCATGGAAAATTTATAGAACAATACCTTACAAAACATGAGTTATTAAAAGGCAGCTGAAAACTTATATAGTAACTAAATATTTTGTATCTTAATTAGCAAGCTGACTATGTAGGTTTACCAAAAGATACTTCAGATTTCCAGTATCTGCAGTATATTGTTCTTTATTCTTTCAATGACTGGTTTTGAAGTCTCTCAGAAACCAATAAAATCATCAAGTAACAGCTGACTGCATGCCATAAATAAAGATAACTGGTTATAACTATTTTCAGCTGATGTTCTTGGTAATGAGCTGTTGGCTTTGGATGCAAATTTCTGCTTCTGCTTCGTTACCAACATTCGTCATTGGTGTTCACAACTTTATTAAACTGTAAGTCCTCTTCATCTGTTTTTCATTGAATAGGCAGGGGGTACAGCAGACAGCATACAGAATCATAGAAACCCTACAGTGTGGAAACAGGTCCTTTGGCCCAACAAGTCCACACCAACACTCCGAACAGTAATCCACCCAAACCCATTCCCATCCTCTATTATCCTATATTTACCCCTGACTAATGCACCTAACTTACACATCCCTGAACACTATGGGCAATTTAGCATGGCCAATTCCCCCAAACTGCACATCTTTGGACTGTGGGAGGAAACCGGAGCACCCGGATGAAACCTACACAGACACGGGGAGAAAGTGCAAACTCCACACAGTCGCCTGAGGCTGGAATCAAACCCTTTCCCTGGTGCTGTGAGACAGCAGTGCTTAGCGATGAGTTGGCAACTTTTCAAATTTCAGCCACACAACCATTTTCCAAGTGACTATTTAATCTGTTTTACTACCCTGTCTTAAATGCATATTTTATATCATAACAAATTGCTGCATTAAGAAAGGTTAATCCTCATCACTCCTCTGGGTCATCAAAAGGATATCTCCAGTAATTTCAATTTAGAGAGAATACAAAGAGTAGGATGAATCATCAGAAATATACTAACCCTGCCAACAAAGATTCTACATGCAATGGCTCTCTACAGTTCTCCGAGGAACAATGTTTTAACAACGGCCTGATTTTCCAGCAAGATAGTGACAATGTTGTGTTGTACCTTTCAAAATACTGCACAACCCCATGTTATGGCTAGTTCAGCACCGTCTCTTGCAAGTTGATTAGAGCAAATAGACTTATGACTTCTCAAACATTTAGGGCATCATTAGAGAATACATCCCAGAGGATCCTTCACACAATATAAACTACCTTCATGAATTTTGAATGGTACAACTCTATTAATGTGCAAAGGGTTTATGATAACCAATACTGCAACATGCAGGTCTCTGCTCTTTTTCTTGACAGATGCTTTTGATATTGCTTTCATATTGCATTGGTCATCCAGGCCCACACTTTTCACTTGCACATTGAAAGAAAGACTTGGAGGTGAATGCCTTTCCCTGCACATTTGACTTCTGATTTTTATTTCAGAATTCATAGTTGGCAGTGGAGTCTGGATAAAGTCAGTTTACTATTTGAAGCAGAATATTTATCAAGCGTACCACAGGGGAAAATAAAACACCTTTTCAGACAGTTGAACCAGTTTCACGATTTTCTTACAGAATCTCTACAGTGTGGAAACAGCCCATTTGGACGAACCAGTCCACACCAAACCTCCGAAGAGTAACCAAACGAGACCCATTCCTCATTTCTGCTTATTCATTTGGGGGTATTGGCTTTATTGGTTGGATCAGCATTCAGTGCCCATCCCTATTTGACCTTGAGAAGGCGGTGGTGGGGCTGCCTTCTTGAACTGTTGCAGTCCATTTGCTGCAGGTTGACCCAAAATGGTGTTAGAGAAAGAATTCCAAGGTTTTGAACCAGTGACAGTGAAGGAATGGTGACATATATCTATGTCAGGATGGTAAGTGACTTGGAGAGGAATTTAAAAGGTGGTAGCGCTCCCACCTTGTCATTGAAGATGATCGTGGCTGTGGGTTTGGAAGGTGCTGTCTAAGGAGCCTTTATGAATTTCTGCAGTGAATTTCATAGATGGTACACACTGCTGCTACTTATTCATCAGTGGTGAAGAGATTAAATATGATTCAAGGAGAATGCTTTGTCCTGGATAGTGTCAAGCTTGAGTGTTGCTAGAGCTGCACCCATCCATGCAAGTGGGGACTATTCCATCATACTACACTTGGTGTGTTATGGATGGTGGAAAGACTTAAGGGAGTTAGGAGTTTCATTACTGCTGACAGGATTATTAGCCACTGACCTGCTCTTGTATTAAATGGCTAGTCCAGTTCAGTTGTTGAGGATAAGGTCAAGCGTGTTTTTCCCTCTTGTTCATTCTTTCATGACTTTCCAGAGACAGAGTCTGGCAGCAATTTCCTTTCGGAAGGTGCAGCTTTGTCAGTAATGGTGCTGCCAAGCCACTCTTGGTGACGGACATTGAAGTCTCCAACCCAGAGTATAACCTCAACCTCAGTGCTTCCTCCAAGTGTTGTTCAATATGGAGGAGTACTGGTTTACTGGCTGAGTCAGGACAAGGTGCAGTTTAGGAACTGTCCTCGGTACTCAGTTGGATGTTTTTTACCCCTGATGACATAAAATCTAATGGCTTCCAGAATCAATGTTGAGGTCTCCCGGGTCAACTCCCTCCCAACTGTATACCACTGTGCCACCGCCTCTGCTGGTTCTGGCCGCTGGTGGGAGGGAACATACCTGAGGATGGTGAAAGTCGACAGCGTAATGTATGATTTCAAGAGCATGACTGTGTCAGACTGCTGCTGACTAGTCTGTGAAACAGGTCTCCCAATTCTGGCATTAGGTTGATGCCAGGTGATCCATCTCACTTCATTCCTTTATTTTGACAAATTTCCAATGATTGAGTGCGCTGCTGTAATTTATTTCCTCCCTCAGGACTCGGGATTATATAGAAAACAATGGGGCTACAGAATCAGTGGAGAAGGCTCAGGACTGATATCCATTGCCTTTCTGATTGCCATCACTGTGCCAATTAAGTCAAGGCAGGGAAAGCGAAGGAGGATAACTGAGGTCCTTCAATGGCTAATTAATGAAGGGTGCAGGGTCCCATGCACAACAGCAGGAAAAGGTTGGTGTTTCCCCAAGGACCCGGGAGCCCCTGCTCATTGGTACATGGTGGGGCCATAAGGGATAAGGGCACTGAAAGAGCACTGACCCAGCCCTTCAGAAATCTCTTTCCCTTCCACGGCCTGCTTGATAGTCCACAATGAGCCCTACCAACTCATCTACACTCTGGACCTGCTCCACCACCCCTGGTCCAGACCTATTACAGTTCCAACAGTGGTAACCTTTCCACAGAGCAATTGGATATCTACATGAAACAAAAATATTCACAGGCTACAGGGATCCAATGGAGTAATACTTTCAAAGAGTGAAAATAACTTAATAAAAAGCAAATGTGATACCAAAATCTATTTCGTAACAGAGTCCCACCACAGTGATTAAAATTACTTTTAAATAACTTAAAGGTCAACAAGCTTTTTGACGAGAAAGGTGAGAAATTGTATGACCTGAGAACATTAAATAGCTTTATAAATACCACTTAAGGGTATTTAGTTTGTGAGTAGGTGCAGCAAGTGTGACTAGGTCGGTTAGGTTGGGATACAGCATCAGCCTCATGAGGACATCAAAAAACCATGTTGATTTTTATGCATCCATCGGTCTGTGTCTCATTTCAGATGGTGATGTGCCAGTCCTCCTTGCCTTATAAAATTAGCCAAAATCTGCTGTTTGGGTGGAACAGGTTATATCCATTACTGCTCAAAACTGGGCTGTAAAGGAACCAAAACCATTTTGCAATTTCTGGATCTACGCCTGAAAAAATGTTTTGCACTTATCAAAACTTTATGTGACAGAAATTCCTTGCGGGTTCCTTTCTCATGGTATATTATACTTCATTTTTTCACTTGGTAAAAGTAATGAACATGCTTCCTGCAATACTTCTAGAAAAATAAAATTCTACAGAGCTATGGATTGCCTAAAGCATTAACTTGGAAATGATTTATGGATTTTCTTTGTCTTGCTTACTTGAGGAATTTGCGTTTTCTAAAGTCAAACTTTTAAATGACGTTCTGCATCACAGGCTCTATTCATCAAATGAACTAACATTCTGCAAAATCACATTAGCTTTTCAAAACAAATGTGATTCATTAAGTCAAGGAAAATCCCAGAAATATGCACAATACAGGCACATCAGTAAATCCAAACTGCAATGTCTCTCTCGCTGATAGTGGAAAAGTGCTTCTCTCTCCCTATCACGATTAACTGTTGCTTGGTTAATTGTGCTGTGGGCCGGTGTAATAAACTTAAGCTTATTCACACAAAGATTTTTACTTTCAAAGACCAGAGACAGATTCTTGTGCCCAGTCCCATTATGAGTTTGGTGGCAGACGTGTCATTTAATTGGGAAGAAAGGTGCAGTCTGCCTTGCCATCTCCATCCCGGTTAAGTCTGGGGAATGTCTCAAAGATGGTCTTTCATTTTCTGCACCACAACCAATATAAAACCTTAAATAAGCAATTATGGGCATTCAAATGTCACATGCCACCACTGGTAATATTAACTCAGTAGTAGCTGGGGCTCACCATTTGGTGGTACAAGAAGCAATCTCTAATGTGTCTACTTTTGGGGCCTAGAGGGCCGTTGTACATAGGCAATTAGTATCTGAATAAAGGAGGGGAGAGTGGGGTTGAGGCCCCCTGCCCACCCTTGCTGCTGTCCTCCCTCACTGACCTCTCCCACGACCATCCCTCTCACAATCATTTATCCATGCCTGAGTCCAACCTCGATGTGAAGCCTTGGCTGTTGTACCACCAACAGCCACTGCCTTCCCAGTAGCGCTGCTGAGTCAGCAGAGCTGCCAGTCAACCAGCAACTCTCAGCAGGTGGAACATTTACCTCTGGGGTCTTTGGTCATGGGGTCCTTGATCCCACAGAGGAGCTGCCACTGACTAGTTAAGAGTCTAAGTAGCACAAGATCTTCTCACAATAAGCAAAATGGAGCTCTTGCCACTATCTCATTGAATAGTGGAGCAGACTTCGGGAGCTATGTAGCTTATATTCTTATTCCTATTTATTATGTTAGATCAAAACTGCTTGCAGGATGGATGAGTACTCAATGCCAACTGAAGAATTAAAACACATCCAAACTCAATGGAAATACACATGATAAAGAATTACACTAAGACAAGTTAAGACATTCGTTAGTTGCAAAAAACAGGATCCAGGAATTTTTGTTTTGATCTATTACAAAGTGGGTAGAGTGCTAAATGCCAGCTGCATTGTTTAAAAGAGAATTCCAGTATAAATATATGTTTATACAGAATCAGAAAGTAATTGCCATAAAAGGTATTTGGAACTCAGAATGTAGGTCACACGTTTATAGTTTTGTGTGATTATCTGAATTGGATGCAGGCAACCTACAACATAGGAATGTTATTTGGTTCACCTGTACTACTGTCTCTCAGATGGACCAAACAACATAAATCCAAGATTCCTCAAGGAAGACTGAGAAATCTTAGAAATGGATATGTTTAGTCACTAAAACATATTTACATAAGGCTGCAAATGGAACTTAAGCTTATTTTTTTAAAAAAGAGAAAAATAGTGACTTATCAAAGACAACTGGAAAAAGTGACAACTGGACAACAGCAAAACGAAGTACCAATCTGTTTCCAAACACTAACATTTTGTAGATAATCAATTCCAGAGAAATTCCATTCAAATTTTAACACTAAGTTTTTTGCTTAACTGACTCCTTATAGTTTTTTTTTCCTTCAACTGTCGTGACAATTTTACAGTTCTTTTCTCAGTCTGCTGACAGAAACTGTTTTCAATTCGGATGGCCTAAATCTCTTGACATTTGGGGTGACTGGAGCACCTTTATGGCCTCTCACCATATGGATGTTCAATGGATTAGAAACTACTTCTGTTGATGTGACTCATTCCCCTGAGTTCTCTTCATTGAACTTGTGTTTCAAACTGAGACTTGGAACCTCTGTTCTAAACTAAAAGTTAAACTGATGCCATTGATGTATTCACATTATCTGTCATAAAGTCAATAGTATTGTAATTTTATCCATTAACATCACATGAGTTTTCTCAAGCACCTTACTGCAATCACATGTTTTCTTGGAACTGATGACTTAGGTCACTGTTTAAATGACTTTCTGACCCATTTTGAAAGAACACAGAGCTGCACCGATTTGACCAAGATCCACCTGCCTTTATTTTTAAACATATCCGAATTCCAGAAATGATAATACAATATGTTTCCTATTCATCAGGAAATCCATAAATGCCAAAGACTTAAAAAATGTTACAACATGTTATTCCAATAAAGAATAAAATGCAAACTACAGAATCAAAACTCAGTTGGTCTGTTCATTAGACACAGTGGAAATGATGCATGAGCATTTATGGGATGTTATCAATGCTCATTCACAGAGCATAAAAGCACAAGAGTTAATGGAGACAATCAGCAATAGAATCAGTCGTCCATTTTATACCATTGCTAACAGTAAAGAACAACCTCATTCACTTTGTTAGTAAATACCCAGATTTACTCACATTATGTTGAGAATTATTAACTATGAGGAGAAAGTGAGGACTGCAGATGCTGGAGATCAGAGCTGAAAATGTGTTGCTGGAAAAGCGCAGCAGGTCATATGCCCGAAACGTCGATTCTCCTGTTCCTTGGATGCTGCCTGACCTGCTGCGCTTTTCCAGCAACACATTTTCAGCAATTATTATCTATGAGCCAATATATAATTTACTTGTATTTTCAGCAGGCATCTTCAAACTTTATTACATGAGTTGATGGTGTAAAACTTACTTGACCAAATGACTAGTTGGGTGGACACATTTAATAAATTAAATTGTAAATTAATATTAATATTTTGCTGTGGTTATAGAGTAAATCATGCACAATGGTAAATTAAATAGGTGCAGATTGACAGAAAGAGTAAGATTTTCGTTTCATGATCGTTAGAAAAAAAATACCAGTCAACATAGATCATAGAACCTCAAGTCATAGCAAACTTCTTGAAGGAATTTGCTTCAAAAGCCAAGAGTCAAATATAAACATTAACACTAGATATGAGGTTTGATCTTCTAATTTTGCACTAGGTCCATCCCCTCAAAATAAACTATATGAATGCAATTGGCTGAAAATCACAGTTTATACACAGAAAAGGTAATAAGTAGAACAGATAAAGGGGAAATAGTTGATGTCATATTTTAATTTTCAAAATGCATTTGATAAGGTACCACACCTTAGGCTACTTAATAAAATAAAATCTCATGGTGTTGGAAGGTAAAATATTCGCATGGATAAATGATTGGCTAACCAATAGAAGTTGGAGATTCAAGCAAGGAGGACATTTCCAGGATGACAGCCTGAAACTAGTGGACTACCCCAGGAATCAGTGCTGGGACCAAAATTGTTTGCAATATATGTTAATAACTTGAATGAAGAAAGTGAATGTCAAGTTTGCAATGATACAAAAAATAGGTAGGAATGCAAGTGGTGAGGATGACACAGAGTGTGCAGAGTGATATAGACAGCTTAAGCTATGGGCAAAAACTTGGAAATGGAATATAGTGTGGGAAAGGTGTGAGATTATGCATTTTGATAGGAAGAATGGAAGAGCTGAATATTATTTAAATGAAGAAAGACTAACAGAAAGTACTGCATGGAAAAATTTGCAAGTCCTCATCCATGAACCAAAAAGTTAGCATCCAAGTTCAGGGGATAATAGGGAAAACAAATGAAATGTTGGCTTTTATTTTTAAGGGAATGGAATATAATAGTAGCATGTTTTTCAATAAACTATGCAAGCCACTAGTCAGACCACAGCTGGAACACCAAAAGGTTTTAGGCTGTTTATCTAAGTAAAGAAAATATGACATTGGGGGCAATTCAGAGAAGGTTCATTAGGCTGATAAATGTATCGAGGAATTGTCATACAAGGAGAGGTTAAGCTGGCGGGCAGTGCTAATTGGAATTTAGAAAAATTAAAGCATGCAAGATTTTTGGGGGACTGTTTTCCCTTGTTTGAGGGTCCAGGACCAGAAGGCATAATGTTAGAAAAAGGGGTTACCCATATAAGCCAGAGATGAGGAATGTCTTCTCTCAGAGGTTAAGGAATCAGTAGAATCAGACGATTATCGAGGCTGGATCATTAAGTACATTCAAGAGTGAGACAGACAGATTTTTAATCAATGAGGGCATCAAGGGTTAAAGGGTAAAAGCAGGGAGGTGGGTTTGAAGTTTATCAGGTCAGCCATGCTTTCCCTGAATGACACAGTTGATGGCCTGAATGGTGTGCTTCTACTCCTATCTACTATGATCTTCTGAGTTACTGCAGTCATGCCACCTTTGCTGCAAATGCTGTCATTTTAATTGACATCCATTTAACACACTCATTCAATCAGCTTCAGCAGTGTGTGATGAACTTTGACAAGGTTAGATTGTCCTTGTTTTTTTTTAAGAGAAGTTCTAAACGACCCAAGGTTCCATCATTTCTGAAGTTTGAATGGGTCACTGGGGCCTTTTTGTTTACCCCAACAGACAATGCCTCTGGCCAAAGCCTTTCATGTCTTCAACAAGACTGTTGTTATCAAAGGAGAGTGACCAGCTAGATGTGTAGCTAGCCTTCGTTTATATTAGACTTAGTTGCAGCAGGAGATGGGTGAAAAAGGCTGCTGAACACTCTCCTCTGACTTGAAACCTGTAAGCTTTTTGTGTCATTTTTAATCTCTGTGCTAAGGGGTCTGTTTATGGGGATGGTTGCAAGTATCTTTGGAACAGCATCATTAAGTCAGGGGTAGTCTGTCGGGTTTGGATAGGATAGATTATCCAGTAATCTCTCCACTGCACCACAATTTCCCCTCCGACATGGTCGACAATGCTCTCCACCGCATCTCCTCCGCCCTTGAACCCCGCCCCTCCAATCGCCAGCAGGACGGAGCCCCACTGGTCCTCACCTTCCACCCCACCAACCTCCAGATACATCGTATCATCCTCCATCATTTCCGCCACCTCCAAACAGACCCCACCACCAGGAATATATATCCCTCCACACCCCTATCAGCATTCAGGAGAGACCACACCCTCCGCGACTCCCTCGTCAGATCCACACCCCCCACCAACCCAACCTCCACTCCCGGCACCTTCCCCTGCAACCGCAAGAAGTGCAAAACTTGCCCCCACACCTCCCCCCTCACCTCCCTCCAAGGCCCCAATGGATCCTTCTATATCCATCGCAAATTCACCTGCACCTCCACACACATCATTTACTGCATCCGCTGCACCCGATGTGGCCTCCTCTACACTGGGGAGACAGGCTGCCTACTTGTGGAATGTTTCAGGGAACACCTCTGGGACACCCGCACCAACCAACCCAACCGCCCCGTGGCTGAACACTTTAATTCCCCCTCCCACTCCACCAAGGACATGCAGGTCCTTGGCCTCCTCCATCGCCAGACCCTGGCCACACGACGCCTGGAGGAAGAGCGCCTCATCTTCCGCCCAGGAACCCTCCAGCCACAGGGATGAATGTAGATTTCTCCAGCTTCCTCATTTTCCCCTCCCCCTACCTTATCTCAGTCCCAACCCTCGGATTCAGCACCACCCTCTTGACCTGCAATCTTCTTCCCGACCTCTCCGCCCCCACCCCCTCTCCTTAACTTCCTTCCACCTATCGCATTCCCAACGCCCCTCCCTCAAGTCCCTCCTCCCTACCTTTTATCTTAGCCTGCTTGGCACACCCTCCTCATTCCTGAAGAAGGGCTTATGCCCGAAACGTCGATTCTCCAGCTCCTTGGATGCTGTCTGACCTGCTGAGCTTTTCCAGCAACACATTTTTCAGGTCTGATCTCCAGCATCTGCAGTCCTCACTTTCTCCTAGTTGATTTTAACCTACTGCGAATCCTCTTGCAAGGATGCCTTCCTTGAAGAAGCTCTCTTCCTCCCTCTACAAGGATTTCAGTGAGTCCCTCTCTCACTGCACCCCCCAGTTCATCTCCTCTGCCCTGAAGCTCTTCAGCCACGTTCCCAAACAGACTCACTACCACAGCCACATCTCCTTCCTCAGCACCTGCCTACGGAACCGACTGACCCTGATTGGACTCCGGACTACCTTCTGACCAACAAGATTTGGATGCTACCAGGACAAGCAGTACCTACAACAAATCCGAAGCCTCCAGCAACAGACCTCCCTCCGGATCCTCCGCTCCACGCTTGCAGCCATGTGCCGCTACCTACATTCATGAATACAGATTTCTCCAGCTTCCTCATTTCCACTCCCCCCACCTTATCTCAGTCCCAATCTTGATCTGCAATCTTCTTCCTGACCTCTCCGCCCCCACCCCCTCTCCGGCCTGTCACCCTCACCTTAACTTCCTTCCACCTATCGCATTCCCAATGCCCATCCCCCAAGTCCCTCCTCCCTACCTTTTATCTTAGCCTGCTTGGCACACCTTCCTCATTCCTGAAGAAGGGCTTATGCCCGAAACGTCAATTCTCCTACAGTCTGGGCTACCTGCTTAAAAATGTTTTGAGGGGTCAGGCCTGTTCCATAACACTGAAATTATTGTGGATTTTCAGAGCTATAAGAGAGCTAACTACCGTAAAAAATAAACAGCAAGGCCAATTTGAAAACAGTAGTTTTCATCTTTAAATTACTGGATAGGTCAGCATAGCTGTGAGGTTTCCATTCCAAGCTGCTGTGAAAATAGAAGGAGATATGAGAGAGAATTGGAATTTTTCCACTCAGTGGAGAACTATGAAATAACTATGGACTTGAACAAGATGACTGAAAAAGTAAGATTCGCAACATTGTTAGTAATGCTAGGGAAAGCATGCCACAAATTGCATTATGTCCCAAACCTCATTGAGGAACAAAGAAACCAGAGAGATTTTGAAGGCTATAACAACATATTTCGAAACCTTTATTCATGCCATTTACGAACAGTATATGGTTAACGTTAGAGCTCAGGGGGATAGGGAGAGTACTGATCACTATCATTTTGAGCTTAACCCTGTTAATTTCAACAACTGTAAAATGATTTAATCAGAGATAAGACTGGCTTAGGCATAAAACGATCCAGCTGTAAGAGTACATTTGCCGAGAGAATTTGTTTTCTCAAGAAAGCTATCTACGAGTGCAGAAGCTCTGAGGTTGTCAATCTTTAATTAAAGCATATTAATGGGAGAACAGACAGGGCTTTGCATTATACAGGGAGGCACTCCACTCTAAAGTAGAACAGGATGAGAACTTAAACTGCTGGGACATAGTAGGTCAAGGACCGAGTGTAGGTGAATGGGACTAGGGCTCTCTCTATAACACTGGGGCAAAAGAAAAATTTGCTGAAGAGCTAGAAGAAAGATCTTGACCAAAGGAGAGGTTGTAAATACTGTGGGGGACACTATATAAACGACAAAGCACCTCCATCTTGACGAAATCAGAGCTGCAAAAAGCTGACTCAATTTGCCCACAAGTGTTTCTTTAGAAAGAAGCAATAAAACCTGGAAGGATAGTTGCTAGACAGATGTCAGCCCAGAGTTCTGATGAATCATTCTACACCATAGAATAGATTGCCATCATTAAGTCTAAAGGTGATAAAAGATTTGTGACTGTTTTGATTGATGACTGCAAAAATAGACCATCAAGAGAATATGAAGTGTCAGGTAGCCACTGGTGCTTCATGCAACATCGTGAGGTTTGTAGATCTGTGTGAAGTCACTTAAAATGAAGATATATGCATGAAGCCCTCAAAGATAGGGTAAAGAGTATGGAATGGAATAATAATCATCCCAAGAGAACAAATGAAGCCCAGAGCCTAATGCAATGTGAACAATCAAGATTCTGAATTCCAAATGGTAGACTTTAAGCAAAATCCACTCATCTGAGATGAATCAAACATAAAACTTGCACTAGTGACTGCACACATGCCAGAAGAAATTTGCAGAGTTTCACAAGCCACTAAGCTTTTGACTACTAAACATACCCGAGAAGATAATAAAGATGTTCTTGGAAGTCTTCCTGGTGAATACTGTCTTGAAGGAGATTAGAGTGAGATCACTCAGCATCTGTCAAGAAGATTTGCAGCTACTCTCAAGTCCAGCCTGAACAGCAAGGTAGAGGGACCACTGTTCCCAGTGCCCAAAAAGGTATCAAAACATCAATGATCGCGAAGCAACTGGAAGCTAATGAACAGCAGGCACAAGAAGAAGTATTCATCACAGAATATCAAAAGAAGAAATATGATAAGAAAGAAACATGAAGCAAGAAGAAAAAGGTGCAACTGACTATCGATGGTGAAAGGATTTCACCCAGACTCTGATAATGTGAAACTTGTAGCAGATTTGCAGTGACTAACAGATATAAACATTACAACAATTTTGTGGATTTGTGAACTATCATACACATTTCTTGCCTAATTTTTCATCAAAAACTGATCATCAGTGCAAGACTATGCAATTGCACTGGTGCACAGAACACAAAGGAGCTTGCTCTCAAATGAAACAAAACGAGAAACAGGTCAAAATGCTTTGAATTCCATCCACCCAGCAGAGACACTGAACACAAAAGTCGTGTCTTGCTCTGATCAAGCACTCACCATCGGCATGATGTTCCCAAGTAAAGAATCTTCACCCCCACCTTGGGTAATCCAAGATGAAAGATGGGAAAATTTTGGCTGTAAGAGTTATTCATTTTTGAGGTATTTTAGCTGTTGGAGGTGATTTCCTCAAATTCTAGGAGCAGCAATTATGGTTTTACATCCTGTTGCACTGTTTTGGAATATTGTGGAGAAAAAATTGAAATAATGGCACTTTAAAAAGGAGGAAGACAAACAAAGGCAGCGACTACATGGTCAAAGAAAGAAACTGAAACTGCTGTCTGACACAGCAGTGAATCTGCTTTTGCTGTTTGAGTTCATATATCTCTGGATGAAGGAGTGCATCTAGGAAAAATTGACAAACTGCCAAATTCCCAGCTGACCTGAGATGAACCTGTGTGGGAGAGCTCACAGCACAGGAACAGATAAGTGCATAGTTTTTAAATGCAAACTTGTTGTAAATCTGCAATAGTGAGTAGAGTGGGCTCTTTCTTGATTATATGTTTTATTTAGATCTGTCTCTTGATTAAATTTAAAAAAATATAAACCATAAGCATTAAGTTAGCCTGGACCAGTGCTTTTTTAATAGTCAACAGCTTAGTGGCCTGTGAAACTCTGCAAATTTCTTCTGGCAGTGTACAGTCACTAGCCCAAGTTTTATGCTTGATGGTGCTATTTTCTGGGTCTGTAGATTGTGAAGGAGCAAAGATGACCTTGAGTAGAGTAATGTACTCTTCCTGTCAGATGTGGGAGTTAGGGACTGATGATTATGTCTACAGTAAGTGTCTTTGGTTGGAAATCCTATCAGATAGGTTGAAGCGGCAGTTAGAGGCAATAAGGAATTTACAGGAGCTAAGGGATGTGATGGATCACAGTTATAGGAAGGGAGAAAAACTGCAGATACAGTCAGATAGATGGGTTAACTCCAGGAAAAGTAGGAGGGGTAGGCATGTAGTGCAGGAGTCTCCTGTGGTTATCCCATCTCAAACAGTATCCTGTTTTGGAAAATGTCAGGGTGATGGATTCTCAGGAAAATGTAGCACAAACAGCCAAGTTTCTGGTACTCAAAATGGCTCCAATGTAATAAGGGGTATGGCAGGTTCCAAGCGATCGATTCTGATAGGGGTCTCTCTAGTCAGAGGATAGACAGACGTTTCTGTGGCCAGCAGCTAAAAATCAGAATGGTGCGTTGCTTCCCGGGTGCCAGGATCAAGGATGCCTTAGAGAGGGTGCAGAATGTCCTCAAAGGGGAGAGGGAATAGCAGGAGGTCATTGTACACATTGGAACTAACAACATTGAAAGGGAAAAGGATGAGATTCTGAAGGGAGAATATAGAAAGTTAGGCAGAAATTTAAAAAGTCCCCAAGGGTAGTAATATCTGGATTACTCCCAGTGCTATGAGCTGGTGAGGGTAGGAATAGGAGGATAGAGCAGATGAATGCATGGCTGAGGAGCTGGTGCATGGGAGAAGGATTCATAGTTTTGGATCATTGGAATATTTCGTGGAATAGAAGTGACCTGTACAAGAACTATACATTGCACCTGAACTGGAAGGAGACGAATGTACTGGCAGGGAGATTTGCTCGAGCTGCTTGGGAAGACTTAAACTAGTAAGGTAGGGGGTGGGACTCAGGAGATAGTGAGGAAAGAGATCAACCTGTGACTGGTACAGTTGGGAAAAGGAATGAGTCAAACAGTCAGGGCAGGCAGAGAATAAGGTAAAACTGATAAATTAAACAGCATTTATTTCAATGCAAGAGGCTGAATGGGGAAGGCAACTGAACTCAGGGCATGGTTAAGAACATGGGACTGGGATATCATAGCAATTACAAAAATGTGGCTCAGGGATGGACAGGATAGAAAGAGGGGGGGGCAAGAGGAGGGGAGAGTAGTGTTTTTGATAAGGGATAGCATTACTACTGTTCTGAGGGAGAATATTCCTGGGAATACACCCCGGAAAGTTGGGTGGAACTGAGAAACAAGATAGGGATGATCATCTTATTGGGATTGTATTACAGAACCCCCAATACTCAGCGGGAAATTGTGACAAAAAATTGTAAGGAGATCTCAGTCATCTTCAGAATAATAGGGTGGTTATATGGTAGGGGATTTTAACTTTCCAAACATAGACTGGGATTGCCATAGTATTAAGGGTTTAGATGGAGAGGAATTTGTTGAGTGTGCACAAGAAAATTATCTGATTCAGTGAGCAGATGTACCTACTGCAGAAGATGCAAAACCTGACCTATTCTTGGCACATAAGGCAGGGCAGGTGACTGAGATGTCAGTGGGGGAGCATTTTGGTGCCAGCGGCCAAAATTCTATTAGTTCTAAAATAATGATGGAAAAGGATAGACCAGATCTAAAAGTTGATGTTCTAAACTGGAGAAAGGCCAACTTTGACAGTATTGGGCAAGATCTTTCAAAAATTGATTGGGGCCAGATGTTCGCAGGTAAAAGGTCATTTGGAAAATGGGAAGCCTTCAGAAATGAGATAACGAGAATCCAGAGAAAGTATATTCCTGTCAGGGTGAAAGGAAAGGCTGGTTGGTGTCGGGAATGCTGAATGACTAAAGATTTTAAGGTTTTAGTTAAGAAAAAGAAGGAAGCATATGTCAAGTATAGTTAGGATAGATTGAGTGAATCCTTAGAAGAGTATAAAGACAGCAGGAGTATATTTAAAAGGGAAATCAGGAGAGCAAAAAGGGGACATGGAATAGCTTTGGCAAATAGGGTAAAAGAGAATCCAAAGGAATTTTACAAATACATTAAGGGCAAAAGGGTAACTAGGGACAGAATAAGGTCCCTCAAATATCAGAAAGGCAGCCTTTGTGTGGAGCCGCAGGAGATGGGGGAGATACTAAACGAGTACTTTGCATCATTGTTAACTGTGGTGAAGGACGTGGAACATATAGAATGTAGGGAAATAGATGGTGACATCTTGTTAAATGTCCATATTACAGAAGAGGTATTGCTGGATGTCTTAAAACGCACAAGGTGGATAAATCCCCAGAACCTGATCAGGTGTACCCTTGAACTCTGTGGTAAGTTAGGGAAGTGATTGCTGGGCCTCTTGCTGAGATATTTGTATCATTGATAGTCACAAGTGAGGTGCCAAAAGACTGGAGGTTGGCTAACATGGTGCCACTATTTAAGAAAAGTGGTAAGGACAAGCCAGGGAACAATAGTGACAGCACATTTGTTGGAGGGAATCCTGAGGGACAGTATTTACATGTGTTTGGAAAGGCAAAGACTGATTAGGAATAAGAATTGAAAAATGAGATGCTGGAAAAACACAGCAGGCCAGGCAGCATCCGAGGAGCAGGAGAATTGACGTTTCGGGCATAAGCCCTTCTTCTTATGCCCGAAACATCGATTCTCCTGCACCTCGGATGATGCCTGGCCTGCTGTGTTTTTCCAGCATCACATTTTTCAACTCTGGTCTCCAGCATCTGCAGTCCTCACTTTCTCCTAACTGATTAGGGATAGTCAACATAGCTTTGAGTGTGGGAAATCATGTCTCACAAACTTAATTGAATTTTTTTGAAGAAGTAATGAAGAGGATTGATGAGAGCAGAACAGTGGATGTGATCTGTATGGACTTCAGTAAAGCATTTGACTAGTTTCCTCATGGTAGACTGGCTAGCAAAGTTAGATCTCATGGAATACAGGGAAATCAAATCATTTGGATACAGAACTGGCTTGAAGGCAGAAGACAGAGGATGGTGGAGGAGGACTGCTTTTCAGACTGGAGGCCTGTGACTAGTGGTGTGCCACAAGGATCAGTGCTGGTTCCTCTACTTTTCATTATTCAGATAAATGATTTGGATGTGAACATAGGAGGTATAGTTATTAAGTTTGCAGATGACACTAAAATTAAAGGTGTAGTGGTCAGTGAAGAACTTACCTCAGAGTGCAATGGGATCTTGATCAGATGGGCCAATGGGCTGAGGAGTGGCAGATGGAGTTTAATTTAGATAAATATGAGGTGCTGCATTTTGGAAAGGCAAATCAGAGCAGGATTTATCCACTTAATGGTAAGGTTAATGGGGAATGTTGCTAAACAAAGAGACCTTGCAGTACAAGTTCATAGTTCCTTGAAAGTAGAGTCACAGGTAGATAAGATAGTGAAGAGGCATTTGGTACATTTTCATTTCTTGGTCAGAGCATTGAGTATAGGATTTGGGAGGGCTTGCTGTGGCTGTACAAGACATTGGCTAGGCCACTTTTGGAATATTGTGTGCAATTCTGGTCTCCTTCCTATAGGAAGGATTAGATTAGATTACATTACTTACAGTGTGGAAACAGGCCCTTCGGCCCAACATGTCCACACTGACCCGCTGAAGCGCAATCCACCCAGACCCATTCCCCTACATTACCCCTTCACCTAACACTATGGGCAATCTAGCCAGGCCAATTCACCTGACCTGCACATTTTTGGATTGTGGGAGGAAAACGGAGCACCCGGAGGAAACCCACACAGACACGGGGAGAATGTGCAAACTCCACATGGGTCTCTGGCACTGTGAGGCAGCAGTGCTAACCACTGTGCCACCGTGCCACCCTACTGTGCCACCGTGCCGCCCTGTGTTGTGAAATTTGAAAGGGTTCAGAAAAGATTTACAAGGATGTTGCCAGGGTTGGAGGATTGAACTGTAGGGAGAAGCTGAAAGGTTGGGTCTGTTTTCCCTGGAGCATTGGAGGCTGAGGGGTGACCTTATAGAGGATTATAAAATCACAAGGAGCATGGATAGGGTAAATCGACAAGGTCTTTTCCCTGCAGTGAGGGAGTCCAGCACTAGAGGGCATAGGTTTAGGTAAGAGGGGAAAAATTTAGAACGGATCTAAGGGACAACTTTTTCATGCAAGGGTGATGCGTGTTGAGCTGCCAGAGAAAGTGGTGGAGGCTGGTACAATTACAACATTTAAAAGGCATCTGGATGGGTACATGAGTAGGAAGGATTTAGAAGGATACGGACCAAGTGCTGGCAAATGGGATTAGATTAAGTAAAGATATCTAGTCGCCATGGATGAGCAGGACCGAAGAGTCTATTTCAATGCTGTACATCTCTATGACTCTATGCAAGAGAAGCTCACATAAATAACTGTACATCTGTAATCAAAAGAACTGAAGTCTACAGAGATAAAGTTTATGTGCTGAGACTGATCAAAGTGGGACATACTGGAATTCTCACAAGGTTCCTTCATGGATGATAATTTCTCCTTGTTGATCATGTTATGTTGGGTAACATGATTAATGTATAACTACAAGTAAAAGTATTTGCAAACATGTTTTGATGAAAAGAGGAATTTTTGAAGAAATGCATTCATACGTAGTGTTCCACCTGGTTTATAGTGACCTCGACCTCTGCTGTCGGTGTCTTCATGTTATGAAATTAAACATTGGTGAGGACTGGTTTTACTGCTTTAACTTAATTATAGAGCAAACTTCCTATCATTTCGCACATCAATCACTTTAATTTATTTGAATGTAATACAGAAGTATTTACTTCTAAAAAGCCAATATATATGTTTAATGAGTGCATTTTAGGATTAAGCATAATGTTCTATTGGCATTAACAAGTTTCCTTTGGGCACTGATTAATGAGGTGTCAAAAAGATTCATTTTGTTGTAAAGTGAAGAGCCTAATATTTATATAGGTGAGAATGAGGGCCATTAATCTGCAACTTAAATCCTTAAATAAGCTTTCTAAATGGACAGTGGTAACCCAGTTTGAGTTTCTTTTTTACTATTTCTATGCAGAACTAGTTACATTTGCAGCAAAACAGAATCATATATCATACAGCAAAGATGTATGGGCATTTAGCCCATCATCGGAGCAGCATGGTGGCTCAGTGGCTAGCACTGCTGCCTCACAGCACCAGGGACCCAGGTTTGATTTCAACCTTGGGTGACTGTGTAGAGTTTGCACATTCTCTGGTGTCTTTATGAGTTTCCTCCGCATGCTCTGATTTCCTCCCAGAGTCCAAATCTGTGCAGATCAGGTGAATTTGCCATGCTAAATTGTCCGTAGCGTTAGGTGTGTTAGTCAGAGGGGAATGGGTCTGGATGGGTTACTCTTCAGAGGGTCTGTGTGGATTTCTTGGGCAGAAGGGCCTGTTTCCACACTGTAGGGAGTCTAATCATATCTATGATAGCTCTTTGAAATAACTTTCTAAATTGTCCCTCTCCATTGTCTTTCCCCAGATCCCTGTGTTCATTTTTCCATTCTCAAGAACATGTACAAGTACATCATTGGATCAGTTATCTCCAGCTGTTCAGACACAGCGGAAGTGGGAGTGATGTTGCTTAAAAGTTCATTGCAAGTAATAGAAATGGGACAGAATTAATTATAGTGAAACTTAGACAGTGACATATCTATTAAGATAACACATTACTTTTAAGTCCTAAACTTTCCTCACCATTCAATGCAACAGCACAGATACAGTATGCTTCAAAGGTAGACAAAAATCGGTATGAACATTCAGCAGGCAGAAAGCAACAGATGCATGAACAAAATTCCCAGAAAAGATTGCAATTGAAACATTGACCTATACTTATTTTTCAGTCATCAGTTGAACTGCTGTACAGTTCTAGCACTTTCTATCTGAACTTTAATTCTCAGCACTCATGATTCTTTCTTTTAAACTTATCGCCATATTGAATACTGCTCCTGCCTTCAATTTCATAATGTCATTGCTTTGTCAGGATATAATGAGTTCATTTTCACAGAGTTTAGAAAAAAACATAAGTATTAGCAATCTGGAAGAATGTCACCCCTTTGTCGGATATTTTCATATTTCATTACATGATGGACAACTTATTTTGGGGGAGGAGGCTTTTATTGAGGTTTCCTTGGTGGCTACTTTTTGATTTCCAGGGCTACAGTTTATCTTTCAGACGTTCCTTCCTCATTAACCCATTTATTAGGTGATGTAGTCATGCAGCAACAGTACCGTCAGTACTTGGGTTGATGTATTGGGTACTTGAGCTCATACAGAAGCATAATTAGAACAGTCCATCAACATTCCAAACAATCATCAACCTTCCATTAAACTTAAAGTAACTGCACACAATGAGAGCACTGATTTTTTTGACAACATAGTCCTTAAATTAACAGAACTGGCATAATTTAGCAACAAATATTATTTTTAAGATAACTGACAAAACTTCATCAACCTAAACACATTGTCTACAGACGAGTGAGATGATAGCCAATGCATTTCCATCATGTTTGCATAAAACTGGAAAAAATATAGCCAAGTAGTTATGACCTTTCTAAACTGCATCTCATTCTATAATCTCAAATTTAAAATAAACAATTGGCAATGTTTCTTACAATTCCATGTGGTAGTTCCTGAACATCTCCCTCTCCCCATCCCCTCACCCCCGCCTTCTGCAAGGACTGTTCTCTTCTACAGTCCCTGGTCTGCGCCACTCTTCCCACCAATCCACACCCATCCCCCCCAAACCTCCAGGTACCTTCCCCTGCAACCGGAAAAGATGCAAAACCTGCCAGGACACCACCCCCCTCACCTCCATCCGGGGCCCCAAACACCTTCCAGGTGAGACAGAGATTCACCTGCCTCTCCTCCAATCTAGTTTACTGCATCAGGTGCTCCTGATGTAAATTTAGAGAACGGTTCACCGAGCATCTCAGCCGGGCCCGCAGTGGCCGACCGGACCTCCCAGTCACCACCTATTTCAATTCCCCTTCCCACTCCCTTTCCAACATAACCATCCTTGGCCTCCTCCATTGCCACGACATATCAAACCACAAATTGGAGGAACAACAACTCATCTTCCACCTGGGCAGCCGACAGCCCAGAGGGCTCAACATTGAATTCTCCAATTTCAAATCACCCCCCTTCCCATCTCCTGACTCCCTTCCATTCCTCTCAGCCACGAATCAGATTCATCCCTCCCATTGACCAACCAGGTCGTACCCTCTACCTGTCACCACCTATCCCCACCTAACCACTCTGCCCCCCCCCCCCCCCAGTCCCTGCACACCCACCCCAGTCCTGAAGAAGGGTTACACGCGAAAAGTCGACTTCTCCACCTTCTGATGCTGCCTGGCTTGCTGTGTACTTCCAGCCTCCTGCCTGTTTACCCTGAACATATGCAGCCTTAACTTACAGATTACATAATTAGCTTTGAGGAATTCATTTCCTCTAATTTCACGTCTTCCTGGGCCCCAGAAAGCTGAGTACTCATTTGTTGGCAGTTTTAAAACAGCTCCATCCCCTTTATAGCCTCTGTCTGTCTCCTCATCTGCCCTTTCCAGCTGGCTATCCCTCATACTCCATTAGGTGCCTCTCCCCACAATGCCCCTTGAGGTGTCCCACTTTCTCCACCCTCTTCAGACTCACCTTCTCCACCAATGCAGCCTCTCTGTATCCCCACTACTATCACCTCCCTCTCTATCCCATTGTAGTCCTGCCCTTTTCTGCCTTACAGCATGCCCCACCCCTCTTTTGTAATATCCCCATCTTCCCTCACATCCCCTTGAAGCCTGCATCTCTCCCCATATCACCATCAACCATTACAGCGCCCTCCCCACCACTCCCATCCATGTCCACATGCTACCTCTTTCTCTTGCCAGCAGATGACCTTCCCTCAGACCGAACACACAGAACCAAAGGGGACTCCCAGCTTCATCACCAGCTTTCCTCGCCTCAACTCCTTGGCACTACAGGCCTTGACTCTCTAACAGCCCCGGTCTCAGTTCCCCAGTCTAGATGCCCTGATCTCTTGCTAACTTTCCTTTCTCTCTTTCCTTTCTTTCCTGTATTTGCTGCTGACAGGTTTACTAGTGAACATGACAGCAAAGATGCCATTCCCAGGGATTCCATCAACACCACTTTTGTAGGGCAATATTTCTGTGGTTAATTGCCCCCAGCACTCTGATTGAATGGTACCCAATGTTATTATGAACAATGGATCACTACTCATGGGAAAATAAACAGAAATCCATGAAAGAAATTTTTCCAAGGTATTTTAATTTTGAATTTGACAGCATAGAAATCATTAAACACTTTTAGAGTTTACACCATTACCCACCATGGGCGGCACGGTGGTTAGCACTGCTGCCTCACAGTGCCAGAGACCCGAGTTCAATTCCCGCCTCAGGCAACTGACTGTGTGGAGTTTGCACATTCTCCCTGTGTCTGCGTGGGTTTCCTCTGGGTGCTCCGGTTTCCTCCCACAGTCCAAAAATGTGCACATTAGGTGAATTGGCCATGCTAAATTGTCTGTAGTGTTAAGGGCAGGGGTAAATGTAGGGGAATGGGTCTGAGTCGGCGTGGACTTGTTGGGCCAAAGGGCCTGTTTCCACACTAAGTTATATATAATCTACCTGCACAGTGAATATAATAACAGTTTTAGGATGCAGTGTGAGTCTCATTTTAAGTGTAAAGCTTTCGAGCAACAGTCATAGGTAAGTATGATCAGTGCATGTCTGACAGGAGCAAATTATTAGAATTAAGTCACAAGAGTGTGTTATGTATTATAACAGTATCAAAGTAAAACAATTCCAACAAAAGCTAATTGCCACATACATTACAAATATCCATTAATGCAATTTCTATCCTCCTTGTAACATGTACTGTCCTCTCTTGCAACTCATATAGTTACAGTGATAGCCAACCTTTGAGATGTAAACATATCCTGTTGCTGTTTGTCACATGACATCTACTTGAACAGAGTAGGCTGTAAAAACAAATAGGTTCAGACACATCTTCCTCGTGCGCCGTTATCAGGTGGAAATTATACTCGAACGTAAGTAAAAACATTCTAATAACGGAGTTAATGCTCAGCACAATTCCTACCTAATGACTGCAGTAATTAATGCAATTTGCTTACCTCATAAATAACCACAAATCCTTAGTTTTCCTATTACCTAAAGAATTGTAACATGCATTGATGTCAATAAAGGTACCACTTGAAATGCAGTAAACAAACAAATGGATTGCATTTCCAAAAAAAAAATTAATCGCACTATATTCTAAATATGTGGTATAAACAGTTGAAAATGTTTAACTATTGTTTTGTGATACAAAACTTGGCATTTACTGAAGAAAAAGACATGTTACTGAATCTTCTGTCTTGCACTCAGCCCGTAAAAACACTGAAATGACAGCTTTCAAATGATCACAATCACTGAAGACAGGTTGGCAAGTTGATTCTGATTGGTTGAAGCATTGCCAAGCTCTCCAAGCTTCTGCGTAATTCAGAAAAGGGCAAGACTTGAATTTTGTTCATAGAGAATGGGTCCCAGTGTGTGGATATGTGTCACCTCGTAAGCATGAGAGCGTCACATTATAATTTCGTCTGATTACCTTAACCTGTAGCTAGTACTTGCCAATGAATAACTGACTGAATCATGCAACATCTTCTTTGGTTGTTCAGAAAAGACGAAACAACTTGCGGTCAATGGAATGATGGCATGCAAATAGAAACACTAACCTATAGGATTTGGCTGAGTTAACAGATCAAAGCAAAAGTCAACAAAATATTAACATAATCACCATTGCTATTTCCATCAACATATTAGTTCCGTGATGGACATTATAATTGCCTTCTTCAACCAAGTGCATTACATGTTGTATAAGTTTATTTACTCTTTCATTGGATGTGGGCATTGTTGATTATACCAGTATTTACTGTTCATCCCCAATTGACCTTGAGATAGTGAATCACCTTCTTGAAGAAGGCTTAGAGGAGATCTTGCAAATAATTAGGTTCCCCACTTTTGTTGCTCTTGGTGGCAGAGATCATAGGTTTGAAAGGTGCTGTTGAAGTCACTTGTGTGAGTTTCTGCAGTGTATCACGTCTATTACCACCAGTGTGTCATTGGTGGAAGGAAATTATGTTTAAGGTGGTGGATAGGTTGCTGACTAACTGGGCTGCTTTGTCTTGGATGGCATCAAGCTTCTTAAGTGTTGTTAGAGCTACACTCATCCAGGCAAGTAGACAGTACTCCATCACACTTCTGAATTGTGCCTTGTAAGTGGTGGACAGCTTGGGGAATGGGACATATGTTCAGGTGGCAGGCCACTCATTTCAAAAAGCCCAGCACTTATATGTTCTTGTATTCACAGGACTTACACAACTGGTCATGTTCAGTTTCTAGTCAATAGTAACCTCCAGGATGTTGTTAAGTCCTGATGAGAGGTCAAGAAGTTGAAACATTAACTGTATTGCTCTCTGCAAATGCTGCTTGACCTGCTTTTTTGTTTTTAATTAAGATCTTTAGTATCTGCTGCATTTTGCTTTTGTGTTGATAGTGGAAATTCAGTGATGGAAATGTCATTGAATATCAAGGGCGGTGGTTAGATTCTCTATTGTTGGGAATAATCAGTGCCTGGCACTTGTGTAGTGTGAACATTGCTCATCACTTCTCAAGCCAAGTCTGAATGTTGTCCAGGTCTTGCTGCATGTGGACAATGACTACATCAGTATCTGAGGAATCACAAATGGTGCTGCACATTGTAAAAGCTTCAGTGAACATCCCCGTTCTGATTTTTTTTGTGAAGGGGAGGATCTTAATGAAGGGTCTAGGATACTATTCTGAGGAACACCTGTGGTGAGACTCTGCGATCAGAGTGATTGACCTCCAATAACAACAACTATCTTTCATTTGTGCCAGGTATGACTCCAACGGAGAAGTTTTCCCCCAATTGACATTGACTCCAGTTTTCCTATGGCTCCTTGCTGCCATACTTTCCCATTGCTAGCATCTAAATGACAGTTCGCATCAACTTGCTGATTATCAAGAGTTGATTGAATTTGTGGTAATTGGCTGGGTTGGATTTGTCACTTTTTTTGTACAAGTGGCATAACTGGACAAATTTCCAATTCCAAGGTAAATGTCAGTGCTGGAGCAGTACAGCTGAACAGTGGACAGAAGCACGAGCTTTGTTTGTCTTTAAATTCCTGCTAACAGTTTCATCATAAAATATTGTTTAACACAAATGCCAAGCACTTAAGGTTTACTCTCCAACTATCGGGTTTCTAGTTCAAGTTTTGAGAAATGTTTTTTAAGTGAAATTTCACTCAATGTCATTGAATATGCGTGGAAGTGAAAACTGAATCAGGCCTCATTATGAAATACAGTCAGACAATAAACTATGTTCTTTGTTTTCTCATGTCTTAGAATATGCCAGAGCCTTTCCATACTCAAAAGGAGCCAGGCGCTTTTTTTTAAACAGTGTAAATTATTCAGTCATGCCTATGGGAGGAATTTTCATGTTGTCTGCTGAAGCACATTCTTGCTGCAATAGATTTATTTTAAGCAAATTATTCTTGAGACTTCTGTCTCAATAGGGATATAAATCCAAGGGAAACTTCCAGCTGATAAACAATATAACAGAGATCTCCAAGTACTGTACAAGTAAAAGCTACACTGGGGCAGGTTATTTGCACATAATGCAGAAGAGAGCTCTCAGCTTTCTGATAAAGGAAAATTGAAAATGAATCGTCTGCTGGACATGCATTGTTTGAAGTTTCTATTCTTGTTGTCAACAATGGCCCAAGGGCAAACTTTCTGGTGCAACCACCTTCAAAAGATTCAAAAGCTAACTGGGCACGCTAATGGCATTCTCACTGAAACAATTCTAAGGAGCCGCAGATCTCATGCAGATCTCCACTCCAGATATTCTTTTAAGCAAAAGAGGGAATTCCTGATGAGGGAAACTGGGCAGAGCTCCTTCCATAAGACCATAAGACCATAAGACATAGGAGTGGAAGTAAGGCCATTCGGCCCATCGAGTCCACTCCGCCATTCAATCATGGCTGATGCGCATTTCAGCTCCACTTACCAGCGTTCTCCCCGTAGCCCTTAATTCCTCTAGACAACAAGAATCTATCAATCTCGGCCTTGAAGACATTTAGCGTCCCAGCTTCCACTGCACTCCGTGGCAATGAATTCCACAGGCCCACCACTCTCTGGCTGAAGAAATGTCTCCGCATTTCTGTTCTGAAATGACCCCCTCTAATTCTAAGGCTGTGTCCACGGGTCCTAGTCTCCTCGTTTAACTGAAACAATTTCCTAGCATCCACCTTTTCCAAGCCATGTATTATTTTGTACGTCTCTATTAAGTCTCCCCTTAATCTTCTAAACTCCAACGAATACAATCCCAGTATCCTCAGCCGTTCCTCATATGTTAGATCTGTCATTCCAGGGATCATCCGTGTGAATCTCCGCTGGACACGTTCCAGTGCCAGTATGTCCTTCCTGAGGTGTGGGGACCAAAACTGGACACAGTACTCCAAATGGGGCCTAACCAGAGCTTTATAAAGTCTTAGTAGTACATCTCTGCTTTTATATTCCGAAATGTGGGTCCGATCTTCACACTGACAGTGCCCTCACTGTGCAAACCTGTCAGAGAAAATTCAAGCCACACCCCCTCTGCACAGCAGTCAGCTGCTGTATTCTGAAATGTGAAGATCCAGAATCACAGACAGCTGCTTTGACAACTGTTGTCAGGGGAGTATACAAGTGGGATGTTTGGGTGCCAGGAGGGTAGGATGCCAGGTCCAACAGGATGGGTCAGTTTGGTTCCAGCCACGAGGAGTGTGAAGAGTCAGGTCAGGTCCAAATGGGGATGTTCAAGTCAGATTTGGGTAATCCAATCAATTGGGCCAGCACTTGAAGAATTTCTCAGAGGTTTAACTATGTGTTTAATAGTCCAACACTTGCTGACTAGTATTTATTTAATTTCATTGGAACGCTCCAAATTCTCTGATTTATCTGGAGATTGTCAGCGGGTTCCAGACAGAGGGGAATTGTCCAGCGGAATCTTCAATTTCCACGGGAAGTGCTTTGAAGTTTGGTTTGATAGAGAATCTGCAAGGCCCTATGCACATCTTCCATCTGTATTGGAATAATAGTCATTGGTAATTCAGGCCAATAATTCTCGTGTATTGTTTACAAATACTGTTTACAAGAACAGTAAAGAAATTCAGGCTGTCAAACAAACTGATTTGGAGAAATCAATATGAAAGGTTGACTGCTTCATCAAAGAAAGGTTCACCAAAGACAAAAACAAAAGGAAGGTCCTAAAGGTCATGTCTCATTTCAGGATCTACTATGACTATCTTTTAAAATTGTTCTTCCGCAATTAAGGTTCCTGAATTAAATATCTGCCTAATTCTTTATCACCAGCACTTTAGCTAATCAGAACCAGATGGTGAGCTCTCACTGGAAGTAATAAAAAAGATATATATCTGCATCGGGAACAATTAGCAAGCGTATGTAGTTGTGCACACAATGTGATAGCACACACAATGATACAAAGATGTGCATGTTTGAGTCTGTTTAGCATTGCTGCAAAATGCACTTGCGCAGTAGAAATTCAGATTCACAATTTAACCTGATTTTGAAACAAAGTGGAATGAAGATTACTCTAATATCAAATCAAACCATGACTCTGGATTCATTTTACATTATAACTGTAACCTCTGGAGAATTAAAATTATGCTGTACTAATGCAGTCATTATACTTCACTCAAGAACTGACCACTTGAGAGCAATTTTCTCTTGGGAATGATTTATAAGATTGATTGGCACAGTGAATGACAGAGCAGAATGTATGTGAATAAAATGAAAAATCAGGAATTTATTAAAAGAGGAAATTACTACAGACTGAAAATAAGGTGCTAGTTTTACTCCCAATATTTGTAGTGGGAAAAGCCTATATTTTCTTTAGTGTGATGTCGCTTCAAGAACAAAATTTGCCAAGTGTTATTTTGAATAGAATCTGTTGGTTTCCTGGATATAAATGATAAGGATTCTAACCAAAATCACGTGACCTGAGATTGCCATGGGCATAAAGGGAAAACGTAAAGGAAAGCTACATGCAGAGGGTTGGATCAGCCTTATTTTCAGTATTTTCAGACAAGCAATGTTGAATCCAGATAGAGCAATTTTTTTTTTGCTGGGTAGTCTTTGAACAGATCCTGGTGATGAAATGGTTGCTTGAGAAACTCTGTTACTGTACATTGTTGGAAAGGACAAAACAGTGGAGGATCAGAGGCAAGAAATGAGAGCACTTGTAACTGTGGGAGGTATATATTTGCCAATCAATGATTTAATTTACATTTTTCTTTGAAATATCCTTCACTTGTTAATCAATGTTTGGTATGCTGATTTTAGTAGGTCTGTAACAATAAAGGATTTCTAAAAACGAAATCTTGCCCAACAGTTTTCTTTCGATCAGATTGTAAGATGTGTTTCTTTTTAACATGTTGTTATCTTTAAGAGGATCATAACAAAATGTTTACTTCTTTGTCCAACATTTCAGTGTAAGTTAGTTCATGGAAGAAGAAGCAAACTTTTTAAAAAGGTAGATATAATAATCTACTCATCATAGATTATATAATAACCCATATGAAGATATTTACAAAATATTGGACAGTTGAAGAGACAACATGAAATTAAAAGTATGTAAAGATACAGATTATGGCATAAGTGGAAACAAATTGGAATAATATAAACTAGCAAGAAGTAGAAAAGGGGAGCAGAGATAGAAACTTGTGACAGTTGTCAAACATGAAAAATGTTTTAAAATTGAAAGTACACCGGATGCTGGGAATCAGAAACAAAAACAGAAATTGCTGGATAAACTCAACAGGTCTGTGGAGAGAAATCAGACTTTACATTTCGGGTCCAGCTCTGAGGAAGGGTCACCGGACCAGAAATGTTAACTCGTTTCTCTGCACAGATTCTGGCAGACCTGCTGAGCTTTTCCAGTAATTTCTGTTTTTGTTTAAATTACAGTGTGAAAGGAATGTAACGCATTCATAGAGGCTATGGTGACATTTCTCATAAAAATAAGGAAGTAGCAGATGTGTTGAAACACTATCTTCTACCACCATACACAGCAAAGTGGTCAGCATGTTAGACATCTCAAGGAAATTAAGCTTCAAAGACAGGGACTCACCAAAACTAGTACAAGCAAAGTAACAGCAATGTAGAAAATAATAGCATCATAGAATGACAGTTCACAGGAATACATGGTTTCAATCCATGGTTTTAAAGGAAGTGAGTAAGGATATGTAAATGCCCTCATGATAACTGTCTAAAGTCCTCTTGATTTGAGAACTGACCAGACAGAAAATGGATTTAGAAAGAATCTGTCATGATTGAAAAGCTTGATTGAATTTTATTGAAGAGCTGATTTCACTGGTGGATAGTTGAATGCTATATTAAAGTCCCTCATAAGAGACTGTTGCTAAAATTGAAATCTGTGGAACTGAAGTCAAACTGCAGACCTGGTTAGGAAATTGATTGAGCAGCAGGAAACAGGAAATAACTAGTGGTAACATAATTGTCCATGTTGGATCTTCAACCATTCACCATATTCATTAATGGCTTAGAAGATGGGATAGAGAGCCACATATTCAAAGTGTGCTATTGGCACAAAGATAGATGGTATTGGAAGCAGTTTGAATGGAAGCATAAAATTACAAGGAGATATTAAAACATTTTCAAGTGAGGGAATATACCTATAGTAAGTGGATTTCAATGCAGGCAAATGTGAAGTGATTCACCTTGAATATAAAAGAGGATAAAGCTTTTCTAAATGGTGAGAAACTAGAAACTGTGGGGGGAGGTCCAAAGAGACTTGGGGTCCAGGTATATTGATCATTGTCTTGTCATGAACAAGAATGGAAAATAATCAAAACAATTAACAGAAAGCCGGTTTTACATCGAAGAGATTGAAGTGATGTTATACTTATACAATATCTGGCTTTTATTTAGAACTGAGATAAGAAGATACTTCTTCAGCCAGAGAGTGGTGAATCTATGGAATTCACTGCCACAGAAGGCTGCAGAGGCCAGGTCATTGAGTATATTTAAGAAGGAGACAGAAAGGTTCTTGACTGTAAAGGGGATCAAGAGTTCTGGGAAGAAAATGGGAGAATGGGGTTGAAAAACTTACCAGCCATGATTGGTGGAGCAGACTCAATGGGCTGAATGGCCTAATTTCTGCTCCTATGTTTTATGGTCTTATGGGTTAGACCAGACCTGGAGTACTGTGAACATTTCAGGGCTCTACAATGTAATGAAATGCAGGATAGGTTTACCAGAATAAAACCAAGAGCTCATGAGTGAAATGAGGAGGAATGATCATTCAAATGAGGAATCTGGAATTTAGTAGGTGGTTTCAAAGAGGTTTTAAAGATATTGAGGTGAACTGGTAGGGTAGCAAGAAAAAAATACCATTCAGTTGATTAGGGAACAACATTCAAAATACTTGGGGTGAAGGATGCTCTAACTTGGCTAAGGGAGGGGGTGCAGAATGAAGGATGCCAGAGTGAGCCAGGGGAGGAACAGGCTGCAGGAGGAGTGGTGGGGGTGGGTGTAGAGGAAGATGGTAACCAAGCGTATTGGAGGAGGGAGCATTATAATGAACAAGAGGCTACTCAGTTTTGGGACAGAAGAAAGAAACTCAAAGGGGTTGGCAGAAGAGAAAGCTGCAAGTGCAGTTCAGGTGGGTGTGGTTTGAAAGGAAGCTGTGCAGAGGAGAGAGAAGAATGTAGTCAGTGGGGTGGATGGAAAAGAGACCGCAACAGGGTTTTGCAAGAGGAGGAAGCTGCAGTGAAAGGATTATGGGGGGTGAGGGAGGCAGCAAGGTGGTGTAGCAGAGAGACAGACTGCAAGGGAACAGAGAAACTGTGAGGGAGACAGAGAGAGAGAGGCTACAGAAATGGAGCAGGACACTGAATGGGTGGGGAGAGGTAGAATAACCATAGATCATTAGTTAATTTTAAACCTAATTTTGAAAGATTTTAGTTATCCAAAAGGCAGGCATATAAAATCAGGTTGCAGAACAGCCATAATCTGATAGCCAACACAGAGACATGGATGTAAGGTGACAAAGGCTGGGACCCTAATATTTCAAAAGACTGGTTCCTAGGACAAGTAGGAGCAAATTATTATAGATGCTGGAAACAAAAATACTGGAGATTACAGTGGGTCAGGCAGAATCCATGGAGAGAAAGGTAGGAAAAGGTAGCGGGATAAACTCTATTAATTAAAAATGACACTATTACCATGAAAGAGATTACCTAAATTCAAAAAATCAAGATATAGAAGTAATTTGGGATGTGAAGAGGATTAAAGAGTCTGCACTGGGATGAAATAGTTTAAGTAAGTGGGTAGATGGAAGACAATGTGGGAAACCGTGAACTCATCCACTTTGGGAGGAATAAGAGAATAGCAGCGTTTTTCTTTTTTTTGTTCTTTTCTTTTTTTAATGTAGGTGCAAGACACGATGAAAACACCAAAGGTAATAACTTTATGAATATTCCACCACCACCCATGTGGCCAAGGAACCAGTGACATAGAAAAACAGTCCATTATTTAAATGGAAAGAGGTTGTGGAACACAACAGAACAGAGGAATCTGGTGTCCTGGCACATGAATCACAAACAATTAGTGTGCAGGTATGATGACTAATTGAGAAGTCAAATAAAATGAGGAATGAAAGTTTTACCACAGTTATAAACGCTAGTGATGAGACCACATCTGGAGATTTGTGTACAGTTTTTGTCTCATTATTAGGGAAAGGAAACAACTGCAATGAAAATAGTACAGAGAAGGTTTGCTTGATTGATTCTTTGGATGAAGAGGTTACCTTATAACAAAAGGTTAGATAGGGTAGACCTGTATCTATTAGTACTTAGAAGATGACTGTTGATTCTATTGAGACATCTAAGATCCTGAGAGGATTGACAGAGTGAATGTTGAAAGGATGACTCAAAGATTTTTTTTCTCTCAGATAGCCATTGGTTTCTTCTCGCGAGAGAAGTTGGAGCAGGGTCATTGCATATTTCCAAAGTGGACTTGGATAGATTCTGGATTGACAAGGGAGCTAAAGGGTGCTGAGGGTATAGTGGAAAGCAGAGTCGATGCCACCATAAGATCGGCAATAATCTTATCAAACAGTGTTGTAAGCTTGACAGGCCAAATGGCCTATTCCTAATTCATATATTTCTATACATGTACCATATTGAATGAAGGAATAGGCTTTAAGATCTCAATGGCCTACTCCAGATCCCAAGTTACATCAAAATGGATAATAGCATGGCAATCTCTTCCCAGTAATCTATGTATTACTTGCATAACTCATTAGTCTGATTTACACAAGCTATTTTTATTTGCAGCAGTGGGAAGGAAATTTACTTGTTCATTCTATACACTTTTGAGCTGCTTCAAATTATTTAAATCATGGCTAAAAATAATCAAGCATCTAATTTGCACAGCAATACCATTTAAAATGTACCAGCCTTTCACCTATTAATCAAGTGTGTTTTTCAATGTGGTTTCAATCTCCTGTGCACTTTTTGTAAAGATATTTCTGCCCTGTTATTTGATCTAATTTGTTTCAAACCACAGTGACTCTATGATCCATGGATGGTCTTGAAAAAAATAAATTCTCCGCACTGGCAGAAAAATAAGTAAAATGTTGATAAAGAAATTGGGCCTGTGTTATATATTCATGGGCAAGGGTTCACAGACAGGGATCCACACCTCACTTGAGGCCTGAGAGAAGATTGAAAATGTTCCACCAAATCAGCACCTTTCGGGATAAAACCTCTTTTCAAATAGTCCTAACTGAGAAAGGGGTAGACAAAAAAAAGACAATCACTACTAATATCAGTGGTCCATAAATTATTATTAAAAATTAGAACTAAAGATGACTTTTTTAATAACTCAGTTCCCAAATAACGAATGTAAATCAGCAAATGTATGTTGTGTCAGGTTTATAATCATGCTACCACTTCAGCTAATGCAGGAGGAGAGGAAACTCTACACCAATCCTCGCCTAAAATTTCTTAGTGACTATCGCTGACTGAGGGTTCCTTTCCGTCAGACAGGGCAGTGTGACCTCAAACACCTGCCATGCTTAAACCAGGTGAGTGCAGCAACATGTTTCTCATTGGTTTGTGGGTTAATGGGCAAAGGGCTAACCAGACTCCTGACAAATGTTTAGCTGACTTGATTTTTCAATCTTTACAAGGCAGACAGCTGCTTACTGGAACGAGTATGGCACAAACGACTGATCAGACTGCCTGCCTCTGTACCAACTGAAACTCACACTCCAAGATCCAGTGCATAACTCATGTGAGTTGCAGATGGGCTTGTTAATATTTTTGCATTGGGGAACATGTCTGCTGGAGGTTGCAAATGGTGATCCGACTGATATTCTGCAGGGTGATGTTGCTGTGCATGAATTTACTGTTGGAAGTCACCAGCTGGTAAGATCCACCCTTCGGAAAAAAATAGTCTTGTTTGATAAGAGGCAGTTTCTGGGACATTAATAATTGAAATTATTAAATTTTAATCAAATATGTTTCTCAACATTGTTTCAATCTCCTGTGTGCTTTTTGTAAAGACATCCCTGCCATTTTATTTGTTTCAAACCACTGTGACTCTATCCACGAACTGCCTTGGAAAAACAAATTCAGTGGAAGAGGCCTGAGAAGCACAAATGTTGAGCAAAGATTCTGCTGTGGCAATGTATTTCAATGTTGCAAACGGTTCATTAAATTAGTGGCTTCATGTGGAAAGTTAATTTAACATAAATGTTCCTGCCAGTGGCTGAATTCATGCAAAGTGCAGGCACAAACACAGCTTCCTACACCAATTCCATCGGCAGTTTCCAGCTTTTGATAAGGATAATTCCAACAGTGGCAACAACCGTAATTTCAATATTTGTTCAGTACTTTTCGACCTGAAACATTAACTCTGATTTCTCTCCACAGATGCGGCCAGACCTGCTGAGCTTTTCCAACAAGTTCTACTTTTGTTTCTGATCTACAGCATTCACAGTTCTTTCAGATTTTAACTTTTTAAATGATCTTTTTCATGTTCATGCCCACAGCTTTATTGAACTTCTGTTTCATTATTCACAAGTGTGAATTTGAAATATTTTCCTGGGTATCCTAGTCCTACACCCTCATCAGTAGGCTACCATGCTCTTAAAATATATACAATCTTGTTCATCAGACTACACTTGGTGCTGGGATTACATTCAGTCACTTAATAATATATTGTGTTGGGGGTTTTTTTGCACACTACAGAAAAATGAAAAGTAATATTGTATTAAATTGTTTTCAAATATTCTCCCATTCTGTAATAGGTAATAAATTTTAACGCAGAAAATTCTTCTTGACATTTCTCTGAATTCCTGATAAGTCTGTAGTCTGCCCGAACAAATCATGTTTCCTGTGGCAGTGGAAGGTTATCAAACTGGGGTTTGCTGCATGATAATAAGATTTTCTTTTCTTCTTCTTTGTTAATCTATGCCCAGGTTATATCTCTCCCAGTCCAACCTACTGAGGTTTTCTGTAATGATAATATTCTTTCTCTTTTAATTGCTTACACTATCTTTGGAGGGTTAGTACAAGAGGTTTTTAGAAATATGTCAGCTCTGTAAGAGATCCCTGGAATGTGCCTATATTTACCAGAATAGGGTTAGAAAACCCGGCAGGAAGTTCAAAACCTACTGATAATACAACTCACGGAATAAAGAGCATTAGACTGAAGTAGTTGAAATGCTAGATTTTAGAAAGAATGTCTTGATCGCTTTCCACTCACTATTATTTCCCTGTTGTTTTTGTATTGGTGCATTATATTATCTTGCTGAAAATATACAATTACTAAAAATTATTAAATAGATAAAATTCTATAGTATCAAAGCATTCAATAATTCCCACTGCCTTTTCAGAAATATGAAGGAAAACCAGCTTGGAACTTCATGCAGAATAAATGATACCTTAACGACCACTAGGGACGTGCCATGGTTACCAATTAAATCAGCTGATCATAACTTCAAACATTTTCAATATTTATGCTTTCAATATGGAAGATTAATTCTCAGACAATGCACAGCGAGTGCACCTCATAAAATGTGGTCTTAATATTTTGAACAAGATTTGTATAGTGAAAGTCTGCAGAGAAAAACTGTCCTGTCACATCAAAGTAGATTGTTATAAACAGCTTTAACACAGTAGCCTCCTGGCTCTTCAAACTGATCACTGGAAGTTTAACTTTGCCACTTGAGGGCATGTAGCATTTTTAGAATATAGTCACAGCACTTGTCATCAAAATTAGCATTTCCTTCTCAAATATTATTAGAATTGAACAATTGTTACTTGAAAATCTTATGGATTGTTGGTTATTTTATAGCTATTTACAGATGATTGGGCAAAAAGTCTAAAAACCTGACCGAAATGTGCACTGTAAATGAATGGCCACTGCGGTAGCCTGAAGCAATTGCGAAAGATCACAGTAAAATACCCTTTGTTCTTCTATTAAAGAGATACATGTTACCCAAAGGAGATAGGTGACACATCATATTGATGCAGTATATCACAAACCAAGGGTATTGACCATTCAGATTTATTGCCTGTACATATCAGGGACCTAATGCCTATTTAGGCTTGCATTGAAAATAAACTGACACCCTGATTGCAGAAGGTGCAGAAATCAGAAGGGTAACAACTTGAGTACAAACATTGCGTTAAACCAGATAAATTGGAAGTAGTTTTATTATGCATTTATTTCTTGAAAACAGTCTAGTTTAAATCAAGTGTTTTGTTCGCAAAAATGTACATCTAATTGGAAAAGTTGCCATTTGGTTCTGTTTGGTACTGAGCAGTTCTCTAACAGTCCAGAGCACCTGAGTGCCCGTGACAATATCCACTCTTGTGGCTATACAATATCCTTTGGTATTCTCAAATGGATTGTTTCAAAAAAATTCAGTCTGGTTTCCATGGTAGCTAGAGTGTGGTTTAGTGACAACAGATTCAAAATGGTGCCTGACAGAAAATGGAAAATTGGACCCCATTTACCAACCTCTGAGAAAAAGATAGGGAAATGATATCACCCACCTTAACAGACCAAGACATACAAATAGAAAGCAGCGCTTCAACTGAGACTCACTCATGATGTTACCTAGCGTGATGACGAAACGTCTGAAAACAAACCATCTAGCTCAGCAAGCAAACTTACAATCGGAAAATTGACTAATCTAAATTGAACAACAGCCAACAACTGTCTCCTACAGAGAACAGTGGAAAGCAAGATCAAAGAGGTCAGAAGATTCAGTTATAAACAGCCTGAGGGTTGCATATTGGAGAAGTTTTGATCAGACTTCCAGGTGCCTTGACTTCCAGCCAGAGACCGTGCACTACACACATGGCCAGGTGAAGGGTGTTGGCATGACCACATAGAATGTTCTGAATACAGTTCATGACTCAACTGGCTAAAAGCCACAGAACATTCTGGAAGGTCGGGGGAGAGGAGGGATAAGAATACACAGCTGCAAGAAATCCCTACAGTGAGGACTCAACCTGGCCCAACAGCAGAGTGTGAACACCTGGAGATGGACAGAGAGAGAGAGAGACAGAGACAGAGACAGAGAGATAGAGAGACAGAGAGAGAAGATCCACCCTGACCTGTGAGATCCACCTTCATGGAAGTGAAGCCAGCTCTCCATCAGAGAGATCCCAATAGCCAAGTTTAAACATGTGGATCCTGGCAGATAATATCCTTTATCAGACAGATATAGCTGAATAAAGATTAAATATTATGAGAATTTGGAAAATGCTCTGATGGCGCTTCTAACAAAAATATTTGTTAATAAAGTTGAATTGAACTACAAAGCAACTTCTATGTCCCTTTTTATGCCTCACCAACAAGAGCACTTGGGTAAAGTGGTTTTAATACGTAAGCCAAAGTGTCCAAAACAGGAACAACAAAAGTGTGTGTTTCAAAACTGCCTTCCACGCAGACCATCGCTTATGGGATTTTATTTTACAACAAACTAGGTATTGAGTGGAAATTTGACTGGGTCCATTTTTGGATTCTGAGCTGTTATTTTGTAATCTGCTTGCACCCCTTTCCATTGAGACAGGCACACAAACTTCACACTGCCTCCTCATTTCCATCATTTCTACATGCAGAGCAGCACAACCCACGCTGCTGGCTGGTTGCAGGCATCACAGGAGGCCTGACAACCTGCAAAGTGTTACAATGTCCCAGTTAGCTTCCAACTCTTAACGATAGGTTGCGCTGAATTAAAGGAGGCTGCTGTGAAACACTTCAATTGGAGGGACGAAGCACCAGCCAGAGAGAGGACTTTTCACTTCATGCTTTTGCAGGGAGGTAGATGTCCTTAAGGAATGTCCTCCAAAAGTAATGGTATCAACTGAACAGTGTAGTCAACTTCCAGAGCTGGGTCCCAAAGATGTGGCAGCAGTGTTGGAACATGTTTAGTGATCTTACACGGATGGTCAAGTTCAGTAAATATATCTTCACATCTCAGCTCCTACCCTTCATAATACCAATACCAATACCAATAATGTAGGGGTATGGGTGGGTTACGCTTCGGCGGGTCGGTGTGGACTTGTTGGGCCGAAGGGCCTGTTTCCACACTGTAAGTAATCTAAGTAATCTAAATCTAAGTAATCTAAGTAATCTAAGTAATCTAAATCTAAGTAATCAATTTTATATGCTGCTCAAAACAACACAGTCATGAATAGTGCAGCAACCTTGTTGAATGTAACTCCACTTTCTCAGTTTAATGCTATCTCATTCCTTACCACTGCTGCTTCGATGCCTGTAGACAACTCCCACAATGTGTTTTCTGCTCCTTCTTCCTACTTAGCTCCAACTTCTGGATTTCTGATGCTTATATCCTTTCCAGGATATGCAGATTTTATCTTTTACTAACAACACAACCATGCCTCTTTTTCTTTTTTTGTGTTTTCTTCCTAAAGATCAAATAACTGTTGAAAAGCACAGAAGGTCAGGCAGCATCCGAGGAGCAGGAGAATCGACGTTTTGGGCATAAGCCCTTCATTAAGATCTGTAACCAGTCTTAGCCACCACAGCTATATCTCCGCAAATGCAATCATATTGTACCCATTTACATCTATTTAAGGGGATATTCCAGAAAACACAGTTTACATAAAAACTAACAAATAAGAAAATTGTTAAAAGGATGACCTGCCATCTGTGGTTAACGAAACAAAAAGCGTCAAAGATAGCTTCAAACTCAAAGAAAAGACTGCAAGGATAGATTGCAGATCAGAAGACTGGACAGAATATTATAAATACCAAATAATTACTAAGACATTAATTAGGAGAGAAAAATTAGAGCATGCAAGAACGTAGGCCAAAACAGAAAAGTTTCTTCAGATTTAAAAAAAAAGTTAACAAAGTCTTGATTCTACAGAAAATAAGTCTGAGGAAATAGTAATGGAGGATAAATAGATGGAAAAAATTGAACAGATATTGTGCTTCAGACTTCATTAGAGAGATATCAGTAGAATTTTTGAAACAGCTATAAATCCCGGATTGAAACAAGGATGGAACTTAAGAAAATTCCAATGACAAAGGAAGTATTTGTTGTAATTCAGAGGTGATAAGTTCCCAGGTCCTGATAGATTTCATTCTGGCATCGTAAAAGTAGCCAATAGAATAGTTTATGTGTTGGTTTCAATTTTCCAAAACTCATTCAATTCAGGGAACGTTCCTTTAGTTTGGAAAATAAGAAATGCAACCCCTTTATTCAAAACGAGAGGGAGGGAGGGAGGCAGGAAGCATGCAATTACAGGCCAATTTGCTTCACATCTGTTAAGAGTGTGGGCGGAAGGCAGGATGAACAAACTGACCATTACATTGTGGTACAGGGAGCCATTTAAGAGGGGCAGGGAGAAAAGAGAAATGTCGTTGTAGTATAGTCAGGGAAATAGACATGGTTCTCTGTGGCTTGAGTGCCAAAGGCTATATTATCTGCCTGCTGTCCAGGTTCAGGACATCACACATCTGCTGCAGAGAAACCAGGAGTGGGAGGGGAAAGATCCATCATCGTGTCCATGTAGGAGCCTACAATATAGGGAGAAAGAGGAAAGAGGCTTTGCTGAGGGAATATGAGCAGCTCAGAGCTAAATTACAAGACAGAACCAAAAGGTAATAATCTCCGGATCACAACCTGAACCATGAACAAATTAGCACAGGGTCAAGAAGGTTAAAGAGATAAATGTGTGGCTCAAAGATTCGTGTGGGAAAAATGGGTTCAAATTTATGGGACATTGTCACCAGTAGAGGGAAAGGAGGGAGCTGTTCCAATGGCTCCTCCTGAATCACGCTGGAACCAGAGTCCTTGCCAATTGCACAACTGGGGCAGTGGATAGGGCTTTAAGCTAAATATTTGGGGTCAGGACAGGGGAAGGGGAGTTAAAGGTTAAGGGCGGGTGAACGGCTTGGCAGAGGTTATTAAAGTTTCCAGAATGTTATGAAACTTGAAGGGGTTCAGAAAAAAATTTAGTGAAGGATTTGAGTTACAGGGAGAGGCTGGGGCTGTTTTCCCTGGAGCATTGGAAACTGAGGGGTGACCTTATAGAAGTTTATAAAATCATGAGGGGCATGGATAGTATGAATAGCCGATGTCTTTTTCCCAACAAAGGGATGTCCAAAACAAGAGGACATAGGTTAAGGTGATCATAGAACACAGAACAACACAGCGCAGAATAGGCTCTTCGGCCCTCTATGTTACGCTGACCTGTGAACTAATCTAAGCCCATCCTCCTACATCATCCCATCATCATCCATGTGCTTATCCAAGGATTGTTTAAATCTCCCTAATGTGGCTGAGTTAACTACATTGGCAGGTAGGGCATTCCACACCCTTACCACTCTCTGAGTAAAGAACCTGCCTCTGACATCTGTCTTAAATCTACCATCCCTCAATTTGTAACTATGTCTCCTCATACAAGCTGACGTCATCATCCTAGGAAAAAGACTTTCACTGGCCGACATTTCCGCCACCTCCAAACAGACCCCACCACCAGGGATATATTTCCCTCCCCACCCCTCTCCACCTTCCGCAAAGACCGTTCCCTCCGTGACTACCTGGTCAGGTCCACGCCCCCCTACGACCCACCCTCCCATCCTGGCACTTTCCCCTGCCACCGCAGGAACTGTAAAACCTGTGTCCACACCTCCTCCCTCACCTCCATCCAAGGCCCTAAAGGAGCCTTCCACATCCGTCAAAGTTTTACCTGCACATCCACTCATATCATTTATTGTATCCGTTGCTCCCGATGCGGTCTCCTCTACATTGGGGAGACTGGGCGCCTCCTAGCAGAGCGCTTTAGGGAACATCTCCGAGACACCCGCACTAATCAACCAAATCGCCCCGTGGCTCAACATTTCAACTCCCCCTCCCACTCTGCCGAGGATATGGAGGTGCTGGGCCTCCTCCACCGCCGCTCCCTCACCACCAGACGCATGGAAGAAGAACGCCTCATCTTCCGCCTCGGAACACTTCAACCCCAGGGCATCAATGTGGATTTCAACAGTTTCCTCATTTCCCCTTCCCCCACCTCATCCTAGTTTCTAACCTCCAGCAACACGATCCCCTGACTTGTCCGGACTTGTCCGACCTGCCCAGCTCCTTTTCCACCTATCCACTCCACCCTCTCCTCCCTGACCTATCACCTTCATCTCCTTCCCCACTGACCTATTGTATTCTATGCTACTCTATCCCCACCCCCACCCTCCTCTAGCTTATCTCTCCACGCTTCAGGCTCTCTGCCTTTATTCCTGATGAAGGGCTTTTGCCCGAAACGTCGATTTTGCCTGTCCTCGGATGCTGCCTGAATTGCTGTGCTCTTCCAGCACCACTGATCCAAAAGACTTTCACTGTCTACCCTATCTAATTCTCTGAACATCTTGTACGTCTCTATCAAATTCTCTCTTAGCCCTCTTCTTTCCAATGAGAACAGACCCAAGTCTCTCAGCCTTTCCTCATAAGACCTTCCCTCCAGACCACGCAACATCCTGGTAAAACTCCTCTGCACCTTTTCTAATGCTTCCACATCCTTCCTGAAGTACAGAGACCAGAACTGTACACAATATTCCAAGTGTGGCCGCACTAGCATTTTGTGTAGTTGCAGCATGACATTACAGCTCAAGAACTCAATCCCTCTACCAATAAAATCTAACACACTGTATGCCTTCTTAACAGCACTATCCACCTGGGTGGCAACTTTCAGGGATCTATGTACATGAACTCCAAGATCTCCCGCCCATCCACACTACCAAGAATCTTTCCATTGACCCAGTACTCTGCCTTCCTGTTATTCTTCCCAAAGTGAATCACCTCACATTTTTTTGCATTGAACTCCATTTGCCACCTCTCAGCCCAATTCTGCAGTTTATCCAAGTCCCCCTGCAACCTGCAACATTCTTCCACACTGTCCACTACTCTACCGACTTTCATGTCATCTGCAGACTTACTAACTCATCTCCTATGCTTACGTCTAAGTCATTTATAAAAATGACAAACAGCAGTGGTCACAAAACAGATCCATGTCATGCACCACTAGTAACCGAACTCCAGACTGAATATTTTCCATCAACCACCACTTGCTGCCTTCTTACAGAAAGCCAGTTTCTAATCCAAACTGCTAAATCACCCTCAATCCCATGCCTCTGCATTTTCTCCAACAGCCTACCAAGTGGAACCTTATCAAAGGCTTTACTGAAGTCCGTGTACACCATGTCAACTGCCCTACCCTCATCCACATGCTTGGTCACCTTCTCAAAAAACTCAGTGAGGTTTGTGAGACATGACCCGCCCTTGATGAACCATGTTAACTATCTGAAATCAAATTGTTGTTTGCTAGATGATTATAAGTCCATTCTCTTATAATCCTTTCCAAAATCTTTCCTACAACAGACGTAAGGCTCACTGGTCTATAATTACCTGAGTCATCTCTACTGCCCTTCTTGAACAAGGGCACAACATTTGCAATCCTCCAGTCCTCTGGTACTAAACCTGTAGATAATGACAACTCAAAGATCAAAACTAAATGCTCCAACACCTCCTCCCTAGGTTCCCAGAGCAATCTCGGATAAATCCCATCTGGCCCAGGAGACATGTTCACTTTCACTACTTCTGGAATTGATAACACCTCTTCCTTACTAACCTCAATCCTTTCTACTCTAATAGCTCGTGTGTCATTCTTCTCCTCTGCAATATTCTCCTTTTCCTGAGTGAAAACCAATGAGAAATATTTGTTTAGCACCTCTCCATTATCCACAGGATCCACACTCAAATTCCCACTTCTGTCTTTGACTGGCCCTATTCTTGCCCTAGCCATCCTTTTATTCCTCACATACCTATAGAAAGCTTTAGGGTTCTCCTTTATTCTACCTGCTAAAGACTGCTCATGTCCTCTCTTTGCTCTTCTTAACTCTCTCGTTAAATCCTTCCTCGCTGATCTGTAACTCTCCATCGCCTCATCTGAACCATCTCATCTCATTGTCACATAAGCCTCCATCTTCTGCTTAACAAGAGATGCAATTTCTGTGGTAAACCACGGTTCCCTTACCTTATGACTTCCTCCCTGCCTGACAAGGACATACCTATCAAGGACACGCATTATCTGTTCCTTAAACCAGCTCCACATTTCAATTGTCCCCATCCCCTGCATTTTGTTACCCCATTCTATGCAAACTAAGTCTTACCTAACTGCATTATAATTGCCCTTCCCCCATCAATAACTCTTGCAGAGAGAGGGAAAAGGTTTAAGAGGGACCATAGGGACAACGTTTTCATGCAGAGGGTGGTGAGTGTATGGATGAACTGCCAAAGGAAGACATCGAAAGGAAGATATGCTGAAAGGTTGGATTGTTTGTTAGCAAGAAATTAAATCAAGTTGACAATAAGGAGCAATACAGGGTCATAAGAGGTGGAGTCTGTGTGGGTACACTTGAGGAACTGGAAAGAGAAAAAGCTGGAATCAGGTGAAATAATAGTAAAGGTCACTACAAAGACATAAGGGAGGAGATGACCAGGGTTGACTGGAAGGGGAGCCTAGCAGGGAAGACAGTGGAGCAGCAATGGCAGGAGTTTCTGGGGGTAATTTGGGAGGCACAGCAGAAATTCATCCCAAGGAAGAAGAAACACACTGAGGCGGAGGCTGAGGCAACTGTAGCTGACAAGGGAAGTCAGGGACAGTGTTAAAAAAACATACAAATGTAGTGAAGATTAGTGGGAAGCAAAAGGATTGGGAAGGTTTTAAATACCAGTAGACAATATCTAAAAAAGCAATCAGTGGGGAGAAGATGAAGTAAGACAATAAGCTAGCTTGCAGTGTAAGATTGCAAGAGTATTTTTCAACATCTAAAGGAAAAAGGCAAGCATGGAGATTGGACCATTGGGAGATGAGACTGGAGAAGCAGGAATGGCAAACAAAGAAATGGCAGAGGAACTGAATAAGTACTATGCATCATTTCTCAGTGGACGACACCAGCGGCATACCAAAGCTTTAAGAGTCGGGGGCACAGCTGAATGTAGTGGCATGACTAAGGAGAAAGTGCTGGGGAAGCCTGAAGGTCTGAAGATGGATAAATCACCTGGACCAGATGGACAACACTCCAGAGTTCTGAAGGGGACAGCTGAGGAGATTGTAGGGGCATTGATGGTGAATTTCCAAGAATCACTGAAGTCAGGGAGAATCCCAGAGAACTAGTAATTGGCTAATGTAACATCCCCTCTTTAAGAGAGGAGGGAAGCAGAAGACAGGAACCTATAAGCCAGTTCCAGCCTGACCTTGGTCACTGGTATGAGGTTAGAGTGAATTAACTGAAACATAGAGTCACAGAGATGTACAGCACAGAAACAGATCCTTCGGTCCAACTCGTCCATGCCGAACAGCTATCCTAAATTAATCTAGTCCAATTTGCCTGCATTTGTCTCATATCCTCTAAACCCTTCCTTTCAAATACACATCCAGATTCCTTTTAAATGTGTCACTTCCCACGTGGTCACTGCTTTGTCTCTCTTCCCACGTGGTCACTGCTTTGTCTCTCTTCCCACGTGGTCACTGCTTTGACTCTCTTCCTCCTTTTTAAAGTGCAGTTGGTTTTATCTCTTTTTCTTTCCAAAATTCCAAAACAACGCATAGCTCATAAAGCAGCAATTACTGCTCCTAGAATTCCAGGAAATTCACTCCCACACTGATCCTGAGGGGATTTGAATGGGTGGTTGTGGATAGGGTGTTTTCTCTTTTGGGAAAAGCTAGAACTAGAGGTTACAGTTTAAAAATAAGGGCACCCGCCCATTTAAAACAAAGACAAATGAACATTTTTTTAATCTCAGAGGGTTGAGAACTGCCCTCCTCAAAATTCAGTGCAGAATTTTGAAATATTGAAATGTTGAAAAAGCAGAGGGAAATAGATCCTTAATTGTTGGGGATATGCAGGAATGCAGGGTTGAGAGCAGCTACAATCTTATTGAATAGCAACAATTGATGGGTCATGTAGGCTGCTCCTGTTCCTTGTTCGTATGTTCACATTTGCACTGCTAATTCATTTTTTATGGATGTGGGTTTCACAGGCTATTAATTGCCCATTCCTAATTGCCCAGAGGGCAATCAAGTATCAACTGCATTGCTATGAGTATGGAGTCACATGTGGACCAGACAATTCCCCTCCAGGATATTAGTGAACCAAATGGGCTTTTTCAAAGCCATTCTTAAACTCTTACTTTCAGATTCTTATTGATGTTAAATTTCACCATCTCCCATGTTGGGATTTGAATACTCTGAATGTTACCTGGTTCTCTGGATTAACAGCCTCGGCACAACACCTCTCGGCCATCGCCTACTTGCCTACCACATTGCAGATGCTCTGTGCGTTTTCCCTGTGTCTCCCTGTTCGGGTCCCCACGCCCAGCCACTCTAATTTAAACCCTCGCACCCCCCCCCCCCCCCCACTACTAGCAAGTGCCCTTGCACTGGTCTCAGTCCTAGTGGGAGCGCAATCTGTCCAGTTTATACACATCCTATCTTCCCCTGAATCAGTCCCACGCCTTAAAAATCTAAATCACTCCTTTCCAAACCATTTATCTGGCCACTCCTTCAACTGATCCATTCTCCTAAAACTGATCTTGCCAGCACGTGCAACTGGGATAATTCTGAGATTCCCACTTTTGAAGTCCCACCTTTTAATTTTTTTTTCCCTAGTTCCCGATTGTCTGCTTAGAGATCCTCATCCTTTTTATTAAACTACATTGGTAGCACTGAGATGAAAACACCCTCTGTCTACCATCTCTTGCCCTTCAGTAACATCCTGAGAGGCAATCCACCTTGATGCCATATCTGTAACCACAGAAATGTCCACCTGTTTCTCTTATGGGGGAATGCACTATCACTATTGCTTGCTCACTCTTTTCTATCCTCCTCCACACAGCCAAATCACTCTTGGTGCCACCATCTTGGCTCTCACCACATTCCCCAGAGAAACGATCAAAAACAGGAAGTCTGTAGAGAGGGGCACAACCCCAGGTGATTCTGACTTTGCCTGTCTTGTGCTTTTACTCTGTTTAGCAGTCCCTTTCTGTCTGTGCACCCTTCACCTCTGTCATGACCGCTTTGCTATATGTGGTATCCGTGAATATCTCAGCCTTGCGGATACTCCAAAGTGATTTCAGTTGCCATTCGAGGTCCAAAACACGGACTTCCAGTAGCTGCAGCTGGAGACACCTTCTGCATGCGGTTAGCCAGGAACAATGTGTCCCTGTCTTCCTACAAGGAGGAGATGACCCACAATAGGAAGCAAGAACAGAAGACAAGGAGAGGGCAGCTATAACATCATCACCTTCACGCAGAGGAGGAAATTGTGCCCTAGGTCATGGAGTTGCTGCAACAGAGCCTCTGGAGATCATTACTGTGAGAATTCAGGTGGACGGTAAATAACTATATAATTGCACTTAAATGTCTCCACACCCTCATCTTGCTGTATGGCATGAAACACAAGCAGCAGTTCATGTGACAGTGGATCATTTGCTTTAACCCTACCTCAAATTTGACTGTTATCAGATACTGAAGAGTTGCCACCTCACTGTCCACAGCATTCTCTGGAGCAAGAGTGAGGAAGCTACACTCGATCTTTGAGGAAGAAGAGCTCATACTTGGTATGAGATTCAGAACCATGGTCTGGTTGCTGGTACTGTGCAAGTTTTAGAAACCAGGATCTGAACACAGTGGGTCACTGTGAATGAGTGGCTGGAGGGAAAGGATATCTGCTCTGTAAGAGAGGTAGTGCAGATAGTAGGGACTCAAATCAAGCTTTGAAGAGATGGTCTTCAGAAGAATGCTGATGATATTGCAGTCAGAAATGCAAAGAACAGGCCTGTTAGACAGCTTCCTGTTATTGTAAAGGAGTGTGGAGGAGTCCTGCTTCAACATAGTACAGTGCATTGTGCAGAGCTGGGAGCCATCTTTTCCACTATGCAAATGGTGGTCAGCTCCATGGCAGCACTTGCAAAACCAAGAGCTGGTGACCCCATCTTAATTTCTATTGTAGTGGAGATGGCAGCCACCCAACCTCTCAGCGCTGAAATGGAAACTCAGACTGAGTTTGTGAAATCAATGCTTGTTGTCATGGAAGCTTCAATTGCAAGTAGCAGAGCCCTATAGGTGTTCAGGGAATTTCAGGAGTCCAGTCATTTCTGCTCCAGCACAAGACTCAGATTGCCCAAGGGTGCAGTGGGTGTGCGACTGGGGGCAATGGGTATTTAGTTCCATGGAACACAAAGTTGCTGTCCTCTCTCAACATGATACCATAGCCACTCTCACCAATTCCTTTGTTGTTACCTCGCAGCCAATCAGCCCAGGCTAACAGTGCACATGCTGACCTAAGTCGGGCGTTCCCTATAGAGTCCTGCTCCTCTCACCCTATTTATAAATTTCCCCCCTCTGCAGTCCCTTCTCAGTCACATTGCCGACTCAGAGGCAACAAAACTGGTTCCCACACTGAACTGGGTCACAAAGTTTTGTGACTTCCTGAGTGCGCACAGCAGTTCTACACAAACTGGTAAAAAAGAATTTTCACTAACTTTGCCAGTCACATTTAAGTCAAAAGTGCCCCACTTTCAACTTGGATGCTTTAAATAATGTGCATGTGTGTGTGTTTGTGTGTGGACTGGGGGAAGTGGAGAGGGGCCTTGAGTGTGACCTGAGAATGATCAGCTTTGGCATTCAGTGCACACATACAGAACACATTTGCCAAACATGTATCAAATCAGCCAGATAGGCTGATTGGTAGGAACAATTGTGGCACTCTTCAAACTGCCAGTACACAAATAGCCTGCTAACATTAATGGCCTACCCAGCATGGGGGCATTGTAAAGTAAATGCATTTGTGGTCAGCAACATGATTGTTGTAGTTTCATCAGGAGTTCCATAGCACGGCATCAGAAGGGACACAAAGCCTGAAATTTAGGCCTGGAAATTCCACAGACTAGGATTTGTTTAGGTGGACTCTAATAGTTTGATTAAGTCAAGCTACAAGCTGTAAAAATGACATCTGGAGAGAGGTCTCGATCAGAAGTTAAGCAAATCATTACCTATTTTTATGTCAATGTATATTTTTTGGTGGTCAGTGACTGCTAACCAGTTGTTTCTGAGGCACTTGATATGTGCTATTTTGATCATTGCTCTGCTCTGATCAGAGGACGCTGATGAACAAGTTAAGCAAAAAAAAAATCAAATGTTGTTATCCGACAAACAAAACCATTGTCAATTAAATCCACCATAAATGTCATTTTCATATTTGCAGCAATGGCATACTATTGTTACTGATGGTATGACAAATACATTCATGACGTCAAAAGCATTTTATATCAAAGATTAACATTACATTTAAGCTAATAAAGCCAATTACTTTAATGGATCTTGATTTAATTAAGTGAAAGCATATACCTGCCAAATGTGTTCAATTTTTTCAACCAGAAGTTAATTCAAAAATAACTTACATTATTTTGTTGATTTTGTGCATAAAATGAGTACAGGTGCACAAAGCATATCTGTGGGTCGATTTTGCATTAATGAATCTGATGACTAAATCCATTAAAAAGAGACACTGCAGCTTTAAGCGGAGAACACTACACAGAATTGTAATTGAATACTGGATGTTATTACTCAGTGATTCAAAGCAGGCCAGCAACTACATCTAGCTGCCCAACATTGCAACCTTTCAACCTTTAAAAAGTTATTGGATGAACACTTGTCATAAGTATCATAATTTTGAAGACTACAAACTGTGTTAGAAAGTCTGACCTATGCAGATTCAGAGTAGTGTTTGTTGTGTAGACTCGATGGTATGAAGACCCTTTTCTGCATTAGACTATGATTTTATGTGGTCCCATCACATTGCAAACCAAGAACAAAATTATGAAATAGATGCTAAGTTGGTGAATAATTTCCAGTATGCTTGTAATCATAATTGTGATTGATTCATTTCTTAGTCTGCATTTGCACTTTAAGAATCAGAAATCTGAGGGACATTGTAACATTCAGTGAACAAATAATTCTAAAGGGTTGCTGCATTTGACTGTCCCACAATATTGGTATATCCATTAATCCCTAGGAATGAGGGCAGGACTTGTTGCAAGGTTTTTAATAGGTTCAGGGGTCACAGATAGAGAATAAGGCAAATAGAGACAGAAGCAGGTTCTATGCAGAAAAGAGCTCTTAAGTGCTACTAAGAAAGCAATTTAGGATTACTGGCTCTATTTAGTCAGAATTCACAAAGAGGTTCTAGGAGTTAGAAGGTTTTCTTCTTGTGAGAGTTAAGGATCAAAGGAATCCTATACATAATTACTAGCTTAGTACAGTTAGCAGTGGCGTTTCATAGCCCACAAGGAGCAGTCATTTGATGCAACTCATCCAGTTAGAGCTTGGAAACAACCCAAGGGTAGCACTGACTTGGTGAAACTCTGAGTTTGTGAAAAACCTGGATTTGTAGCTGTGAGTGAGCATTAGAGTGCTCTTTCCAGAATTCAGGAATACAGGCCCAGGGCAAAAAAAAAGAGGAAAGACTAGAATGTGAGTATCCATGGAGGCATCCCACGTGGAGCAGCTCTTGAAGAAGGTTCAAGACCAAGTCATCCAAAGGGGAGGGTCGTAATCAGCTTTAATTAGATTTGATGGCTCATACAGTCACCAATACCTGGGGAAACTGCTGAGACACCTGTGGGATCTGTCTCAATTGCATTTGCTCTTGATGTGGGATGATCAACCACCATTTGTCTCATATATGTCTTATATATGTCTCATGTCAAATTTGGGATGTTAGAATATAAAGTATAATATCTGCCGTTGCACAGTCTAAACATTTTTGGTAATAGCCTTTGCATGTTTAAGTTTTGTTTGTAATAAACTAGTTATTCTCCATTGATTAAAGAAACCTAGTGGAATTGGTTTTAATTCTAAACCAGAGACACCTGAAACCTATATAATTGGCTATATCATTAACATTGTTACTTTAAAATTAATTGTGACCAGTGGACAAGTGAGGGTAGAAAGGAATTGATGTACCCATCAACCTCAGTTAGAACAGAATTTAATTCACAATTGCTTCAGTCTAAGTGTCATATTTAACGAACTAAAGTAGCCGAGAACAAACAACTGATTCTATTCAAAAACATGCAGCCCTAATGAGTATCTTACATCTACAAATTTAAAAATGACAGCGACACAAGTAGAAAAGATTACTTGTTGTCAATAAAAAGGGTTCATTGGTATTAATTTGTGTTTAATTCTATACTTAATGTAGCAACATTTATCTCAGTGTTTATTGATCAGTTAGAAACAACACTTTGCACTATTTCTGATTTGGAGATGCCGGTGCTGGACTGGGGTGTACAAAGTTAAAAATCACACAACACCAGGTTATAGTCACCTGATGAAGGAGCGTCGCTCCGAAAGCTAGTGTGCTTCCAATTCAACCTGTTGGACTATAACCTGGTGTTGTGTGATTTTTTAACTTTGTACACTATTTCTGAGACTACCTTGAAGCAACCACCCTTCTTGAGTTTTCATACCTTGCTAGCTCTCAGAGTGAAGAGTAAATGAGGTCTGCAGATGCTGGAGATCAGAGACGGAAATGTGTTGCTGGAGAAGCGCAGCAGGTCAGGCAGCATCTAGGGAACAGGAGAATCGACGTTTCGGGCATTAGCCCTTCTTTCCTGAAGAAGGGCTAATGCCCGAAACGTCGATTCTCCTGTTCCCTAGATGCTGCCTGACCTGCTGCGCTTCTCCATTTCCAACACATTTCCGTCTCTTAGCTCTCAGAGTGTCAAATTTGCCCAGTGATAGAATTGTGCATCAGTGAGGGTGTATGGGTTGAAGCCTCATACCAGGATTAACTTTAATGCAGCATAGTGAAAGCATGACAATTTTGCAGGTTGTCTTTCAGGTATGACATCACTGATGGAGTTCTGTCCTGCCATCTTCTGGATGGGACTTTTAACCAAGGTGCCCCTTTCAGTTAAGCGTAAAGGATCCCATGGTACTGTTTTAAAGTGTTGCTGAGAGCCAGACTAATATATAATCCTTCAACCAAAGTCATTAAAAGAAATCAGATATTGTCTCATTGCTAAAAATCACACAACACCAGGTTATAGTCCAACAGGTTTAATTGGAAGCACTAGCTTTCGGAGCACCGCTCCTTCATCAGGTGGCTTCATCAGGAACAGCGCTCTGAAAGCTAGTGCTTCCAATTAAACCTGTTGGACTATAACCTGGTGTTGTGTGATTGTTAACTTTGTACACCGGCATCTCCAAATCATGTCCCATTGCTGTTTGTGGGCACATGCTATACACAGTTTAGACCAGAGTGGTGCTGGAAAAGCACAGCAGGTCAGGCAGCATCTGAGGAGCAGGAAAATCGACGTTTCGGGCAAAAGCCTTTTTACCTACATGCTATACACACACTGGCTACTACAATTTGTACATAACAGTGACTACAATTTTTAAAAATCATATTTGTGTCATGCAAATCATGACATGAATGCAAATCTTTTCAATGGAAGCCCTGTTTGCGAGCTCAAGTCAGATGTTACATTAAAAACGAGTTAATGTTATCTGCATGTTGGCATTGAGTTGCACAATACCGCTGCTGAATATAATAGCTACAATCACAACAGGAAAATGGAAAACTAGGGCGGGGAAAAGACAAAAATTTCAAAACAAATTGTTATTCTTTCACGTGATGTAGGTTTTGCCAGGTACACTCACATTTATTGCTCAAACATAATTGTCCTTGAGAAGGTGACAGTGAAATGGACTTTAGTTCAAGGAGGCATCTAGAAACATAAAACCACAGAAACAAGGAGCAGAAGTGACCAGCTGGCCCTCGGAGCTTGCTATGCCATTCAATATTTGGCTGATTATCTAACACAGTATCCAGCTCCCACTTTCCCCCCCCCAACATACTTTGATCCCATTAACTCTAAGAATTATATCTAACTTCTTTCTCTTCAAAATATTCAACGTATTGGCCTCACTTGCCTTCTGTGGCAAAGAGTACACGACTCTCCGGATGAAGAAATTCCTCTTCATCTCAGTCTTAAAGGGTCTATCCTGAATCCTTAGACTGCGACCCATCGTTCTGGACACACCGCCCATTGGAAAATCTTTCCTGTGTTTACTAAGTCTCATCCTCTTAGAATTTTATAAGTTTCTCTCAGAACCTCAAACATTCTTCAAAACGCCAATGAACATAGTCCTCACTGATCCAGTCCCTTTTCATGCGTCAGTCCTGCCATCCTAGGAATCAGCCTGATAAACCTTTGTTGTACTCTCTCTATAGGCACAGCATCCTTCTTCAGTTAAGTAGACCAAAACTGCATACAATACTCTGCAGCAAGATGTTCATATTCCTTTACTCAAATCTTCTCGCTATGAAGGCCAACATACCATCTACTTGCTCTACCTGAGTGCTTACTTTCAGCAACTGATGTCCAAGGACACTTTGGTCTCATTGAACTTATTGCTATTCAGATAGTAACCTGCCTTTTGTTTTGGCTAGACACCAAACACCCACTGTGGGATCGACACACAGTGCTGTTGGAAAGGAGGTTCCATGATTTTTATAGATGAAGAAACTGTGATATATGGTGCGTGGCTTGGATGGAATCTTGCAGGTAGTGGTGTTCCTCTATCTTTCTGCATGTGTCCTTCTAGGTCGTAGAAGTTACAAGCTTGGACGTTGTTGTCAAAGGAGCATTGCAGAATCGAGCCATGCACCTGCAAAGATGCCACTGAATTGTACCAGTGGAGGGAGTGAATATTTAAAGTGGTGGACAGGGTGCCAACAAGCTGGCTGCTTTGCACTGGATTGTGTCCGGCTCAAATATTGTCAGAGGTGCACTCATCCAACAAGTGCTGCGCATTCCGTCACATTCCAATTGAATTGAATTAGCATTATCGTCACATGTACTCAGAGGAGTACAGTGAAAAGTTTACAAGTCGCCACTTACAGAACCATCTCAGGAACAACGGTTTGTAGGTATAATCCTTAGTTACAGAAGAGATAAATGAAGGGAAAATAGAGTTACATTCCTGACTTGTGCCTTGCAAACAGTGGACAGGGCTTGTGGAGTCATGAAGAGAGCTACTTGCTATAGAATTCCAAGCCACTACAGCTTGTTTTATAAGCCACAGTATTTATTTGGATTCTGATTAATTTGGTGCTGGAGATCTTAGTAGCGCAGGCGCATTGGTGGAGAGGTGTGAAGGTTTGTGGGGAGGTGACAGAGCCAGTTGCTACCAAGGTCAATTCTCAGCATCAGATGATGACACTATATTCCTTCAATAGGTCCCTTTCCATTTCCCAGCTCCCCTCCATCTTGTATTTGACATGGGGAAAAATCTACAGATTGTGTCAACATTATCTTTATATCCAACCCTTACTCTAATCTTCTTCTAATTTTCTCTTTTCAGTTATTCAAGAAGTGTTGTCTGCTCAACCATTGCAGCCTTGTGAGTGGAGAACTACTAAGAGCACAACATCGAAGAAATAATATGTCATTTGTCTTGATACAAGCAGCTCCCAACTCAGATACCGGCATTCAACTTATCTTTAAGGCTGACATAGAGCCAGGATCTGTACACAGTGAGTCAACTGGCTTGAGTGGGTGGCAATTAAGTCAGGGAGAGAGTGGTTCATATGCCAGATGACCAAAGAGGGAGTTTGCAAATAATGTTGGCTGCAGAGAAAACAGACGATGATCTTGGTGGGAAGCATGCCCAAGACCATTGATTAGCATACACACTAAGATACTGTGTACTTTCACTGGTCTGCCAAGCAGACCCCCTCGTCAATGTCAAACACCATAGAGTGCCATGGCTTCAAACTGACAGAGGACAGCATGCGGATCTTCCCCTCTGCTCTATCTAGTGCTTTCAACTGTTGTTTTATGTCATGTGGAGTGAGTTGAATTGACTGAAAACTAGCTTCTGTGAGGTTGGGGACGTCAAGAGGAGGCTGAGATAAATGATCCATTCAACACTTCTGACTGAAGACTGTTACAAATAGCATCACAGAGGTGTACAGCACAGAAACAAACTCTTCAGTCCAACTTGTCCATGCCAACCAGATATCCTAAATTAATCTGGTCCCATTTGCCAACACTTGGCCCATATCCCTCCAAACTCTTCCTATTTACGTACCTATCCAGATGCCTTTTAAATGTTGTAATTGTACAAGCCTATACCACTTCCTCTGGCAGCTCATACCATATTTGCACCACCCTTTCCCTGAAAACGTTACCCCTTAGGTCCCTTTTAAATCTTTCTCCTCTCACCCTAAACCTATGCCCTCTAGTTCTGGACTCCCCCAACCCAGGAAAAGACCCTGTCTGTTTACCCTATCAATGCCCCTCATAATTTTGTAAACCTCTATAAGGTCACCCCTCATTCTCCAACTCTCCAGGGAAAGCAGCCCGCTTTAGCCTTTTATGCTCATGCGCTGGACTCCCCTCTTGTTGAGGATTGGAATAATTATGGAGCATCGTCCCCCTATCAGTTGTTCAATTGTCCACCATCATTCATTACTGGATATGGCAGGACTACAGAGCTTAGAGCTAATCTAGTTGTGTAATCACTTAGCCATATCTATTGCATGCTGCTTCGATTGTTTATTTAGCATGCAAGTAAACAAATGTTGTGGCTTCATCAGGTTGACATCTCATTTCTAGATATGCATGGTGCTGCTCCTGACATATCCTCCTGCAATCTCTATTGAACCAGGGTTAATCCCCTGGCTTAATCAGAATGATCAAATGGAGAATATGCCAGACCATGAGGTTATAGATTGCGATTGAATAAAATTCTGCTGTTAATGATGACCCACAGATCTAACGAATGTCCACTTTGAGATACAAGATCTATTTGAACTCTGTCCAGTTTAGCACAGTAATATTAAACATACTGGCGGATATCCTCCCTGTGCAGATGGAACTTTCCCTCCACAATAATTATGTGGTCATCACTCCTTCAGATATTGTCATGGGCAGACTCATCTATGACAGATAGGTTGGTGAGAATAAGGTCAGTTTTGTTTAAATGTCCTTTGTGAGTCTACCAACTCAGTCGGTAGAAATGTTGCCAAATGATTCTTGATGCTCGGTCCTGAAGCCCTCACCCAGCACACATTGATTCTTTGCCACTCTCAGTAATCCCTCCAGTGGTGTTCAACATGGAGGGGTACAAGTATCAACTAAAATGGAGAAGTCCGTATGTGATAACCAAAAAGAGGCTTTTTTGCCCTAGTTTTGACTTGTGCCATGAGACTCTAAAGTCAATGTTGAGGACCATTGTCTCTTCACTGTATATTACTGGGCCAACAGGGATGGTGATACAAGAGTGTGTTGCATTGTCTGTAAGGTATGATTCAATGACAATGACAACATCAGGATGTCGCTTGCCTAGTCTGTGGAACAACTCTCCCAATTTTGATCCAAAGCCCTAAATGTTAGAAAGGAGGACCTCACAGCGTCAATGGAGTTGGTTTTCTCTTTGTCATCTCTGGTGCCTAGATTGATGCTGGTGGTTTATCTGATATCATTTTTTTTTTGGTCTCTGGAGCAGTTTTATCCTATGGATTAATTTGCTGGATCACTTCAGAGGACTGGTAATAATCGAACATGTTACCGTGGGTGAGGTAACCACAAATATCCTTCCCTAAAGGTCTTTAGTGAATCAGGTGTGTTTTTACAATTTATAACAATGATTATTTGGTTGCCAGTATATTGTAGATTTTATTGAACTCAAATTTCGCCATTTGCCATACTTGGATTTGAATCCACATCCCCAGAACGTTAGTTTACTAGTCCAGTAACATTACTGCTGTACCACCACTGTCCCCAATATTCACTGAGTGGAGGTTTTTGTTACAAGAGTTATGTTGGTGCATGCAGCTTACTGCTCATCATAGAGGCTGATGTAGTGGAAATGCTCACAAGTTGATTAAGAGCTGGAGAGGCATTGACATGAATCATATGCCACAGCTTTAGGCATCTTTTGTTTAAAGACTCCCAGAGCCCATGCAATAATGGTGTCAGGTAATACTGGACACAAATTGACTTGCTGTACATCATCACACAATTCTGAACCAGAACATACCAAAGCATTTTGCAACCAATGGATTTACATTGTTCGAGATAAATACACAAGTCAATTGGCAAACCGCATGTACCAGAAGGGATGAATGACCATGTGATCCATTTCTGTACTATTAGTAAATGAACAAATGCTGTCCAGGATTCTGAGTGGGGGCTCTCTGCTTTCATTTAAATATCACGGAAAGGGATGTAAACCTGAGCAGGTATTAAAACCTGATTTTGCCTGTCCTCGGATGCTGCCTGAATTGCTGTGCTCTTCCAGCACCACTGATCCAGAATCTGGTTTCCAGCATCTGCAGTCATTGTTTTTACCTCAACCAAAGACAACATCTCTGACACTGAAACACCTTCATAGTATTGCACTAAACAGTCACCCAAGTTAATGTATTCAAATTCATGATGGGACTTCAAATAGCATTCTGTTGACTCAAAAAGGTGAGAATGTTACCAAGCTGGCAGTGAGTGGGAGATTTCAATGTAATTTCCAACAAACACAAATTGCTGACAATCGCTGGCATTTACCATGCATTTTTTGCACTTTCCCACCTGTGGACTTCACAGACACATTTGCCTTGACAACAAGTTCTGGTAAGATTGCAGCTAGGGAGAAAACATTCATAGAGTCCACAACAAAACAAGCTCAAAAAGAGAGCAGGGAAAAAGAGGGGAAAGGGTAAAGGTTTCACATATTATAGCAGACACAAGTCAGTCAGTGTGTCAACTTAACTGTTTTATCTGTAGATAAACCCACTTTAAACTCATTATGCTCCCTGTTAGTCATCGCACAGCGTGCAGTTCACTCGTGAGTCAGAAGGCTGTGGGTTCAAGTCCTACACAACAGACTGAAACACGACGATCGAGGCTGACACTTCTGTGCAGGACCAAGGGAGTGCTGTGCTATCAGAGTTATGTTTCAGGTGAAATATTAAACCCAGGTCTCTCAAGCAAATGAAAAAAAAATCCTATAGTAGTATTTTGAAGAAAAGCAAGGTAGTTAATTGTGAGCAATATTTATCCCTTGATCACCATCACTAAAACAGGTTGTCTGGTCATTAACAAATAGCTCTTTCATTCAAGCCTAGTGTGTAGAAGTTGATTACTATACTTCCTACATGGAAACAATGACTACATTTCTCATGAATTTCACTGCAAAGTGCTTTGGGAAGTCCTGCAGCTTTGCAAAGTGCAATTGAAGTGTTTTTCTTTTCCTTGTTCTTTATAATCTTTAATAATCCTAATTTTGAAGCAACTAATTTCCTTCCAAAATAACTCATGTATCTACACAATTGTTTATAGCAAACAATTCCAGTCCAATCATTCTAAATAAGAAAGATTTTTTAAATATGCAAATTTTTGTTTTCACAGATTATTGAACATTTGCAGCTATCTTTTGTATTAGTTCAAGGGGTGTAGGCATTACTAACAATACAATAAACGTTATTAACTGACATTGAAAAAGTGTTGGTGAGTCACTTTCACAAAACACAGCAATCCAAATGGGGTAGGTACACCTTCAGAGCTTTGGTGAAGAGGTTTCAATGTTTTGATCCAATGGTATGATAAGTGTCCACGTCAGACTGGTGCATTAACTTGAAATGATATTGGTGGTGTTCAAACTTGATCACAAGTTTGGTAGATACTACAGAAGGAACCTTGGCGGTGCATCTTAAAGTGATACACACTCCTGGTACTGGAAAACTGAACGAATGGTTAAGGTACTGGATGGGCAATAATGGAATGAAGTAACTAATGGGCTATAATAGACTGAATTATTTCATAATTTTTATATTTCTATTCAGCCTGTTCAAAGATGACAAATTATTTTTAACGTATTTCACATTCTCAAACTGACATAGCAGGATTTGAACTCCCCTTTGCTGGGTTACAAGTCTAGATAGGTAACTATTGTGTCATTGTATCCATATGACAAGATACAGTATGATTGGGCTTCAGTACTTCTTGAATTATAGAAATGATGTTAAAACATGTCCTTGAACTAGTTACATGCAAGTAATTCAGATTTTTGGTTTCAGTTAAATCTAAGTTATATCATTAACAATACTAATTTATTCATCAAATAATCACACGCACACCATGATTATATTTGTGGGAAATTCTTTAAGAGTCAGTTAGTGAGATTAAGTGGTCATTGCACATAAGTAGCACTGGATTAATAACATTCCAGGTTTTCATTGCTGTTTTAGTTACAGTGTGCAATAATATTTGTTTTTAAAAAAGCTCATTTTGAAACAACAAAATAAGAAATTAAAGAGAAAAGTAATGAAGAAAAATATTGTCTAAGACCGAATGCGGACTCGAAATAGTGCAGTTCTGATTATGTGGTTTAGATATCTCCTATTTATTTGAAGAGCTCTTTTCAACTCCAAAGGCATGGGACGGCCAAAGGGCCTGTTGCTATGCTGTAATTTTCTTTGTCTTCAGATGTAATTTATGGTACTGGGCACTTTAAGAGGTTTTGGCATGTTAAACATACAAAGGTAAAATTATTTGCTTCTAACCTTCCAGTTTATTAAAAATGGACTGGGAAATATTGTTTTCTATACACTACATGTAGAAAATTCTTTCTTTTTCCCCAAAGGAATTGCTCTACAGTTTCATTACACAAGGCTTAGCTGCTATCTTTACAAGGTTTATAATTGTATTGGCTGTAACAAATGAAATTTCACCAAATGATGATGCTATAAAAGAAATTGCACACTGAAACAACTAAGAAATCTCATGAATACACAAAATCACAATTACATTTCAGTCAGACAATCCAAACATGTCACTGGAGGTTTTGGTATAAAAATGTGATCACAATCTTGAACAAGAAAGATTTATTTTGAAAAGATAGTTTGGTCTATGTAGTAACATATATATATATATATATATATATATATATGTATCGTCTTGGATCTTACTGGGAATCAGATTTTGCATGTTACTACATAGACCAAACTATCTTTTCAAAATAAATCTGTATATATATATACAGCTTAATGTTAACACACTCAATCACTATACAAACTTATTGTATCATTCAGAACAATGATTTGGAACAATGGTCTTTCATCATGCGCTAGCATTATGGCATGCCTCAGTTTAGTATGGATTTGGAGTCATACAGCATGGAACACAGCTATGAACATTCTATGAACACAGCAGTCTTTCAGCTCTGCTGTTTGAGTGTCTATTGACTGTTATTGCCCTTTGAAAGGCTCACATCACACACTAATGAGTCTCTTTCCTTCACAGAATGAAACATTTATCCCTCCTCCCTCTGTTGTGGGAACAGATATTTTCATCTCCATAGCGCAGTTGCTCTTTGCATCATAATGGAAGGACAAATCAGATGCACTTCACACAGTAAGTCACATAGTCATGACCCCGCCCCACAAATGCTCATATTGTATTCTTAGTAACCATCCCTGTCAACCCCATTGGCTTTGATGTTCCCATTCAACTCATTTACTTCATTGTTTATATCTTTACACCCTGAGCCCCAGATATATTGTTATCATGTCAGACATAGAGATGCATTGTCTCCTATCCAAACCAAAATGGTGCTGACTGGTGAAGATCTACCACTTCTAGCCTAACCCTTTCCGTCCCATGGAACCCTGCCCTTACATGTTTGACTCCCACCCCTTCACAATTATTATCCCCTCTGCATCCCAGTATGCTGCCTCCCACTTCAGTTGCGCTCCCTAAAACTCACTGTGCACCACTACCCCTTGATAAACCCCCTTGACTTTGATGCGCTGACACCTGGGACTGACCATGGCCACCCACTTGGATGGTCAGCCCCAACTGATGACTGAAAGAACTCTGACCCACCTATGTGCAGCTCCAAGACTGATTCACCAACTGTCAAATCCCCAGAATAGTTGCACTGGACTCAGAGACCCAACTGTAGCCCATTCTCAGGGCTGCGGAGGTACAGACCTCTGACTCTGACTTTCCTAAGCTGCTGACTGACCATCTCCAAGCCCCTGGACTGATGTTAGAGGCTGCCTTGACTTATTGCACCAGGTACCCATATCTGAATGATGTCTTCCTCTATCTAACTGAGGACTACTCTGGATGCGGAATGTTTGCCACATACATTGTTGGCACATGGTGGAAGTGGCAGAGTGATGTAGCACATGACTACTGCTGTCAAACTGCCTGGCTTTGTGTTTATGTTAAAAGGCAAGTCAGGAATGGAACTACTGTGAACCTTTAAGCTCTGGCTGACAGGGCAAAAAGCTAAAGGGGCAACACAAGGCAAGGCACTTCAGTGGGCACAACATGGGTGAGCTCTAAGACAGCAAGCAAGGAGGCCTGAGATGGACCCTACTCCAATCCATGACCTGTGTGCCTGTCACTATGTGCAAAATGTCTTCACAACAACACCGCAATGAAGGAGGCAGGTGTACTCCATAATGCAGCATTGAAGTACAGAACCATCTGGTTGACGGTTGGAGATGTGCCATGAAGTGATGCCAATGTCGGTGGAAGGGAGAGTTTTGTGGTTACTACCTAATGACCATACCCAGAGACTTTGGTGCCAGGTGTCCAAAATGGGCTGGCAGAGCCTACCATCTCTGACTTTCACATTGGGAATGATGCACCTGCAGCTGCTTCAACATCCCATTAGCCTTGACTTCTGCAGTTGGAAATTGCTGACATACACGGGCCTCAAAGTTCGACTTAGCCAGTAAGAAAATCAGAGGGAACGATGGTTGGGATTTGTCACCACACAGTTTATATCTGCCATGTAGGAGAATGCACTCTGCCCAAGACACACCTTACAGTGGAAGCAGTGATTCATCTGCACTTCACTCAATCTCGTCTATTGTACTCACTGTTCACAATGTTGTCTTCTTTTGACTGGGGAGACAAAATGCAGACCAAATGCCTGCTTTGCAGAACACCTATGTTCTACCTATAAAACTGACCCTGAGCTTCCAGATGCCTGCCACTTCAATACACTGCTTAGTTCCCTGGCCCGCATCTCTGTCACAGGCTTCCTGCAATTCTCCAGCAAGTCTCAGCACATGCTGGAAGAACAGCATTTCATTTTGCATTTGTGAACCCTGCAGCCGTCAGGACTCAATATTGAGCTAAAAACATTTAAGAGCCTAAACACCTCTTCCAAGTCCTTTACCCACTCCCATACCCCAAGCCCTATCTTAACAACCTTCAGCCCAGCCAACCCATTTTCACCTACTGATTGCCCCCAATATCAGGTCTACTTCCTCCCTTTATCTATATGACGTTTTCTCTCTCTCTCTGGGTTCCATATCCACCTATCCACTTACTCCCTTTCAGCCACCCACCTCACCCCACCCCCATCATCAGCATAAGTATCATCACTTCTAGAGCGACTCTCAGCTCTGAAGAAGGGTCACTGAATCTGAAACATTAACTGCTTTCTTTCGACACATTGTGCCAGATCTGCTGAGTTTCTCCAACAATTTGATTCAGCGCCTTCAGCATCCACAGCTCTTTATTTTATAATAAAAAAATTTCCAAATCTGTACTGAGGCAATCATTCAGCTGCAACAGGAGTTGAATTGTTCCAATTGTTCCAATCCAGGTCAAGGAAGAGAATGTAGCTGCTGGCTTATCTGATCATCCTTGACAGACTTGGTGGACCTCAGCTCTGCAGCCAAACAACCTCATGGTCATGCCTCACAGATTCAGAATGAGCACTTGGATAGTCAGAATCCCCGTATGGAATCTTTTACACAGCAACTAACAAACGTCCGGAGAACAGAAAGAAAATGGTGAAGATTGGCTCAGTAAAAGGGAGCAGTTCATAATCATTATTTTATAGGAAATTTTAATTTTATTCATAACTCTTTAGTTCAACATCAGCTATTAGTCTGCAAGGTAGTAATTTTCTTGGGAAATTTCTCTGATGAAAAGGAAGATGTCAATTCTTGCTAATCCTCCGTTTTTATATATAACAATGTGGATCTTTTGAAAAAGAAGAAAATTAATCATTCAACCTGGAAAGTAATGAACATGAAACACTTTCCAGCTATAATTTTAATTGATAAAATATGAATCTATTCTTCAAAGAATAGTAAGTTTGCATAAGTAAGTATGCACCTCTTCATTTTGGGGTAAGTATTATAATTTGAAATGGAAGAGACAATTTAATTGCAGGGATTTACGTGCTGGTAACATGCTTCCAGTCATCATTATTTACGGTCTAATTTACAATGAATAAGGCACGATAATCATTTTACCTTTTTACCATCATCAATTATGACGGGATGTGGTAAGTGTGAAGAAGGTCAGAGTCAACACATTGTTATCTATCATATGTAGAGCCCACTAATGGCCAATAAGTGACTGATACAGAATGTTCTGGAGAGGCTTTACTTCACTTAGTCATCCATTAATACTACATGAACTAACAATATGTTATCATTTAGCTCTAATAGATACATTGCATTGCAATTCCAAGTCTCACAGTTTTGACTTCAGATCAAATTGGTTCTGTGGCCACAGTACAATCTCCAGCATATCTTATACCGAAGCAAAGACAATGAACAGAAAAAAAATTATTAGCTGATTGCTGGATGGTTTAGCCAGCTCAAGGTCACATATTCTGAAACAGAACTTGCTGAAATGTCTGCTATAACAATAACTATAAGAATATCAGGCTCTCATTATCAATCCTTAAACTGGCTGACCAATTGGAAGTTAGAAAATCACATTGAGGCTATTCATCATCACCACTACTCATATATAAATGGTGCTGCAACTTCAGGCAATTTCAATATGCTGTATTTCTACATTACATATGAACAAACTACATCTCAGAAAGTTTAATTTTGTCCATTTCAGTCTAAATAGCCGTTTATTTACACTGTAATTGTTAATTGTCACCAAACAACCTCTCAAGAACAAACCTTAACTCAGGTTTTAACTGTGGACATTTTAAGATTCTTTTAGGTCTTAATTGTTTGAGATTTTATATATGAAAAACAAGACATTTTCCTTTGTTTCCTGACTACTAAGATTTGTTTGAATCTGTTTAAAACTTCACTAAAAGACTTATTTCTGAGTTTCTAAAGGCATTCAACTTGATCAATCAAAAATAATGCTGAAATAAAAACAGGCATTGCTGGAGAAACTCAACAGTACTGGCAGCATCGGTGGAGAGTGAAACAGCTAATGTTTCGTGTCTGTCATGATCTCTTAATGTAGGGATTCTTTTACATGTGATACATCTACCTAAAAATGAGGACACCAATAAATATTTGCTTATTCAAGTCAAAAAGTTATTAACATGTTTCTAAACATTTGTAAATTATGCTTAGACATATGGTTGCCACAAATAGTGGTGTTCATGTTGCTTTTGTTTGCAACAATATAAGTTTTAAAAAAAAGTTTCAAACCCATTCAACATCCACACCAAGCACTGTCAGTTTCCCTCCATCAAATAATGTATTGGCAAGTTAAAGTGAATTGCAAATAAACACACATCAAAAAAAGTGTTAAGCCCTCAAGTGCTGAAAATCTAAATATGGGTGTTCTGGCCAATATCTATAAAGTGCAGAGGTTCTTACTGTTCCAGATCTAGATTTATGACTCAAACTCTGATTTATGATAAAATAGTTGAATCTGAAACATTAACTTTCATGTCACAGATGCTGGAAGATGTAAAGATTTCCAAAAAGTTCTGCTTTTACTTAATATTTTAAACATGTTGACATCATAGTGGAATATATTATGCACAAGTTTCATTAAACAAAGTGGTGTGGACTTAATATGATATCAAAAATAACTTCAAAGAAGTGGATCTTAACATGCATGAATGTAAGGTAAGAGAGAGAAAGCAAAAGAGAGAGAGGGAGAGCTGGATGAATGAAGGAAGAAAGGCATCTTTAATTTACCACAGTACTCAGGTCATTCTCGTTCATTGCTAGTTGAAATTGAACAGCTTTCTCATCGGCTATTCTGAAAGCTATATTTAGATTAAATTCAAAATGAGGTTAACATACTCTGACGGTATTATTGCACAAGTGGATATGAAGCACTGTTAATGCCACAAATGCAATCCCAATCCAGAAGGTGATGCATCATGCTACTTTCAAAAATAGGGACACCGTACCGATACAAAAAGTGGGCAGCGATATGAAAAATGAATTTCATAAGCTAGATCAGAATGAGGTATCTCTAAAGTTAGCTCTGTTTTCTGCAAAATTTGTTTTGTTCCTTCACTTTCCATCTAATCTGCATTGCAGCATTTCTCTTAACTGCAGCAGCTAGACTCGAACAAATAAAATATTGGTCTTAAACCATTCTGATTACAGACACAATGACATAAGAGTGACATTTAATTTAATGTGCAGAGGCAAGGGTTATACTGCATTCAAAAAGAAAAACAATCTTCTATAATTTCATTACATTGACATCTTTGGTACTTTCATGTTCATTGTTAAGTGGACTCAAATTACAATGCCCAACAATTATCTCAATGCATTCAGTTCTCACTGCTAAATCAAATCAGCACGGATATGACCTTTTATGCAGTTTTATATTGAGATAAATCTTTTCACCTGTCTTACCTGAGCTATACAAGTGGTGAGCCCTTAAAATATGTCACCTATGCTTCAGTTTCAAGTACAACATGTGTAGCATCAGTAAACTCAATGTAGCACTGAAGAGAAGGAAACATTCAATGTTGATTGATGATAAAATTTGTTAAGGATATGCTTTCCCCAAGACAAACAGATTAATGTGCTGGGTCTTTGTGATCACTCACTTGCTTCCTCTACTTCTTTGCTGCATGAAATTATAAAAATCCTTTTGCAGATCCTTTTGCTTTGCGCTAGAAACGTGCAGTTCAGCATGAGACACATCCATTGTTGCTACTGGTATTGTTTGAGGCTGATTTAGTTATATATTTTATTTGAAAAAGGACTTAAAGTTTATGGGGATAGGCAGGAATTGGAGTTGAGGTCGGTGACAGAGAAGGTGCAAGTAGCTGATTGGCCAACCACTGCTCCTGATTCCTGCGTGTTTCTGTGCTCTTGTTGAGGATGTGTCAAATTCTAGGACAGGGTGAAGACTGCAGATACTGGAGAGTCAGAGTTGAAAAGTGTGGCGCTGGAAAAGCACAGCAGGTTAGGCAGCATCCAAGGAGCAGGAGAGTCAACATTTTATTAGGATATATTTAAAATATAAATACTCAATAGAGTGTTCATCGTTCAAACAGTGATAAAGCTTCTTTTGTGGAGTTCCTGAGGTGCAATGTGTAGCCACTGAACTAGGAGCTCTGGGTTCAAGCTGATGGTTAATGGAAGCTGTGTTCAAGGTGTGGCGAAAAACTGGATGCATATCAACTTCTGAATCCTTTCAACACACGCCAATGGCAGACGATTAGTGGGAGATCCTTCTTGTCATCCAGGTCGTGGAAAGAAAGTTAGCGCCTCCACTGCTCCAATGTGCATTGAAAAGTGAATGTTGCCACAGCAACATGGAGTGGGCGGACACAGCTGATCTTCAGATTGTAGCTCAGATTGGTGCCAACAGTGCCATCTTAATTCTGACTGGGCTGGATTTGACTTCCTAATGAAGGGTTTATGCCAGAAACATCATCGACTCTTCCACTCCCTGGATGCTGCCTAAACTGCTGTGCTTTTCCAGCACCAAACTTTTGGACTTTGTGTCAAATTCTCACTGCCCCATCCCATATTGAATGTAATAACAAGGGAATATGTATAGCTTCTACTTTCAGTCAATATATTTCACAATCCCACAAATAATTAAAGTATCATATAACTACAGTACCCAACAAAATAACAACTTTTTATGTTTGATTTTAAATTGTATAACAGCTAAAATGTATTTTATATTATGTCTTTAATATAGTGGGATATCCAAAGGCAGATCATAGGGGCTTTACCAAACAGTTTTTGACATTGAGCCACACAAAGAGATATTGAGGCAGATGACCAAAAGCTTACTCAAGAAGGTAGATTTTACCTTAAATAGTGAAAAGGTCATATGAAACCAATGAGGTTTAGTGGGGGAGGAATTCAAACTTTAGGGCATGGCAGCTGAAGGCACAGGCACCAAATGTATAGTAATCAAAATCGGGAATATTCACGAGGCCAAGGTGACAATGACACAGCTACCTCACAACATTGTGAGGATCAAGGAGATGGCGCTACAGAGAAACAACGCCATGGAGGGATTTGCAAAGAACAGTTAGAACGTGACTTGACTGGGTGCCATAGATCAGTGAGTGAAAGGTCATGGTGAATAGGGCCTGGTGTAAGTTAGGACATAGGGAACTGTATTGCAAGGTACTTCACTTCAAGAGAGAAGGGGGAAAAGGCATCAGGGAAAATGGGACAGAAGAGCAGAGGAGGAAAAGGGGAGCAGTAAGAGGAAACTGAGAGGAAGATGAAAGTAGCGGGGGGAAGAGAGGAGGTAAAGGGCAGAAAGGAGAGAGAATGGGTGGTAAAGTAGAGAAGAGGGATGGAAAATAAAGGAAGGAGTGGAGATCAGAAGTAGAGATTTGATGTGTTTCGCATTCTTCCAAGCTATCTTGCCATGTTTGAATTGAGGCACTGACACACAATTAGGAGGATAATTACTCTCAGAGTGCCATATTTAGTTTTAGTCACCATGCCACAAAAAATGCATGAGTTAGGAAGGATATAGCGAAACGAAACTAAATTGATCCCAAGTATAAATGAGGTTAGATGTGGTTTATCTGGATTGCAGATGTAATTTAGATGGATTTTCAAATAACCTTCATTAAGGTGCCCCATAATAGACTAATGAGTAAAGTCAGAGAATATGGAGTCAGTGATCAAGTAACACAATAGCTGAATTCAAGAAAGAAAATAAAGAATGAGAGTAAAGGCTAGTTATCTAGTGAAGTAGGAAGAATTTTTTTTACAGTGATCCAACACTGGGATCAGCGCTATTTGCTCTTCACAATTTACATGATTGATTTGGAGCTTGGAATCATCAACATGATTTCTAAACTGCAGGTGACACCAAATTTGAGGAGATAGCTAATATTAGGGAAGGCTGCAATAAATTATAGGAGAATATTAATAAATTTGCAAATTGGAATAATAATTCACAAATAAAGTTCAACACAGAAAAAGATGAGGTCATACATTATAGTAGCTAGAACAGGAGGTCAATATTAGTTGGAAATTGCAAGTTCCAGGTGAGGTAGAGGAAGAACAGGTCATGATTTATAAATGCACGAATTACTAAATTTTGCATCAGTGGTTGGCAGGGCCATAAAAAGGCAAATTAAGTAGTTGGCTTTAGTCCTATATAGGAATAGAATTGAAAAATGGGGTAATTATGCTAAACATTTACTGAGCCTTGGTTAGACAAAACTTGGAGGCTTCCATGCAATTCTGATTGCCTAATCATAAATAAGAATATGGAGGCACTTGAAAGAGTTCAAAGATTTACAGAGATAATACCAGAAATACACATACGTGAGTATACGTACCAGGAAATTATTGTTAGGCTTAGTCTTCTCTTTGGAATCAAGCTGAGAGGTTGATATATATGAAAGATTTTGACAGAAGTGAATATGGAGCGATTGAGTCTTCTGATGGGGAAGAACACTTGAGTATAGAATTCAAAAACTTCCCTATCCAAAAAGCAATGCGAAATTCCCTAGCTCAAGAAATGGTGAATTGAATAGTGTAGATACATTTAAGGAATAGCTAGATACATAAAAGAGTGAGAAGTGAATACAGGGTAATATATATTTGATGTGGTAAATGACATATTTAGATGAGTAAATCTAGGAGGAGGTATGAATAGAGCGTAAACATTGGCAAAGATTGAATGGCTCATTTCCACGCCACATGTCCGACATAATCAAGTCATTGTGAGAACAGATTAGGGAAAGATGAGTTTCGAGTGGTAGGCGATGCAGCTGCTGATGAACCATATGTTTTATTTACCATGAAAATTAGAATTATCATTTCAAAGTTGAGCATGACGTAGTGAATCCAAATTAGTGAAAAGTACATTTAAAATATAAATACTCAATAGAGTATTTGTTGTTCAAACAGTGATAAAGCTTCTTTTGTGGTGTTCAAAGTGTGGTGAACAACTGGATGCATATCAACTTCCCAATCCTTTCAACACATGCCAATAGCAGATGATGAGTGAGAGATCCTTCTTGTCATCTGGGTCATGGAAAGAAAGTTGGAGGCTCCACCATCATTATCCACTGCTCCAATGTGCATTGGAGTGAATGGTGTCATAGCAACGTGGTGGGAGTGGGCAGACACCGCTGTTCTTCAAATTGTAGCTCAGATTGGTGCCAACAGTGCCATCCTTTATTCTGGCTGGGCTGGATTTGGCTTCTGCCCACTCACCTTATCCCCTGTGCAGAGGTTTGTGGTGCCGTGGATTGGACTTGTCTTGTGGGTACAGGACTGAGGAGGCCGACAGCAAATGTTCACCCTATAATTAGGCAAAAGCCAGCCTGCACTTTACCAAGGTCCCAATGTTGCATGGTCAACTGAAGAAAGGTGCAGACAACTTTTGGGTGAAGATTAAATTGGTTGGAATGCTAGTGGTTCCCCCTCTTATTGCAAAAGTCTCAACGGGTTCAACGTAGACACAAAAGAAATTCTGAATATTCCAGGCGGTTTTTCCACCTAACACCAATCTGCTCCCATTGTTGGACTGACAGCTAATAACTGGGCTGTGGGTTAGGGTGTGTGCAAGACATAAGGGCCAATGATGCATCTGGCACAGCAAAACTCAGTCAGATGAATGTGTACGGTATAAGGTAAACCGATTTCCACTTATTTACAGTGCCATTCAGTTTCTAGCAGGGGTGATCCCCTGGAAAGCCTGGGAAAAGGTACTTAATGTTTCATGTCACTGCGAAAAAAAAACGGTTTTAGTTTGACCGACTGCAGAAAACTCCAATGACAGTGCCCAAGCACTGTTTCCGAATATCAGATCCAGCATTATCTCACCAAAATAAATGGAGTGACTGTGTAGCAGCTCAGACAAGGTGAAGCGATTCTGCGCTCTGAGAGACTTTGGGGCAATCAGATTTACCGACATCTACTGAAACTAAACCTCCATAAGTTTGTGGGGAGCTCTGTCCCCACCCGCCTCTCCTAATTCGAACCTCCAGCCCCTGAGGCAGGTTCCTGGCAGGATGGCAGCATTGCCAACCTGGTGGGGGAAAGGACGGAAGAACTTGCATTTCAGTCAGTGCCCTCTGCAAAGCCAGCACCCAGGCAGACAGCCAGACATGTCCCCTCTCCTGGGTCAGATAGTACCAAACCCCATCATCTCCCGGGTCAGATAGTACCACCACCCCTCCTCTCCCGGGTCAGATAGTACCACCACCCCTCCTCTCCCGGGTCAGATAGTACCATCCCCCTCCTCTCCCGGGTCAGATAGTACCAGCCCGCTCCTCTCCCGGGTCAGATAGTACCATCCCGCTCCTCTCCCGGGTCAGATAGTACCATCCCCCTCCTCTCCCGGGTCAGATAGTACCATCCCCCTCCTCTCCCGGGTCAGATAGTACCATCCCCCTCCTCTCCCGGGTCAGATAGTACCAGCCCGCTCCTCTCCCGGGTCAGATAGTACCACCACCCCTCCTCTCCCGGTCAGATAGTACCATCCCGCTCCTCTCCCGGGTCAGATAGTACCATCCCCCTCCTCTCCCGGGTCAGATAGTACCACCACCCCTCCTCTCCCGGTCAGATAGTACCAGCCCGCTCCACTCCCGGGTCAGATAGTACCATCCCCCTCCTCTCCCGGGTCAGATAGTACCATCCCGCTCCTCTCCCGGGTCAGATAGTACCACCACCTCTCCTCTCCCGGTCAGATAGTACCATCCCCCTCCTCTCCCGGTCAGATAGTACCAGCCCGCTCCTCTCCCGGGTCAGATAGTACCATCCCCCTCCTCTCCCGGGTCAGATAGTACCATCCCCCTCCTCTCCCGGGTCAGATAGTACCATCCCCCTCCTCTCCTGGGTCAGATAGTACCAGCCCGCTCCTCTCCCGGGTCAGATAGTACCATCCCCCTCCTCTCCCGGGTCAGATAGTACCATCCCCCTCCTCTCCCGGTCAGATAGTACCAGCCCGCTCCTCTCCCGGGTCAGATAGTACCATCCCCCTCCTCTCCCGGGTCAGATAGTACCATCCCCCTCCTCTCCCGGGTCAGATAGTACCAGCCCGCTCCTCTCCCGGGTCAGACAGTACCACCACCCCTCCTCTCGCAGGTCAGACTGAACCCTCTCACGGGTCAGATAGTACCAGTCCCCTCCTCTCCCGGGTCAGACTGAACCCTCTCGTGGGTCAGATAGTACCACCACCCCACCTCTCCTGGGTCACACTGTCCCTCTCTTGCGGGTCAGATATTGCACCGCTCTCCTCTCCCGAGTCAGATAGTACCACCACCCCTCCTCTCGCAGGTCAGACTGAACCCTCTCGCGGGTCAGATAGTACCAGTCCCCTCCTCTCCCGGGTCAGACTGAACCCTCTCGTGGGTCAGATAGTACCACCACCCTACCTCTCCTGGGTCACACTGTCCCTCTCTTGCGGGTCAGATATTGCACCGCTCTCCTCTCCCGAGTCAGATAGTACCACCACCCCTCCTCTCCCGGGTCAGATTGTAATCCCGCTCCTTTCCCGGATCACACAGTCCCTCTCTCCCTCTCTCACTCCCGGGTCACACTGTCCCTCTCTCCCTCGCTCTCTCCCGGGTCACATTGTCCCTCTCTCCCTCTCTCTCTCTCCCCAGTCACACTGTCCCTCTGTCTCTCTGTCCCTCTCTCTCCCCGGTCACACTGTCCCTCTCTCCCGATCTCTCTCTCCCGGGTCACACTGTCCCTCTCTCCCTCTCTCTGCTGGGTCACACTGTCCCTCTCTCTCCCCAGTCACACTGTCCCTCTCTCCCTCGGGTCACACTGTCCCTCTCTCCCTCGGGTCACACTGTCCCTCTCTCCCTCTCCGGTCACACTGTCCCTCTCTCCCTCTCTCTCCTGGGTCACACTGTCCCTCTCTCCCTCTCTCTCCCCAGTCACACTGTCCCTCTCCCTCTCTCTCCCGGGTCACACTGTCCCTCTCTCCCTCTCTCTCCCCTGTCACACTGTCCCTCTCTCCCTCTCTCTCCCGGGTCACACTGTCCCTCTCTCCCTCTCTCTCCCGGGTCACACTGTCCCTCTCTCCCTCTCACTCCCGGGTCACACTGTCCCTCTCTCCCTCTCACTCCCGGGTCACACTGTCCCTCTCTCCCTCTCCCTCCCCGGACACACTGTCCCTCTTTCCCTCTCTTCCCCCAGTCACACTGCCCCTCTCTCCCCGGTCACACTCTCACTCTCTCTCTCTCTCTCCCCGGTTACACTGTCCCTCTCTCCCCGGTCACACTGTCCCTCTCTCCCTCTCTCTCTCCCCGGTCACACTGTCTCTCTCTCTCTCCCAGGTCACACTGTGCCTCTCTCCCCCTCTCTCTCCCCGGTCACACTGTCCCTCTCTCCCTCTCTTCCCCCAGTCACACTGCCCCTCTCTCCCCGGTCACACTGTCCCTCTCTCCCTCTCTCTCTCCCCGGTCACACTGTCTCTCTCTCTCTCCCAGGTCACACTGTCCCTCTTTCAAACTCCCTCCGCGGTCATACTGTCCCTCTCTCCCTCTCCCTCCCGGGTCACACTGTCCCTCTCTCCCTCTCCCTCCCGGGTCACACTGTCCCTCTCTCCCTCTCTCTTCCCGGTCACACTGTCCCTCTCTCATTCTCCCTCCAGGGTCACACAGTCCCTCTCCCTCTCTCTCTCTCCCGGGTCACACTGTCCCTCTCTCCCTCTCCCTCCCGGTCATACTGTCCCTCTCTCCCTCTCCCTCCCAGGTCACACTGTCCCTCTCTCCCCCACTCCCTCCCCGGTCACACTGTCCCACTCTCGCTCTCTCTCTCCCCGGTCACACTGTCCCTCGCTCCCTCTCTCTCCCGGGTCACACTGTCCCTCTCTCCCTCTCCCTCCCGGTCATACTGTCCCTCTCTCTCTCTCCCTCCCGGGTCACACTGTCCCTCTGTCCCCCACTCCCTCCCGGGTCACACTGTCCCTCTTTCCCTCTCTCTCCCGGGTCACACTGTCCCTCTCTCCCCCGGGTCACACTGTCCCTCTCACCCTCTCTCTCCCGGGTCACACTGTCTCTCTCTCCCGGGTCACACTGTCCCTCTCACCCTCTCTCTCCCGGGTCACACTGTCTCTCTCTCCCGGGTCACACTGTCCCTCTCTCCCTCTCTCTCCTGGGTCACACTGTCCCTCTCTCCCTCTCCCTCCCGGGTCACACTGTCCCTCTCTCCCCCGGGTCACACTGTCCCTCTCTCCCTCTCTGGTCACACTGTCCCTCTCTCTCCCTCTCCGGTCACACTGTCCCTCTCTCCCTCTCCCTCCCGGGTCACACTGTCCCTCTCTCCCTCTCTCACCCCGGTCACACTGTCCCTCTCTCCCGGGTCACACTGTCCCTCTCTCCCTCTCTCTCCCGGGTCACACTGTCCCTCTCTCCCGGGTCACACTGTCCCTCTCTCTCCCTCTCTCTCCCGAGTCACACTGTCCCTCTCTCCCGGGTCACACTGTCCCTCTCTCCCGGGTCACACTATCCCTCTCTCTCCCGGGTCACACTGTCCCTCTCTCCCTCTCTCTCCCGGGTCACACTGTCCCTCTCCCTCCCCGGTCACACTGTCCCTCTCTCCGGGGTCACACTGTCCCTCTCTCTCCCGGGTCACACTGTCCCTCTCTCCCCGGTCACACTGTCCCTCTCTCTCCCGGGTCACACTATCCCTCTCTCCCCCGGGTCACACTGTCCCTCTCTCCACGGTCACACTGTCCCTCTCTCCCCGGTCACACTGTCCCTCTCTCTCCTGGGTCACACTGTCCCTCTCACTCCCGGATCACACTGTCCCTCTCTCCCCGGTCACACTGTCCCTCTCTCTCCTGGGTCACACTGTCCCTCTCTCCCTCTCCCTCCCGGGTCACACTGTCCCTCTCTCCCGGGTCACACTGTCCCTCTCTCCCTCTCTCTCCTGGGTCACACTGTCCCTCTCTCCCGGGTCACACTGTCCCTCTCTCCTGGGTCACTCTGTCCCTCTCTCCCTCTCTCCCGGGTCACACTGTCCCTCTCTCCTGGGTCACTCTGTCCCTCTCTCCCTCTCTCTCCCGGGTCACACTGTCCCTCTCTCCTGGGTCACTCTGTCCCTCTCTCCCTCTCTCTCCCGGGTCACACTGTCCCTCTCTCTCCCAGGTCACACTGTCCCTCTCTCCCGGGTCACACTGTCCCTCTCTCTCCCGGTCACACTGTCCCTCTCTCCCTCTCTCCCGGGTCACACTGTCCCTCTCTCCTGGGTCACACTGTCCCTCTCTCCCTCTCTCCCGGGTCACACTGTCCCTCTCTCCTGGGTCACTCTGTCCCTCTCTCCCTCTCTCTCCCGGGTCACACTGTCCCTCTCCCTCTCTCTCCTGGGTCACACTGTCCCTCTCTCCCGGTCACACTGTCCTTCTCTCTCTCCCGGGTCACACTATCCCTCTCTCCCTCTCTCTCCCGGGTCACACTGTCCCTCTTTCCCTCTCTCTCCCGGGTCACACTGTCCCTCTTTCCCTCTCTCTCCCGGGTCACACTGTCCCTCATTCCCTCTCTCTCCCGGGTCACACTGTGCCTCTCTCTCTCTCTCCGCGGTCACACTGTCCCTCTCTCTCCCGGGTCACACTGTCCCTCTCTCCCTCTCTCTCCCGGGTCTCACTGTCCCTCTCTCTCCCGGGTCACACTGTCCCTCTCTCTCTCTCCGCGGTCACACTGTCACTCTCTCCCCAGTCACACTGTCCCTCTCTCCCTCTCTCTCCCGGGTCACACTGTCCCTCTCTCCCTCTCCCTCCCGGGTCACACTGTCCCTCTCTCCCTCTCTCCCGGGTCACACTGTCCGTCTCTCCCGGGTCACACTGTCCCTCTCTCCTGGGTCACTCTGTCCCTCTCTCCCTCTCTCCCGGGTCACACTGTCCCTCTCTCCTGGGTCACACTGTCCCTCTCTCCCTCTCTCTCCCGGGTCACACTGTCCCTCTCTCCCGGGTCACACTGTCCCTCTCTCCTGGGTCACTCTGTCCCTCTGCCCTCTCTCCCGGGTCACACTGTCCCTCTCTCCTGGGTCACTCTGTCCCTCTGCCCTCTCTCCCGGGTCACACTGTCCCTCTCTCCTGGGTCACACTGTCCCTCTCTCCCTCTCTCTCCCGGGTCACACTGTCCCTCTCTCCTGGGTCACACTGTCCCTCTCTCCCTCTCTCTCCCGGGTCACACTGTCCCTCTCTCTCCCAGGTCACACTGTCCCTCTCTCCCGGATCACACTGTCCCTCTCTCTCCCGGGTCACACTGTCCCTCTCTCTCCCGGGTCACACTGTCCCTCTCTCCCGGGTCACACTGTCCCTCTCTCCTGGGTCACTCTGTCCCTCTCTCCCTCTCTCTCCCGGATCACACTGTCCCTCTCTCTCCCAGGTCACACTCTCCCTCTCTCTCCCGGGTCACACTGTCCCTCTCTCCCTCTCTCCCGGGTCACATTGTCCCTCTCTCCTGGGTCACACTGTCCCTCTCTCCCTCTCTCTCCTGGGTCACACTGTCCCTCTCTCTCCGCGGTCACACTGTCCCTCACTCCCTCTCTCTCTCCCGGTCACACTGTCCCTCTATCTCCCGGGTCACACTGTCCCTCTCTCCCTCTCTCTCCCGGGTCACACTGTCCCTCTCCCTCTCTCTCCCGGGTCACACTGTCCCTCTCTCCCTCTCTCTCTCCCGGTCACACTGTCCCTCTCTCTCTCCCGGTCACACTACCCTTCTTTCCCTCTCTCTCCCGGGTCACACTGTCCCTCTTTCCCTCTCTCTCCCGGGTCACACTGTCCCTCTTTCCCTCTCTCTCCCGGGTCACACTGTCCCTCTTTCCCTCTCTCTCCCGGGTCACACTGTCCCTCTCTCCCTCTCTCTCTCCCGGTCACACTGTCCCTCTCTCTCCCGGGTCACACTATCCCTCTCTCCCTCTCTCTCCCGGGTCACACTGTCCCTCTCTCCCTCTCTCTCCCGGGTCACACTGTCCCTCTCTCTCCCAGGTCACACTATCCCTCTCTCCCGGGTCACACTGTCCCTCTCCCTCCCGGGTCACACTGTCCCTCTCTCTCCCGGGTCACACTGTCCCTCTCTCTCCCGGGTCACACTGTCCCTCTCTCTCCCGGGTCACACTGTCCCTCTCCCTCCCGGGTCACACTGTCCCTCTCTCTCCCGGGTCACACTGTCCCTCTCTCTCCCCCGGGTCACACTGTTCCTCTCTCCGTCTCTCTCCCGGGTCACACTGTCCCTCTCTCCCCCGGGTCACACTGTTCCTCTCTCCCTCTCTCTCCCGGGTCACACTGTCCCTCTTTCCCTCTCTCTCCCGGGTCACACTGTGCCTCTCTCTCTCCGCGGTCACACTGTCCCTCTCTCCCTCTCTCTCCCGGGTCTCACTGTCCCTCTCTCTCCCGGGTCACACTGTCCCTCTCTCTCTCTCCCCGGTCACACTGTCACTCTCTCCCCAGTCACACTGTCCCTCTCTCCCTCTTTCTCCCGGGTCACACTGTCCCTCTCTCCCGGGTCACACTGTCCCTCTCTCCCTCTCTCTCCCGGGTCACACTGTCCGTCTCTCCCGGGTCACACTGTCCCTCTCTCCTTGGTCACACTGTCCCTCTCTCCCTCTCTCTCCCGGGTCACACTGTCCCTCTCTCCCGGGTCACACTGTCCCTCTCTCCTGGGTCACTCTGTCCCTCTGCCCTCTCCCCCGGGTCACACTGTCCCTCTCTCCCTCTCTCTCCCGGGTCACACTGTCCCTCTCTCTCCCGGGTCACACTGTCCCTCTCCCTCCCGGGTCACACTGTCCCTCTCTCCCCCGGGTCACACTGTTCCTCTCTCCCTCTCTCTCCCGGGTCACACTGTCCCTCTTTCCCTCTCTCTCCCGGGTCACACTGTGCCTCTCTCTCTCCGCGGTCACACTGTCCCTCTCTCCCTCTCTCTCCCGGGTCTCACTGTCCCTCTCTCTCCCGGGTCACACTGTCCCTCTCTCTCTCTCCCCGGTCACACTGTCACTCTCTCCCCAGTCACACTGTCCCTCTCTCCCTCTTTCTCCCGGGTCACACTGTCCCTCTCTCCCTCTCCCTCCCGGGTCACACTGTCCCTCTCTCCCGGGTCACACTGTCCCTCTCTCCCTCTCTCTCCCGGGTCACACTGTCCGTCTCTCCCGGGTCACACTGTCCCTCTCTCCTGGGTCACACTGTCCCTCTCTCCCTCTCTCTCCCGGGTCACACTGTCCCTCTCTCCCGGGTCACACTGTCCCTCTCTCCTGGGTCACTCTGTCCCTCTGCCCTCTCTCCCGGGTCACACTGTCCCTCTCTCTCCTGGGTCACACTGTCCCGCTCTCCCCCGGGTCACACTGTCCCTCTCTCCCTCTCTCTCCCGGGTCACACTGTCCCTCTCTCTCCCGGGTCACACTGTCCCTCTCTCTCCCGGGTCACACTGTCCCTCTCCCTCCCGGGTCACACTGTCCCTCTCTCTCCCGGGTCACACTGTCCCTCTCTCTCCCCCGGGTCACACTGTTCCTCTCTCCGTCTCTCTCCCGGGTCACACTGTCCCTCTCTCCCCCGGGTCACACTGTTCCTCTCTCCCTCTCTCTCCCGGGTCACACTGTCCCTCTTTCCCTCTCTCTCCCGGGTCACACTGTGCCTCTCTCTCTCCGCGGTCACACTGTCCCTCTCTCCCTCTCTCTCCCGGGTCTCACTGTCCCTCTCTCTCCCGGGTCACACTGTCCCTCTCTCTCTCTCCGCGGTCACACTGTCACTCTCTCCCCAGTCACACTGTCCGTCTCTCCCTCTCTCTCCCGGGTCACACTGTCCCTCTCTCCCTCTCCCTCCCGGGTCACACTGTCCCTCTCTCCCTCTCTCTCCCGGGTCACACTGTCCGTCTCTCCCGGGTCACACTGTCCCTCTCTCCTGGGTCACTCTGTCCCTCTCTCCCTCTCTCCCGGGTCACACTGTCCCTCTCTCCTGGGTCACACTGTCCCTCTCTCCCTCTCTCTCCCGGGTCACACTGTCCCTCTCTCCCGGGTCACACTGTCCCTCTCTCCTGGGTCACTCTGTCCCTCTGCCCTCTCTCCCGGGTCACACTGTCCCTCTCTCCTGGGTCACTCTGTCCCTCTGCCCTCTCTCCCGGGTCACACTGTCCCTCTCTCCTGGGTCACTCTGTCCCTCTCTCCCTCTCTCTCCCGGGTCTCACTGTCCCTCTCTCCTGGGTCACACTGTCCCTCTCTCCCTCTCTCTCCCGGGTCACACTGTCCCTCTCTCTCCCAGGTCACACTGTCCCTCTCTCCCGGATCACACTGTCCCTCTCTCTCCCGGGTCACACTGTCCCTCTCTCTCCCGGGTCACACTGTCCCTCTCTCCCTCTCTCCCGGGTCACACTGTCCCATCTCCTGGGTCACTCTGTCCCTCTCTCCCTCTCTCTCCCGGATCACACTGTCCCTCTCTCTCCCAGGTCACACTCTCCCTCTCTCTCCCGGGTCACACTGTCCCTCTCTCCCTCTCTCCCGGGTCACATTGTCCCTCTCTCCTGGGTCACACTGTCCCTCTCTCCCTCTCTCTCCTGGGTCACACTGTCCCTCTCTCTCCGCGGTCACACTGTCCCTCACTCCCTCTCTCTCTCCCGGTCACACTGTCCCTCTATCTCCCGGGTCACACTGTCCCTCTCTCCCTCTCTCTCCCGGGTCACACTGTCCCTCTCCCTCTCTCTCCCGGGTCACACTGTCCCTCTCTCCCTCTCTCTCTCCCGGTCACACTGTCCCTCTCTCTCTCCCGGGTCACACTACCCTTCTTTCCCTCTCTCTCCCGGGTCACACTGTCCCTCTTTCCCTCTCTCTCCCGGGTCACACTGTCCCTCTTTCCCTCTCTCTCCCGGGTCACACTGTCCCTCTTTCCCTCTCTCTCCCGGGTCACACTGTCCCTCTCTCCCTCTCTCTCTCCCGGTCACACTGTCCCTCTCTCTCCCGGGTCACACTATCCCTCTCTCCCTCTCTCTCCCGGGTCACACTGTCCCTCTTTCCCTCTCTCTCCCGGGTCACACTGTCCCTCTTTCCCTCTCTCTCCCGGGTCACACTGTCCCTCTTTCCCTCTCTCCCGGGTCACACTGTGCCTCTCCCTCTCTCCCCGGTCACACTATCCCTCTCTCCCGGGTCACACTGTCCCTCTCCCTCCCGGGTCACACTGTCCCTCTCCCTCCCGGGTCACACTGTCCCTCTCTCTCCTGGGTCACACTGTCCCGCTCTCCCCCGGGTCACACTGTCCCTCTCTCCCTCTCTCTCCCGGGTCACACTGTCCCTCTCTCTCCCGGGTCACACTGTCCCTCTCCCTCCCGGGTCACACTGTCCCTCTCTCTCCCGGGTCACACTGTCCCTCTCTCTCCCCCGGGTCACACTGTTCCTCTCTCCGTCTCTCTCCCGGGTCACACTGTCCCTCTCTCCCCCGGGTCACACTGTTCCTCTCTCCCTCTCTCTCCCGGGTCACACTGTCCCTCTTTCCCTCTCTCTCCCGGGTCACACTGTGCCTCTCTCTCTCCGCGGTCACACTGTCCCTCTCTCCCTCTCTCTCCCGGGTCTCACTGTCCCTCTCTCTCCCGGGTCACACTGTCCCTCTCTCTCTCTCCCCGGTCACACTGTCACTCTCTCCCCAGTCACACTGTCCCTCTCTCCCTCTTTCTCCCGGGTCACACTGTCCCTCTCTCCCTCTCCCTCCCGGGTCACACTGTCCCTCTCTCCCGGGTCACACTGTCCCTCTCTCCCTCTCTCTCCCGGGTCACACTGTCCGTCTCTCCCGGGTCACACTGTCCCTCTCTCCTGGGTCACTCTGTCCCTCTCTCCCTCTCTCCCGGGTCACACTGTCCCTCTCTCCTGGGTCACACTGTCCCTCTCTCCCTCTCTCTCCCGGGTCACACTGTCCCTCTCTCCCGGGTCACACTGTCCCTCTCTCCTGGGTCACTCTGTCCCTCTCTCCCTCTCTCCCGGGTCACACTGTCCCTCTCTCCTGAGTCACTCTGTCCCTCTCTCCCTCTCTCTCCCGGGTCACACTGTCCCTCTCTCCTGGGTCACTCTGTCCCTCTCTCCCTCTCTCTCCCGGGTCACACTGTCCCTCTCTCTCCCAGGTCACACTGTCCCTCTCTCCCGGATCACACTGTCCCTCTCTCCCGGGTCACACTGTCCCTCTCTCCTGGGTCACTCTGTCCCTCTCTCCCTCTCTCTCCCGGATCACACTCTCCCTCTCTCTCCCGGGTCACACTGTCCCTCTCTCCCTCTCTCCCAGGTCACATTGTCCCTCTCTCCTGGGTCACACTGTCCCTCTCTCCCTCTCTCTCCTGGGTCACACTGTCCCTCTCTCTCCGCGGTCACACTGTCCCTCTCTCCCCCTCTCTCTCCCGGGTCACACTGTCCCTCTCTCCCTCTCTCTCTCCCGGGTCACACTGTCCCTCTCCCTCTCTCTCCCGGGTCACACTGTCCCTCTCTCCCTCTCTCTCTCCCGGTCACACTGTCCCTCTCTCTCTCCCGGGTCACACTATCCCTCTTTCCCTCTCTCTCCTGGGTCACACTGTCCCTCTTTCCCTCTCTCTCCCGGGTCACATTGTCCCTCTTTCCCTCTCCCGGGTCACACTGTCCCTCTCTCCCTCTCTCTCTCCCGGTCACACTGTCCCTCTCTCTCCCGGGTCACCCTATCCCTCTCTCCCTCTCTCTCCCGGGTCACACTGTCCCTCTTTCCCTCTCTCTCCCGGGTCACCCTATCCCTCTCTCCCTCTCTCTCCCGGGTCACACTGTCCCTCTTTCCCTCTCTCTCCCGGGTCACACTGTCCCTCTTTCCCTCTCTCTCCCGGGTCACACTGTCCCTCTTTTCCTCTCTCTCCCGGGTCACACTGTCCCTCTTTCCCTCTCTCTCCCGGGTCACACTGTGCCTCTCCCTCTCTCCCCGGTCTCACTGTCCCTCTCCCTCCCGGGTCACACTGTCCCTCTCTCTCCCGGGTCACACTGTCCCTCTCTCCCCCGGGTCACACTGTCCCTCTCTCCCTCTCTCTCCCGGGTCACACTGTCCCTCTCCCTCCCGGGTCACACTGTCCCTCTCCCTCCCGGGTCACACTGTCCCTCTCTCCCTCTCTCTCCCGGGTCACACTATCCCTCTCTCCTGGGTCACACTGTCCCTCTCTCCTCTCTCCCGGGTCACACTGTCCCTCTCTCTCCCGGGTCACACTGTCCCTCTCTCTCCCCCGGGTCACACTGTTCCTCTCTCCCTCTCTCTCCCGGGTCACACTATCCCTCTCTCCCGGGTCACACTGTCTCTCTCTCCTTCTCTCTCCCGGGTCACACTGTCTCTCTCTCCTTCTCTCTCCCGGGTCACACTGTCCCTCTCTCTCCCGGGTCACACTGTCCCTCTCTCCCGGGTCACACTGTCCCTCTCTCTCCCGGGTCACATTGTCCCTCTCTGTGGTTACATTGCGCTGTTTCAGTGCTAGCAGAGCCGATGGGCGGAGTGGTCTGTTCGCTCCAGTCCAGGCTGTGACTGGGTGAGCCCTGTAAGAGTGACACAGTAACTCGCTGCTGGTGAAATCGCGCTGGTTTGCAGTTGATGTTTGCAGGCGTGTTTCTTCACTGAGCTGGCCGTGCTGCCTGGCCCCTGAGAGAACCCTCTGCCAAACTTCAGCTAAATGATGTTGCTGCATGAACTTCTCCCAGGAACTGACACAGCGCCGGGGCGGAGTCGGTGTTATTACAGGCCAGAATAAATAAAGGCGTTAGGAAAGAAATGGCCAAAAACCTTTGTGCATCGTCCAACCACTGGGCAGTCCCGTCTGAAATGACCCTGTACCATTCACAGTTCTCCCTGACAGCTCCCACAAACAGATTTTAAAACACGCTCCCCACCCCAGAAACCAAAGGAACGAGTTAAAAAAAAATCAGCAATCCATGTTACAACAACACTGCAGTTTTGAACAGTTAAGAATTGTTGAAAAATTAAATGGTCCCGTGTAACTTTCAGACAGAATGAATTCTCCCCACCACTATAAAGAAAGAACGGCTTGCATAGCGCTGTGTCCATGTATTTGCGAAGCGGTTGATGTTTCCCTAAAGTTACACGGGAACATTTAATTTTTTTCAACAACTCTTAATCCCCCCCGGGGGCTGAGAAACTTCTTACCTTGGTGCTTGTAGCCTGTTGCTTTGACTGACGGTAGTTGGAAGTTGAGATTAAATCCCTTGCACTGGCAGCGCTGGAGATGAGCGCTTTTCAGGGGGGGGGGATAAGAAAGGCAGTGCTGCACAAGTTTGGTGTCAATTGTGGAAGTACACGTCCGAGCCGTCCCTGCGCCACCCCAGTCCTGTTCACACAGAAACCAGCAGCGGATGGGAGCCTGGGTCGCACTGAGAGCCGTCAGCAACCGGCTTGAAGCTGGAATTTGTTTTTTCTTTGCAAACGTGCCGGGATTCCGCCGAGCCCGGCTACATCAGTGCCGGTGCACTGCTCCCGCCGCCCCACACTGTCTCCAAAGTACCTCTCATGCTTCGCCCAGCAGCGCCCAGTGCTGGCTGACCCCCATCCCTGCGCTGCAGAGCTCACCCTGCCGATTGCAGAGAAGCCGGGGCAGAAATCGATCTGGCACTTTAAAAGTCCACTTCCACCGCCCGGGGGTGGGGGGGTGGGTGTTTTCTGTCCACCTCGAAGAAAAGTTCAGGGAGTTGGGGAGGGGGTGACAAGAGTCCTCCCCGCTGAGCGGCAAAGCCGGGTCTCTCCTCCGGAGAGAAACACCAGTCGCTTCCCTGCACGGTCCCTTTCGCAATGGCCCGAATGAGATCGAGAGAGAGAGAGAAACGAGCAAATTGGCTGCCCAACCTCTCCTGAGAACAGGATGCATTAATCTGAAACATGAGTAGAATTGCTAACGAGAAAGCCTATCCGACATCCTCACTGAGCTGTAATTCAAATCCTCTCTTTTTTTTAATGCTTCTGCAAATGCATTGATTTCCGCGATTTGCAATGAACATCGCATTGTCTATCTTCAGAAATTGTGGAATCGTATACGGTGCCATGCAAAGCCAATCAACTTAAAATTGATATTTTGTTTCATTCTGCCCGACTGTACAGTTTTTCATTAGGGTGCCCAAAATATTTTGATTCATCTTAGTTCTGCCCCAATGCAATGATTATTGAGGCTGACTTTATAATTGAATATTCCAATTGGAACTCTCCTACAAAGAGGAATATGCATTGATCCCTTTCATCACCCAATTGGATAATATGGGATAATTAATATTCTCAATGTGCATTTATTATTTAACAGAGTAAATGTATCATCAATTCCAACTGCTCTAAAAATGAAAATCTTATTAGAGAGTAGGCTATTCAATTAAAAGTGTATACTTATTGTGGATATATTTCTCCCCGGCCAATAATTTCTTTGCAAGTCTGTTATGTATTGATAAACCAGGGCATTTTCATGTTGAATCATAGAATCGCTAGAGTTGAAGCAAGCCATTTGGCCCATCAAATCCACACCAACCCTCCAAAGAGCATCTCAGCCAGGCCAACCCTGCATTTCCCATGGCTAATCCACCTAGCCTGCACATCCCTGGACACGCTGGGTAATTTAGCATGGCCAAACCTATAAACTGCACATAGACTTATAGAGGTGTACAGCATGGAAACAGATGCTTTGGTCCAACTTGTCCATGCCGACCAGATATCCCACAATCTAGTCCCGTTTGCCAGGACTTGGCCCATATCCCTCAAAACCCTTCCTATACATAGACCCCTGCAGATGCCTTCTAAATAATACAATTCCACCAGCCTTTAGACTCCACATTAGCCAATGTCCTGGATGCATACACTGTTGGGTATTTCTCTCTATTATGCCTCCTATGAACTGATTCTACCCAGGTGCCATATGGGGAGACAACGCATATCAATACCAGACCTCGCTTGGGATCATAGTGTTCCAACACCTATGAGGATGATAGCGGTTTCTTCACTTCTCTGAAAATCATGCAGACGTTGGAGAGAATGTGCAAACTCCACACAGACAGTAGACCAGAGGGTGGAATCAAACCAAGGTCCCTGGCACCGTGAGGAAGCAGTGCCAACCACTGAGCCACTGTGCTAACCCCACCCCATCGTATACAGGCAGAAGATTAGAGAACTGTTCTCAGCTTTGCAAAGGCTGTTACAAATAGTTTCTACAAGGAGTTGCATTTATTGCATTGCTTGTACAGACAGGATCTTTTAATGCTTCATTACTCACCCACTGGAGTGAAAATAGTGCCACATTTAAATTTGTACTACCTGTGCAAATATAAAGCAGCATTTTCTACATGAAATCATAAACTATAGCACAATTTGTGCTTTTCAGTTAGTGCTTAACGGCTGTGAAGAATCTGTTACGGAATTTGGCAGATTATATCTATTATTGCAAGGTAGATGAGGCAACAGCATCTCACTGTACAGTACAGGGCACCTAAATATGCAATTACAGGCAAATAATACTAATCAATTAAAAATAACCTGCATAATAAAAAGGTCCAGGAATAGCTTTGGCAGTTTTTGTTTCTCATTTTTGTGCAATCTATGCCAGAACATGATTGTGGATGTCAGACATTCTGGCAACAGAAATCTTCCCTATCTTTAAGGAGGAGACTTAATACTACAGTATATAATAATTACAATGAAGAAATCATTGTAATTCCAAAGCCTTGATATCGAGAAAATTCACATTGCATCGGATATGCCTGAATTTCTTTAGGGTCCACAATGGCCTTGAGAAAAAATAACATGCTGGCACTTCCCATACCAACTAGAAATTTTTTTATATCATCTGAATGATCCAGACTCAGGGAGGGCTTTTTCCCTTCCCTGAGTGGTGTGAACAATGGCATGAACGTAGAAGAATATGGCGAGAATGAAAATTTTGGAATCTCAGTCTTGAAAATGATTCCAACTTTCCCCTTCATCTTTAAACAGCAAATTCCAAATTTCACTATTGGGCAGCAACTACCTCATTTCCAGTTGTATGGGTAAATCATTAACCTCCTAATGAACATAATTGCTATGCCACTTCCAATTCTCCACTCTATTCCTGAGAAACTAGATGGTGTAAATTCCTAACTTGTAAATCAAAGCAGGTACCTGGCAGCTGCTGCTTGCCAATTGGTTTTGCTGACCTTTCTCCAACTCCATCGACATCACAATTTTGCTGTATACTCGATGGAACTCCAATCTTTGTTCAAGCAAAGAAACATGGGCAAACTACCAGCCTCACCACATCTTCTATCTACTCTCCGTTTAACTACACACCATGTCAGACCTTCAGGACTTCACTTTGGAACTGAGGGATACTTATGACTTACATGCATCAACCAGGTTGCTTTGTGCACAGGGACACATCTCTGGCATCTAAACAGGATGCATCTTATGGCTACAATCATGATGTCTTAGCATTCACTCATTTTGTGTTTACTTGAAGTATGCCAGCCTCTGTGGCTTGCATCGCTCCGTAGCACAGATGGAGAGACAGACAGCTTGCAATAGTGGGGAGCACGGAACAGATAAAGGGGTGGACATGTCTCTGTAAGCCACATTGCTACATCAACGTCATATCCACAGTGCTTGTCGGCAGCCTATGCAGCAAACATACTGCATGTGTTTCAAACAAAAGCAATGGGCAGCAGTCCTTGGAGGAGTCGAGTGGGACTGTAATAAATCAGTGCTTACAGAGTCAGTAAACAGGCACATGCAATTTTGTCCAGGGGTATTGCCAAAGTCAGCTACCTGCTCTGAAAAGAATGTGGTGATGCGTGTCCTTGCATTTGGAGTTTGAGCCACAGTCAGTTTTGTAGATTAAGTGCAACTGTCGAGGGACACGGTCTTGGGACTGGACATTGGTTCTTTCAATAAGACAAAGGGAGGATTGAGTTGCTGGAAGTGGATGGAAGATCAGTGTTTGATGCAGCAGACGCGGTGAAGTATCTCCAGTAAGTGAGTAGGAAGCAGAGAAGGCAAGAACGATCACTAATCTGGGAGGGTGAAATAAATGACAGCTGTCGATGAGACATAATGCATGGAATATGAAAGTTATAGTTCATGAACCTTAGTAGGATACATGTGCAGTGGCAGAGTTAGAGGGAGTGGTGGCCCTGTGAGTGTGAGATATGAAAGAGAAGTTGGCAAAACTTATTCTTGTGGAGTACAGAATATTATTGCATTGCTTCCTGTACAGCTGGACATTCTGCTTCACTGGGAACACAGCATGGACCCAGGCAGCTATCTGGATGGGTCTGGTCATGTGATCTGTTTTGGAGAACTACCGTCGTGTTCACTAGCACCTGTCCCATGAAGGAAAGTGTGACCATTGCTTTCTGTGCCACGTCCTCTGTGACACTGTACAGTACTACAATGTATGAAGTTGTGCCTTGCAGTATCAAAAGTGGCGTGTGGCTGGGCTTTAACACAGTGTGAACACCAGAAGTTCCAAGCAGCAACGCACATTTCCACATCGTAAAGGCATATGTTCTCACAAAGGAAGGTGACAAAGAGCACAGTTGAGTAAGTACTGACATGAAGAATGGATAGTTCTGTCAGAAGAGTTGCACCGAGCCATAGTGGATCACGCATCACCACTCATTTGACACAAAGCTGACTCAAAATGGGAAAGCATCATGGGGAAGTCCTTTCACTTTAACACTGCATAATAAACAGCAGAAGAGACAGGTTTATACAACTCTGAATACATGTCACAATGATCACCAACTATGGAGAAAACTACCCTTTTCTGAAGATACGCCCCGGAATGAGTGAAGATCCCTGTGCAGCTCTCTCTGATTGTACTGATCAATGCCAAGAATGGACTGCATTTGATGCATGTTAAATCATCTGAAATGTATGAACATCTAGGAAGCCATTGTATCCTTTTATTAATGCTATGTTAAGGACACATATCATCACACTTCCTGTATTCCATTTTATTTTTGCAAAAGAAATCTTGAAAGTCTTAAATCTAAAAAAAGTTTGGAACTATAATGTTCATTGTTTAACATGTTCTGGGTTTCCTATTTCAATATGTAATTGGTTTAGTTGCAGCATTACTTTTCTTTGTAAAATTTCACCTCAGCATTGTTCAGTACTTTCATGCCAGAATGTTAATAACTAATTGAAAAGAAAAATCAAATTTGGCTTTTACACATACAAACAAATTGGAAGAAATATATTATGGTCACATAAAAAAAAATCCAAGATCTCAAAAATTGTCTCTTCAGCAAAATAGAAAGAAAAAATCTTTGATCATTAATAAATTGAATGGTTGCCATATTACTTTAATTATATTATGACAATGTGTAGGCAGGGAAATAATGATACAACCCTAAGCTATCAAAAGGAAAAGGAGTCAATTTGGTTAAAATTAGTTTGGAAATTAGTTTTGGAAAAAATTAGTTTGAACTCTTACTTAGATTGAACAGCAATTTGTAGAGCTTACCTTTACTGTTAAGCATCCATCACTTTTATCTCTATAATCCTGAGGATTCTGAAAATCATATATTCTTCAATTGGTATGACATCCAGTGTGAATATCAGCAAAATTAAAGTTCAGCAAAATCATAATTTACTTTGTTTAGGACTATTTGCTTTTTTGAACTCATGTTTAAAGGCGTCATGATTGACTTGATAGTGGTCTCGGCTGCAGCATTTACTGTATGCAAACTCAAAATATACTTTGCACTCAATCATGCTCCAACTGGGACAGCAGCTTTGCTAATTAATTGTCCTGTAGATTGGTTGAGTGGAGATGCATGTTTTGGCAGATGTGGAAGTTGATGAGTGAGAGTCCATGGTGTTTAATGTCTGCACCCAAGTAAACAGATGCGCTTGATAAAATAATATTAATACTGGGTTTTTTTTCAGATGTCTGAGTATAAATGATTACATATTAGGAAATGTTGATCCATGCAGCCAAACACGTAAAGCAAATGCTTTGAACAATTGGAGCAAGAAATGACAGGAAAACAACATGAGAAAAAAAACTAAACAAACTAGAGGACTGGAAACAAGTAAAGAAGAGATTTTGCTCGACTGGTTTAATAGCCATTTACACATTTGTTTTCTTCCCCAGAAACAGAATGTCTTACCAGAGGCATTGCTACAGATTTAACGCCATGGAAAAAAATGTTTTCAATTAAAGGTTTAGTCCATGTGAGATTGACTATTGCTTGAAGCTTACCTACTCTGACCCTATTGTGGCCTTCGTGCACAGATGATAATCAATTTTATGAAGGTCACTGGTTCAGAAGGATCTTTATGTATTTCATGAATATGAGAGTTTGTTGCCTGTACATACCTGCCCTCAAGCTGATGGTTAAAGAGGCCATTTCAGTGGGCATTTAAAAGGCAACCACATTCTTGGCCTTCAAATGCACAGCAAAGATAGGCAAATTCCAACCCAACCAATTACCGCCACATCAACCTACTTCATCAGCAGCAAGTTGATGAAATATCTTGTCAACAGTACTTGTGCAATCATAAACTGTTCATTTTGGGCTCCTGCGGTGCAGTGGCAGTGTCCCTGCCTTTGAGTTTAAATTCTACTGAGTAGGTTGAAGTCCAACCTGCTCTAGAGGTGTGTAATAACATCCCTGAACATGATGAGAAAATATAAAAAGGGGAAGAAAAAAATTACCTGCACACTGATGTTCAATTTTGCATCTTCCAGAGCACACAACTCATGACGCTCATTACAGCCTTGTGTTGTGAAGGTGTGGTGGTGTCCTGTACCTTTAAGAGAGAGGAAGCTAGCAAGGACTGACTGAAAGCACAGAGTGTCCTGAACAGGGAAAACATGTAACACATGCTTGAAACAAATAACTGGAGTTGCATTGCCATGGAACAAAAAAACAAATTCAAATTCGGCCAATCAGTTTAAATTATGCCCCAGATATCAAAATCCAATTGAATTTGAATGTTAATGTCTGGGATGACATCAAACCAATGAAATGATCTGACGTTTTGGGGTATAAAACCCATTTTGAATAGTTGGAGGGACAACTGCCAAGCACCAACAAGTATTGAAAGCTAGATGAATAGCTCTCTGAAGGGTACCTGTTCATGTGAAAGATCTGTGAAGCAGAATACTGAAGAAAAGATGACAGAGGAAAATCTGCAGAGGAAGATACAAAGAGAAAATTCAACAGCTGGCTGGTTTTGAAAGCGGAATTTTTTTTGGAAATCTTAATTGTGTTTTTATTTTAATCGGACCAGTATTGTAGAGTGGGAGGTAAAAGATAGGCTTAAGAGAAATGAGTTGTAAATAGTTGTTCAATGGTCTCTTTTGGACTTATAGAATAAAATGGTTAATTTTTACTTTAAATAGTGACTTCTATAGTTCTTTGCCTCTCGCAATTTAGCAGATGACGGCACAAGGTGAGCTTCTTTGTGCGTCACGTTTAAATTAGCAGAGGGGTTTAGCCCGTGTCATAACAGTTTGGGGGCTTTCGTCTTTCGAACAGCTTTAGGCAGATCCAGTCTGAGATTTGGACAGATTTGAATAAATTTGGGGTACGAAAAAGCCCAGTAGATTTAAACACTTGCTGGTTAGTATCCTAGATCTTTAAATAAAATATAAGTGAGATAATTTGTTTAATTTTGGTTACTTCTGTTTGGTTAAATTAAAAGTGAGAGAAATGGCTCTTAAAATTGCTAAAGATGGGCTGGGGTTTGAAGATGATTGTCAAATTTGCGAAGGAAGTTTCGAAGAAACGAAAAAGGCCATACTTTTAGAATTAGCAAAGAAGTTAGGTTTGGGTTTAACCAAGGACAAAGGTAAAACTGAAATTGTAAGGGAATTACTCAAACACTTAGGTGTGTCAGAGATACAGACAAGTGCAGCAGAGGTAGAAAAACTTAAATTACAATTGAGGAAAATGGAGTTCGAAGATGAACAGAGAGAAAGAGAGGAAGAGAAAGAGAGAGAGAAGAAAGAGAAAGAGAGAGGAAAAAGAGAGCGAGAAGGTTCTCAGCTGAGCAAAGAGAGAGAGAAGAAAGGGAAAGAGAAAGAGAGAGAGAGCGAGGAAAAAGAAACATACAGAAGGTTCTTAGCTGAGCAAAAAGAGAGAATTTGAACTTGAGAAGTTGTGACTTAGTCAGCAAAATCAAGTTAACAGAATGGAGATTGAAAGAGAAGGTAGTGGTATATACAAATATCTCAAAACTCCGCCACATTTTGTTGAGAAAGATGTTGAAGCCTTCTTTATTTCATTTGAAAAATTGGGTAGGCAGATGGAGTGGTCCGAGGATTTATGGGTAATGCTAGTTCAGACTATGCTGGTAGGCAGAGCTAGTGAAGTATTCGCTGCACTGTCAAATAAGGGGTCAAGAGATTATGAAGAGGTTAAACAGGCTATTTTAATTGTTTACGAATTCATACCAGAAGTGTAAAGACAGCAATTCAGAAACATAAAGAAGGAACCAGGTCAGACAAATGTTGAGTTTGAAAGAATTAAACATAGTCATTTTGATAGATGGGTGTGAGCCTTAAAAATAGGTAGGACCTATGAGGCTCTAAGAGAGATTATTCTGCTGGAGGAGTTGAAAAACTCACTTCCAGAGTTGATAAGAATTCACGTGGATGAACAAGAAGTTCAGGAAATGAGAAGGGCCGCAGAATTAGCAGATGACTACATGTTGGTGCTTAAGACAAGCTTCTGGCCAGAATTTCGTCCTGTGAGGGATAGAAGTTGAGGGAAGGGAAAATCCTACACTATGAAACAAAGAGTAGAAAATACTGGTAAGTGTTTACCACAGGCTAAGGAAACCCAAGAGGGTGGAAAGGAGGTGAAAGGCCTCAGGTGTTTCCACTATGATAAAGTGGGACACGTAAAGTCACAGTGCTGGTCGTTAAAGAAAGGAACTGTGGCAAACGAAAGGCATGTGGTAAAAGAAGCTAAGCCAGTGGCTTAGTGAAAGTAATAAATGAAACCCCAAGAAGAGCTGTGGAACTGCAGGAGAGTGCACAGCCTAGGCAGGGGCTGGGTAAGGTGTTAGTGCCTGATCTTGACAAAGAATGTGCCTCTGTGGGTAAAGTTTACTCAGCAAGAATGAGGGAGAAGGGCAAGAAGTGATAATTTTGAGAGATACAGGATCTAACCAGACTCTAATAGAAAGAGATGAGCGAATATGCACTCTTTCTGATCTGTTACCCAAGAGTGTGGTAATTTGTGGGATAGATGGACAGAAGTTTAGCACTCCCCGACGTAAGATCAGGTTGGAGTGCCATCTCAAGCCTGGGAACATAACAGTGGGTGTGATTGACAGAGTTTAAAAATGTGTTGCTGGAAAAGCGCAGCAGGTCAGGCAGCATCAAAGGAACAGGAGAATCGACGTTTCGGGCATAAGCCCTTCTTCAGGAATGAGGAAGGTGTGCCAAGCAGGCTAAGATAAAAGGTAGGGAGGAGGGACTTGGGGGAGGGGCGTTGGGAATGCGCTAGGTGGAAGGAGGTTAAGGTGAGGGTGATAGGCCAGAGAGGGGGTGGGGGCGGAGAGGTCGGGAAGAAGATTGCAGGTCAAGAAGGCGGTGCTGAGTCTGAGGGTTGGGACTGAGAAAAGGTGGGGGAGGGGAAATGAGGAAGCTGGAGAAATCTGCATTCATCTCTTATGGTTGGAGGGTTCCTAGGCGGAAGATGAGTCGCTCTTCCTCCTCCAGTCGTGTTGCCATGGTCTGTTGCGTGTCCTTGGCGGAGTGGGAGGGGGAGTTAAAATGTTCAGCCACAGGGCGGTTGGGTTGGTTGGTGCGGGTATCCCAGAGGTGTTCTCTGAAACGTTCCGCAAGTAGGCGGCCTGTCTCCCCATGTATAGGAGGCCACATCGGGTGCAGCGGATGCAGTAAATGATGTATGTGGAGGTGCAGGTGAATTTCTGATGGATATTAAAGGATCCCTTGGGGCCTTGGAGGGAAGTGAGGGGGGAGGTGTGAGCGCAAGTTTTGCATTTTTTGCGGTTGCAGGGGAAGGTGCCGGGAGTGGAGGTTGGGTTGGTGGGGGGTGTGGATCTGACAAGGGAGTCACAGAGACAGTGATCTTTCCGGAGCGCTGATAGGGGTGGGGAGGGAAATATATCCCTGGTAGTGGGGTCCGTTTGGAGGTGACGGAAATGACGAAGGATGATCCGATGTATCTGGAGGTTGGTGGGGTGGTAGGTGAGGACTGGTGGGGTTCTGTCCTGGTGGCGATTGGAGGGGCGGGGTTCAAGAGCGGAGGAGCGGGAAGTGGAGGAGATGTGGCGGAGAGCATCGTCAACCACGTCTGAGGGGAAATTGCGGTCTTTGAAGAAGGAGGCCATCTGGGTTGTTTGGTATTGGAATTGGTCCACCTGGGAGCAGATGCGGCGGATGCAGAAACAGTGTTGTTCCCAGTGGCTGTGGACCCCGCACAGGTCACGGCGGATTGACAGAGTGTCAGTTCCAGGACTTCAGTTTGTTCTTGGGAATGATTTAGCAGGGTCCAAGGTGGAAGTGACACCCCTTATTGTGGAAAAGCCCAAGGAAGATCAAGAAACCAAGGAGTTAACACAGAAATATCCTAGTATTTTCCCAGACTGTGTAGTAACAAGATTCCACTATCATAAGTCACAGCACGAAGCAAAAACTAAAGAGAAAGATAAAGGAGTTGACATACAGTTAGTGTCCCTGTTTGACGTAATGGTGCAGGAAAACCCTGAGCAGGCAGAGGGTCAGACAGAAGTGTTTAGTCCTGAAAGGCAAAGGTACTTGCAACTGAAAGACAAGACGATAAAAGATATATGTGTGGATGCATACTCCGAAAAGTAAGTAGAGAATATTCCTGAGGGTTATTATCTGAAAGATAGAATCCTAAGGTGGAAATGGAGACCACGGTAGGTTAGTGCAGAGGAGAAATGGGCCAAATTGCACCAGATTGTATTGCCGGTAGCATACAGAACAGGCAATGTTATGGGTAGCACATGAACTACCTGTAGGAGACCACCGAGGAACACAAAAGACTCAAGCCTGGAATGCACAAGGATGTGGTTAACTTTTGCCATACATGTCGTACCTGACAAATGGTAGATAAGCCACAGGTGATAATAAAACCAGCACCTTTGTTACCAATTCCTGCATTCGAAGAACCTTGCACACGGGTTATAATTGTTTATGTAGGTCCCTGCCTGAGAACTAAAAGTGGGAAGCACTACTCGTTAACCATAATGGATGTGTCTACCAGATATCCAGAGACAATTCCATTATGCAGTATCAAGGCAAAAAGGGTGGGAGAGGAGTTTGTAGCTATCATATAGTTATGGGCTATCATATCCAACACCGAGATTCAGTCAAACCAAGGGTCTAATTTTATAGCTAGGCTGTTTAAGAAGGTCATGGATAGCTTAGGTACATAGCACTTTAAATCAAGTGTGTATCACCCTGAATGTCAGGGAGCTTTAGAAAGGTGGTGTCAGACCTTGAAGACCATGTTAATCCGACATACTATCAGGGTTACCTGAATGATTGGGATGAAAGTATCCCATTCATATTGTTTGCCATTAGAGATGCCCCAAATGCATCCACTCAGTTCACTCACTTCGAGGTAATATTTGGATGTGAAGTGAGAGGCCCTTTAAAATTAATTAAAGAAAAATTGACAGGACCAAAGTCAGAGATCTCACACTTAGATTATATATCGGAGGCGAGGGAGAGATTAAATCGAGTAGATGAGTTAGCTGAACAGCACCTAAAGAGGGCACAGCAGAGAATGAAGCAAGTGGCAGATAAAACTCTGAGACTCAGACGTTTTCCAGAGGGAATGATGTGTTAGTACTGTTACCAGTGATAGGAGATCCCTTCAAAGCCAGGTTTGGTGGTCCCTATCAAATTGAGAAAACGTTGAGTCAGCTGAACTATCTAGTAAAGATGCCAGATAGAAAGAAACAGTATTGGGTATGTCATGTGAACATGCTGAAACCATGTTATACTAGAGAGAAAGAACTGGAGAAACAGGTGTTTGTTACTGCCCCGCAGAGTGAGGAATCAAATCCAGACATTGTAGATATTGATGTGTCTCAAAATATGTTAAAAAATGAAATAGTCCTTGAGGAGTCAGAGAGGTTAGTAAACTATCTGTCTCAGGAGCATAAAACGTAGTTGAAAGGTTTGTTACTGCAGTTATGAGGACATATGTAAGAATCCGATAGGGAGGACTAATGATATTGTACATGAAGTAGACATATGGAATGCTCTTCTGATAAAACAACACCCTATTGGTTTAATCCTTTCAAAGCCAGATAGGTCCAGAAGGAGGTGGAGACCATGCTCAAAGAGGATATCATCGAACCAAGCCAGAGCGAGTGGAGTTTACTGATCGTCTTAATTTCCAAACTGGACAGGACTCAACGAATTTGCGTGGATTATTGGAAGGTCAATGCAATTACAAAATCAGACTCATATCCAACACCGAGATTGGAGGACTGCATCAAGAAAGTTGGAGAAGCCAGTTACAAAGATGTTCATGGATGGTTGAATAATGTTTCTGATGCATTCATGACTCCTGAGATACTGAAGCAGTGTTTTCCGATATACAGCAAGACCTGGAAAATATCCATGCTTGAAGTGACAACGGCAACATAACATTCACACCACATAAGTGTAAATGAACGAGGAAATCACCATCTACAACAAGAGATAATCTAACCATCTTCACTTGACATTCAATGACATTAGCATTGCTGAATCCTTTTCCAACATCCTTTGAGGTTATGGCTGACATGGAGTGGCAACATAAATGCCATGGCAGCCAAAGCAATCTGGAGGCTGAATATTCTCTGGTGAACTTTCCAAAAGGTCCACCATCTTCAAGGCACAAGTCAGAAATTTAATGGAGGACTCCCCTTTTGCCTGGATGAGTGCAGTTCCAACAACCCGTAATAGCTTGACACCATCCAAGACTTTACTGGCATCCCATCCAGCACCTTCGGCATTCACTCCCGTCACCACTGATGCACAATGACAGCAGTGTGTACCATGTACAAGAAGCACTGCAGGAACTCATCAAAGCTTCTTCAACAGCATCTCCAAAACCTGGGAGCTCCTCCATCCAGAAGCACATGGTGAGCAGGTGCATGGGAACACCACCCCTTGCAAGTTTCCTCCCAGGCCATAAATCATCCTGACTAATGTTCCTTTACTGCCGCTGGAACAAAATCTTGGAACTTCCTTCCTGACAGCACTGTGAGCATACCTGCACCATATGAATTATACTGGCTCCAAGAAAGCTCATCAACATCTCCTCAAAGGCAATTAGGGATGGGCCATAATTGCTGGCCTTGTCTATGGTGCCCACAAATGAATAAATAAAAAGTAAAGGCACATGTAAGCCAAACCAGATAAGGATGGCCGATTTCCTTCCCTCAAAGATATAAATGCATAAGATGGGTTATCATGTCCATTGATAAAAGTCTCATTGATCAAAGTTTCAAGTTTCATTTGTCAATTCCAATAATATTTACTCAATTTAAATTCCATCACATGTCTGCATGGGATTTGAAACCCTCTCCTCAGCATTAGTCTGGGTTTCTAGTAGCCACGACGTCACTTCCTTTTCTCTTTTGCTGTTCCAGGTATTCCACATTTAAAGTCATCCCGTTTCATGCATTGTTTTCCATTTTTAACTCTGTTTTCTTTCGAGGCCTTGTTTTTCCTTCAAAAGTTACAGTCCCCAGTGTAAAGTTTAAAAGGCCTCTGAAGAGCTTCCAACCTTGGACGGCATGAAGCTTCACCTCTTGAATTCAAGGGACCCATTGGACCCTGTGTCTGGTATTGTTCTTTCCAGTTCAAGGGAACTTAGTGCACTTCAGGCATTGTGATAACTGTGACTCCGAATGCGAGTTTAAATTTAATTTGAAGACCATTTGACCTGGTTCTCCTGCAGTACTGGTACTGTACAGAACAGAACAATTGAAATAAGTGGTTTCACTGGTGGGCTGTTTCTTCCACTGCACACAAATCAGGGACCACTTGAAGTCAGTGGGAGAACAGGCAAAGCAGACAGCAACTTTAAAGTGCCTCCTTCCAGATATGTGCTGCAATCCCTTTTCAACAAGAGATAGAAATATCCAGCAACTGGTGGCACTGAGCTTGCAGCTCTACAAAGATCAAGAGAAGCCATTTGCCTCACTGTAAAACAGATTGTTTTAAGGTGCCTTGAAACAGGAGATCGATCAGTCATTATTGCCAGAGTGCTAGAAGGGCTTATGCCCGAAACGTCGATTCTCCTGTTCCTTGGATGCTGCCTGACCTGTTGCGCTTTTCCAGCAACACATTTTCAGCTCTGCTTGGGTTTGTCCCTACTAATCTGTGGTAATTCTGATAAGATCAAGCAAAGTGTGCAAAATGTTACACCTTTAAGTGCTCGTTGTGTGGGTCAGTCTGGAAAAAAGCAGAGGACATGGAAAGATTCTTGACTGTCTGGGTCAAAGGCTAAAATCAGCAGCAGGTGGTTCTTAGAATCAAAGGAAAAGCCAGCAGCATGTCTGAGCTCATGCAGAATGAACAGGGTGAGAGTTCATAGCCAGTGAGTTTCAATACTAGTCATGGATAGTTCGACTGTTTCAAGAATCTTACCTATGATCATTAAAATGTATGGCAAGGCAGCTACTGATGAATTCCCTGCTCATTTGAAGGCAGTCATTAAAGAAAGTGGCTGTTCAGCAAAACACATTTTCAATAGATTCTGGAAATATATGTGCTAATGAAAGCACATGAGGATAAGATGGTGGATTCACAGTTGCCAAAGTTTACCTGACTATTTTAATCGGTGGGAAAGCAGTAGGAGATTTTAAAATTAGCCCTTAGCTGTGTACAATTCCAAAACATCACTGTCTTGCTCCAAGGAGCATCAGTTGGAGCTAAAATAAGAAAGCCCGAATAATGGGCACTCTATCCGAAATGGGCACTATACCCTCCATATACCACCCATGCCTGAAGCTATATTGTACCAAAGAAAATAATACTCCCGTTGGATAATTGACCACATTATCCCATCAGCATTGTTGAAGCATCTGAAAATGTCAAGGTGCTTTCCTTGTCAGCCAACAAACCCTAACGATACAGCCTCTGGAACAAGGAGCAATAGCAACTTTAAATGCCTACTACCTTCATTGTACCTTGTCCCAGTCATTAATGCAACATTTCAGAAAGTATTAGTCAGGCAATTTTGGCATGTCTATAACATCGTCAAGAGATTGATCATATCATTTATTCATGGGGTGAAGTCACGTAGATGTGTGGTGGAGATTGTGGCCTGAGTGTGATAGTGGCCAAGAAAATCTGAAATCATTATGCCTGACGTACAGCATGAAATCATGATCTTGGCAAGGTTGGCTTTGATGAAGTTGGTGAGGCTGAAGTGGTGGAATTGATTAAATCCCATGTACAGGAATTGTGAATAATGACTTAATAATCTCAAGAATCAACAGGTCAAAGAGAAAGACTGCACTAAACCCAAACATTTAGAATTTTAAAAATTTCCAATCCCTGCATAAAGAGAAGGAAATACCCACAATGAACGATGTAATCAGAGTGAATAGTGCAGAGCAAATAGAAGGATTAATTATGCCATTAACTGTTACAAGGCAATATACTGAAAAAAGTAAAAACGAACTATTCAATAGTCCCTGGAAAATTTTCTCAAGTCTGTTCAAGTCTCCCACTAATTCCAGCAGGACGTCAAAAATGCACACCACCTCCAATTCAAAATCAGTGATATCTTCAAATGTTCCTCAAAATCCAGCAATAACAATGCTGCAAGGTCCTCCCCAAGATAAGATACCCAGAAATGAGGCTCAACATCACTCAAGATTAGAGTGGTGCTGGAAAAGCACTGCAGGTCAGGCAGCATCCGAGGAGCAGGCAAATCAACATTTTCGGCAAAAGTCCTTCATCAGGAATGAGGCTGGAGCCTCCAGGGTGGAGAGATAAATGGGATGGGGGTGGCGCTGGGGAGATGGTAGCTAAGAGTGCAATAGGTGGAAGGAGGTGGAGATGAAGGTGATAGGTCAGAGAGGAGGGTGGTGCAGATAGGTGGGAAGGAAGATTGACAGGTAGGACAGGTCATGAGGATAGTGCTGAGCTGGCAGGTTGGAACTGGGGTAAGGTGGGGGGAGGGGACATGAGGAAACTGGTGAAGTCCACATTGATGCCCTGGAGTTGAAATGTTCTGAGGCGGAAGATAAGGCGTTCATTCATGATGAAGGGCTTTTGCCCGAACCGTTGATTGTCCTGCTCCTCGGATGCTGCCTGACCTGCTGTGCTTTTCCAGCACCACTCTAATCTAGACTCTGATCTCCAGCATCTGCAGTCCTCACTTTCACCCTCAACATCACTCAAGCCCACTCCATTGAAATATATGGAAAAGCAAAACGGGAGAAGGTTCATTTGTGAAAGCACCAACATAGAAAGACATTGACCTTTTAAGAAACACCGGTCCATGCATGGCAGAGTCTGCAGATTCTGGTGGGACAGCTTAAAAGAAACTGATGTGTGTTACCTAACTTGAATTTATACCGTTTACTTATTACATTCATTTGTTTCACAAAGTATTTCAGCTAGAGTACACAGTGCTAACTTGTAAGGTACAATATATAAATGTGTACTTTGTTATCCAGGCAAAAACATCCTCTGGAACTTAACTGTGCGTTTAATATTGATTCCCATGGAAAACTATGCTTCACTTAAAGTATTTGTTCTTAGTTGAAAGTTTTCAGGAATACTTCAGCATCTTTAAATAAAGACACTCTGTATTGTTATTGTTGGTGCAGTTTATCTTCAATTGCTGGTGGAGTTATGCTAAAAGCAATTAGTAATTGTAGGCAAGGGATGAGAACAGATCATTTCCTGTAAATAATCTGGCGTTTCCATCAGAATTTTAGTAGCATTGGCTATCAATAATGGATTTAAGATATATTTCACAGAGGTATTTGCTGTGTAACTTTTACATTCAAGCTTAGGTGCTTTGGTCCAAATCTTTCAGTCATCATTGATGTGAGACACAATTATGCTGTTTACAAACATTTATGTGACTCAACCCTTTTGGAAATTTTTCAGCCATATCTTTAGTTTCCAGCTGAGGGGTCAAAAGGATGGCACTGGAGATGATCGTCAGACACCACAAGAGACAAAAGAAGGGAGACATAACCCCTTTTCATAGCAATAATGTTACATTTTGGTAGGTTTTAAAAAATCCAAACTTCTCACTAAGTAGGTGAGTTATTGAATGGATGAGTGGGTGAGTGAGTAAATGGGTGAGGTGTGTAAAGTGGTTAAGTGGATGACTGCATGGTAAGGGGCTTATTGGTTAATGGGGGGGCGGGGGAAGTACTGGATAGAGGATACTCGTGGGCTGTTGAGGAAGGGTTGAACTTGATAGTTAAGTGATTAGGGGTCAGTTGTGTGATTGGGAAAATTGTCTGGAGTGGCGTGTGATTGCTGTTGGAGGAGGAATTGGTACTTGTGATGCTCAATTGAGTTATGCTGGCTAGTTAAACTGAAGCATTTAAATATTGCAATAATTCAAGCAGGAAAACTTTGCATATCTGGCCCGTCTCCTCCAAAAACTCGCGCTCAGATATATTTGTTTCCTTTGGGAAAATACATGTTGCAAAAACCCATGTCAGTGCTCTAATCACTGATTTCACTGTAACTGAATGAAATCTTGAAAATCTTCAATACTTCAGGCATGACGTTCTAGCAAGACTAAGTATGTCTCCCCTCTGAATTTGAACAAATCTATATTTGCAAGGTCTTTCTGGAAATGTTGAGGACCTTAACGGCTTTATTGGCACGTACTTGTGAAAGGTATGACGTGATTAGATAAAATTTCCATGTCAGACAAAATATCTGGCCAGCGTTCAGACTGTTGATCTCCAGTTCTATATTTTGTGATGCCCAAATGTCCATCATGTTTTAGGACTTCTTGCATCATAGATTTCACCACTACCATTCTATGGTCACATACAAATTGGTTCTTCCACAACTTTTAAATGTTGTCCTGTTCAAGTAGGCTTTTCCAGAGTTTGATATGGACCATGTTTGCAGATAGACTTGTGTACTCCTCACCTCCTTCTCAGTGGCTAGTCATGTACTGGGAACTTCAATGGAATATGATTCAATGAGGAGCAAGTCATATTTGTCAATGTGATCCACTGTTGCCCATATCTGTCTTTCCTGGGAGTTAGACCGTCACACAGTGGTATCACATTCATTTAAGCCTCAATCATTGCATTCTTATAGACATTTTCATGTTTTCCTTTGACCTGAGTCGTGTAACTATTAGGTATGGGCTGTTTCAATCTGGAATGTCAGTCCCCTAAAATGATTTGTAAACATTTCACATCTTCCTGTAACAGCAAAAGCTTCTTTTTTTAAATTCCAGCATATCTCAGTTCAATTTGTGATAAGGCTTCTGATGTGACATCTATGTTTTTTTCTGGTCCCATCAGTCTGTAGCTGAATGAGAACTGCAGCTAACCCCCTGGCTGATGCACTCACAGCTAATATTGGAAGTACACTTTAGTTATAGTGAGCTTATGTATTTGAAGTGAGCAGCTGCTCCTTAATCTTCTGAAAGGCTACAGCCTGTTTCTGACCCCAGTAGCATGGTTGGAGTTTCTTCAATACCTCCCTTATGGGTTAAGCAAGACTGGCTTCAGAATTAACATTCTCTCACGGTTCACCGTGCCATGAACTGCTTTATATCGATTACACAATTCAGTTCCAGAAATTCACTTACAGCCTTTGTCATAGAATCGTACAGCATGTAAACAGAGCCTTCACACACACATTGATAGGAATGGTTTCGATGGATACAGGCCAAACACAGTTAAATGGATCTAGTGTAGTTTGGGAAACCTGGTCAGTATGGACAGCTCATTCCATGTGCACACTACCCCCTGTTGAAAAATTTGTCCCTCAGGTCCCTTTTAAATCTTTCCCCTCTCACCTTAAACCTGTGCTGTCCAGCTTTAGACTCCCCTACTCTTGGAAAAAGACCTTGGCTCTTCACCCTATCTATGCCCCTCATGATTTTATAAACCTCTATAAGGTCACCCTTAAGCCTCCGACACTCCAGTGAAATCAATCCCATTCTGTCCAGCCGCTCCATATGACTCACAACCTCCAGTCTCAGCAACAACCTTGTAAAATTGTTTAACAGCATCCTTGGATTTTATATGATGTCTTGCTCTTGGACTCTATTGGGACAGGAGAAGGCAAAGCAACCTGCTGAGGCTGCCCACCATTAAAGATGATCATGGCTGATCGAGCACTTCAATGCCTTTTTTTCCACCTGATCCCCAGAGTTCTGTTTGCCACTGGTAATCAGAAATCCATCAAATAATCTCTAACTTAAACACACTCAAAAATTGAGCTTCCATAGTTATCTGTTGTAGAGAATTCAAAAAATTCACAAATCTTCCGTCATTTCGGACCTCAGTGCCACCTCCCTTATTTTTAAATTGTGCTCCTTGGTTCTGGGCTCCCCAGCCAGGAGAAACATCTTACTTGGATCTACCCAATCTATCCCTTTCATTCTTTGAAACTGTAGAGAATACAAGCCCAGTTTGACCAGTCCCTCATCACTGGGCAGGCCTGCCATTCCAGGAACAAGGTTTAGTGAACCTTCACTGCACTCCTTTAATAGCAGTAATGTTCTTTCCAGAGATAAGACAAAACAGCACACAGTACTCTTGGTGCAGTCAAAACTCCTGTACGATTAAAGCAAGAATTCATTACTCCTATATTCAAATCCTGTTGTGATGAAGGCTAACATTCCATTAGCCTTCCTTATAGTTTGCTGCATCTACATGTCAGCCATCAACAAATCGCAAGTGCGTCTAGGTCCCTTTGTACAACGACACTTTCTGACCTCTCATCATTTACGAAATATGCTGCACATGTATTCCTCCTATCAAAGTGGTAATTTACATTTATCCACATTACATTCCATCTGTTATGTTCTTGATAATTCATTTAGCAATGTGATATTGCCTTGAATTATACTTCAACCATTTCAATATGGGTGATAAAGTTGTTTTCTGTTCTTTTGGAATTTTGGCAGGTGGATGGCAATGCCATCTTGGGGGATTGCCATCATGGTAGCTCCCTGTCCATCTGAATCAGCAAGAACTCAATCCTTCATTTGAATAGTTTGATCCAACATGAGTTGTGGTTTTGACAGAAGAAAATGGAATAACTTTTCATCTTTGTTACCTACAACAGCCCAATCTCTTCTTCACTTGGATTTAATGCTTCTGTTTACAGAACCCTGCTAATCTGTATAAATTTGTTAAAAACACTTCAACTAACGCCCCTTATCACTGGAGATGTAGATTAAACCTTCCTCTTTCAATGATCAGATTCACTTTGGTCTGAAGTATGCATCAAGTACCTTGACAATATTTCAAAGTCAAACATACTTTCTTTGAGACCCTGCTTCACAAGGACATTATCCGCTGCAGGCACAACTACAAGCAGTCATGTGCTGATCTGATGTCTTTGTTAACTTGCATGAAACCCTGAGACAGTGCTGCATCTTTGGAACTGCTGCTTCCAAAGCCTTTATATCTGATCTTTTTGTGGCCTTCCGTACGTTCAAACTGCTGTGCCAATGACATAATCTCCACTGCAGATGCCATCTTGATTAATTGCTGCATTGTCCTGACTTGGATAACTCCTCAAATTTCTTTTCTTTCTTTACTTCAGGTCTTTCAATTAAATGTGTTTGCTCTCCAATACTCTTACATCGTGATGTTACTCTTCCTTCAATGTCATTGAAGGTTCTGTTCTGTCCTAAGAAGCTTCCCTTTTTTCTTCCTGCACCTCATGGACTGTGTACTGACTTCAAATTGAGAATTTTGAAGTCTCCCTTGTTGAGACCACTACATTCCCTCACAGTTGGTGCATAGGATTTCCAAGGGCCTCCAATGCACATCCTTCAGGATACATGTTTTCCACAACTATCCAAAATCTTGAAGATCTGGACCATACACACACAAAAAAAGATAAAATGCATACATCCTCAATACATTGACCCCAGTTTGAATAGAACAACCTCTTCATCTTGACACGTTGTGGACAGATAGCAAATTTTCAGCAGCAGACATTAAGTTATGTCACTTTGCTGGATTAAATATTTGACCCCAATCTTTCAACACAAGATAAATGTAGGTATGCTACATTTGTTCAAAGGACCTAATTCTTCATTTGTCAATCGCTCTATTATCATGGACAATATGAGCTTCCTATAAAAATGACAGAAGAGATCATTGATCAAAATTTCTTGGCAAATAAACTCAGACCAGTCACTTAAAACTGATTAAGAAAGCAACCAATGCATCTTTGCATTATATATCAAGGTACTCTTGTTTGATATGAGATAATTTAATCCAGTTTTATTTCATTGTACAACCTCAGTTGTTTGTATTCATGTGATGCCTTCAACACAGAAAAGTCTCAAAGCATTTCACAGGCACAAATAAAGGATGCTGTTACTGATTCCTTTTTGTTATTTTTTATCTGGTTAAGTCTTTATGCTCAATTAACACGAAGGAAATCTCAGTTCTGGTGACTGTATATCTTTCCGATTTCTTCCAAAGAAATTACATTGGACTTGAAATGTTAACTCTGTTTTTCTCTCCACAGATTCTTCTGGATCTGCTGAGTTTCTCCAATACTTTCTGTTTTTATTTCAGATATACAGCATCTGCAGTAAATTTCTTTTATTAGAAATTACCAATACTGATAATGAATAATGGAAGCATTTGGAAAACACAAGTGAAAGGTAGGTTGATCGGATAAAACAAAGTACACTGGAATTTCTGCAGAGATCTAGGGTCTATCTGAAAGTTCAGTTTATAACTGCCATTAAAACGGTGAAGGTTTGTTCAAAGGGGAGGCACAACAATTAACTTCCAGTCTAGCCACGGAGTTTCAGATTGATGATGTAATATGAGGTCGTAATCCCAGTGCTGAATGATAAAAGCAATACTGCAGATGCTGCTAGTCTGAAATAAAAAAAACCAACCGAAATTTCTGGTGAAACTCTGAAGTCTGGTAAAATATGTGGAGACAGAAACAGAGTTGATGTTTCATATACTTGATGTCTGATATGACTTCAGTATTCTGAAGAGCAATCATATCAGACTCGAAATGTTAGCTCTTTCTCCACAGATGATTCCATTGCTGAATAATGTTGACCTCGTGAAAGTTTTCAGTATGAACTATTGATTGCCTTGAGTAATCCAAATCTTTTTCAGTGAAATTTCAGAAGAAATACCTCCAGCATTGTACATCATAAACAGCTGACATGTTTTTCAACATCGTCACACTCTATTCCTTTCCCATTAGTGAGGAAATTTCATAATAGCTGACATTGAGTTCTTCTTTTTGATTATGCTTTCTAGTCCTAACTCCAAGACATTTTGATCGTAATCTTCAGTGAAACACAATGACAATCAGAATATTCTGCAATACACCTCCTTGAATCATTGATGTTTTCACTTACACTTTTTAGGTAATTGTTGATCCAGCACGTTATATCTGAGGTTAAGAAATACATTCACTAGGTTGTAGTCGAATACATCTTATTTGAAATGAGCCTCCAAATTAAATGCCTCTATAGTGTCTAATTTCTCTTCCCTCCTACTGTTGATCATGGCAATAATAATGCATACCTGGTGCTGATTGCACAATTACTTGTGGTTGAATGACTGACAAATAATCTAATATTAGTTAGTCCTCATTGCTATGACATTTTTAGTTGCTTTTTCACTTTTTCAAAACATCCCTAATTTATGGAGATTTTCACTGACTTTCAGAGCACTCCTGTGATGGGCTGCTCTAGATTGTGTATGTGCAAATACATATCGCTTGTGACTTGTACCTGTTGCAAAGCTTGTGACACTGTGAGCATCATCCTGGAAAATATGTGACTGTTTCTTCTGTGCTGATAGCAAAGTGTTATTGCAGAGGTAGAGTTCAAATCGAAGATTTTGTTTGCATCTCCTTGCTGCAATGCTGATTCAAAAAGAAAATGAATGATATTACCATGTTTCAAGGTACATGAAAAGATATTAAGACAAACACTGAGCGGTTTGAAACTTCTAAGAGGTGGCAATGACAAATAGATTTTCACTGCACTCCTTAATCCCTCCAATTCACACTTCTGCACCTTCCCTATGGGGTCTTTCAGTCCTGGGTTTCACACAAACAGGAAGCACAGCATTCACAGATAACTCAAATGGAGATGGTTACAATCAGAAGGAGACAGGCAAGTCTAAAGGTCCAGTGTTCGAATGTTTGTGAAGGGTTGTGTGGGAGAATAGGTGAACAAATGGGTAGGTGGGTGAGGTGGATAAAGTGGTAAGGTGGGCCTGACCTGACCCCACTACCCTCTGATCCAATCTAACTTGAGACTGCCCCACCCAATTTACCCTCTAAGCAAACTACCCTCCAGGACACTTTCCATGCAGGGACAGACCCGACTCATGGACTGGTCCAGGCTGAATCTCAGGGCTGCTGCCTTGTTCTCTCAGTACTCGCTCAGTTATCACGTCCCCAAATGCTTGCACAATCCATGCCACACCTCACTATGCCTGTTACTGCATTGATGCTTAAGTCAGAGTCAAAGGCTGTCAGTACTGCCGGATTGATGTATCTTTTTGCATGATACTTACACAGGCTGCTTGTCAGTAAGGATCTGTCCACGTGGAAGTTTGAGGGGGGCATGGTGGAGCAGTACAAGGTGAGGGGTTTTGGAGGAGAGGAGGAGATTTCTTCATGTACAGCACACCAAGACATCAATCTAGCACCAATGGCATGTACCAGCTGCCTGTACAGCAAACACACTGCAAGGTTTTCAGTCAGATGGCTATTTTGTAAATTGGGTGAGGACGAGTACTCAGTCCAGTCAAGTCCCAGTAGTGTCCATCATGGTACAGTCTGCATACAGTTTAAGGGCTTGACCATGTTCAGTAATCTGCATCAGACCTTCAGAGTCAGCGGATCTGTCTGAACGCAGCATGGGGAGTGGGCTGTGGTCAGTCCTTTGGGGCCAGCATGAACAATCAGGGAAATCACATTTTATCAATCGGGAAAATATAAAAACAGTGGTAAGGGATCTGTCCAGTCATTTTTAAGGGTTGGTCATCAATGACAGTGAGCAATCTAAAGCTGTTACAGTCCTGGGGGGACCATCAATGAATCATTGAGGAGTTTGCCTCCACTACAGTCTGAGTAGAGTGTGCCACAACAATGTGGCATGCTCTGCATAATTAAGGTCAGCAATGAGGTGATGTGATTGATGTTGAGGAGCCTGGGCAACAGGAGCAGGTATCTGAATGGAGGAAGCTGTCCTTGTACATGACAGAGCTCAGCTGCATCAGGTTCCACAACCAGACAGGACCTGACTAAGACCTGGTTCTAGTAGATACCAGCTGCATGCAGAAGACTATCAAGGATTACCAAGTAGTCAGACTTGTTTTGGCTTGTGTTGTTGGTATGACCTGTGTTCAGTTTGTGTTCCCTCTCAGTGGTTGTCAATAAAAGCTCTGTTTTGGAAATGTCCGAATGCTTGCCTGTATGTGATGTTCCCCTACTGGACAAAAACAACACATCGGTGTCTTGTGGTCATTGGGAACAGAGTAGCAGTGACTTCAAGAGGTGTTTAGACTCCATATGCCCACAGACAGGTGAACTGTATGGCACAGTTGTTAAACAGCTACTCGGTTGAATGACAGTCATGTCGGTTATGTGTCGTGAACAGTGTAGCTTTGAGGTTACTGTGACATTAACTTGCTGGTGAAAGGCAATGCTGGATTGACAATGGTCATCTGAGTGCACAACAGCCTTTTAAAATGGTGCAGGGAATGCCAGTCTGTTGGCAGATATCTACTGAATTGTCTCCGAAATGGTGCATCATAAGATGGCGCTAGAATCAGATGTGAAAGACACCATAGCATCAGGGTAAATAGTTAATGAAAGCCTGCTTCAGTAAGATCTCAACGGGTCACATAGCGAGAACCCCTCCAAAAAACCCGCATTTAGCCACAAAAGCATACGATACAGCTTTACGCGTATGTAATTTTGTCTGATGAAATAAAAAAATGATGGTGTATTCCTGTGTTAGGTGATGACTTGTGTTAAGGTGTTAGATTTGCTAAACAATGAAGGATCAGGATGTACACACAACCATTGCCAGGTGCAGTCCAGCAGAAGCATGCTCGAGTTTGAATAGGGACATAGTTATCTGAAGCTGGAGACTGTCATCTCAGCTGTTGAATAAACCTGAGATTTCTAAGTTACTTAAATCCATGTCACTTCATCTGTGCTCTTTACTAACAGAGCAATACCTGGCCAATAGACATCACCCTCACTTTTTCTCACAGCATCAGCTTTGTTATCGTGAGCAACTTTGAAATTATACATTGCAGTATTTAATTTACCAAGTCACTTAAATATTCAAATTGTAAATAGAATCTCAGAGTAATCAATCCTACAGTCGTTTCTTTGGTCAGTGTAAACATTTTCACTGTGGGTCACACTTCCCATTCTCCATAAACCTGGGTGCCTGGGTACTGGGTAATGAACCCGGCCAAGTGGTAGATTTGGAGGTAAGTGAGCACTTTGGTGATAGTGACCACATTTACTTTAGTGATGGAAAGGGATAGGTTTATACTGCAGGGCATGAGTTATAGCTGGGGGAAGGGCAATTATAATGTGATTAGGCAAGATTTAGAATGAATAGGATGGGGAAGGAAACAGCAGGGGATGGGCACAATTGAAATGTGGAGCTTGTTCAAGGAACAGCTACTGCATGTCTTTGATAAGTATGTACCTGTCAGGCAGGGAGGAAGTGGTCGAGTGAGGGAATCATGGTTTATAAAGAAGTTCCTCCTCTTGTCAGGAGGAAGAAGAGGGCTTATGTGTTGGGGTGGCACAATGGCTTAGTGGATAGCATTGTTGCCTCATAGTGCCAGGAACACAGGTTCAATTCCAACCTCGGGCGACTGTCTGCATGGAGTTTGCACATTCTCCCCATGGGTTCCCTCTGGGTGCTCCGGTTTCCTCCAACTGTCCAAATATGTGCAGGGTAGGTGAATTAGCCAAGCTAAATTGCCCATAATGTTCAGGGATGTGTAGGTTAGGTGCATTAGTCAGGAGTAAATATAGGTTAGGGGAATGGGTCTGGGTGGGTTACACTTCGCAGGATCGACTCAGGCGACTGACTGTGTGGAGTTTGCACGTTCTCCCCGTGTCTGCGTGGGTTTCCTCCGGGTGCTCCAGTTTCCTCCCACAGTCCAAAGATGTGCAGGTCAGGTGAATTGGCCATGCTAAATTTCCCGTAGTGTTAGGTAAGGGGTAAATGTAGGGGTATGGGTGGGTTACGCTTCGGCGGGTCGGTGTGGACTTGTTGGGCCGAAGGGCCTGTTTCCACACTATAGAGTTTCTATGATTCTATGAAAATGAGACATGAAGGCTCAATTAGGGCACCTGAGAGTTACAAGTCAGGAAGGACCTAAAGGGAGAGCTTAGAAGAGCCAGAAGGGACCATGAGAAGTCTTAGGCAGGTAGGATAAAGGAAAACCTTAAGGCTTTCTATTAGTATGTAAGGAATAAAATAATGACTCGGGTAAGATAAGGGCCAGTCAAGGACAGTAGCGGGAAGTTGTGCGTGGAGGCGGAGAAGATAGGAGAGGTGCTAAGTGAATATTTGTCGTCAGTATTCACATAGGAAAAAAACAATGTTGTTGGGAAGAATATTGTAATACAGACTACTGGACAAGAAAGGATTAAGATTCATAGGGAGGAGGCGTTAGCAATTCTGGAAATTGTGAAAATAGATAAGTCCCCTGGGCCGGATGGGGTTTATCTGAGGATTCTCTGGGAAGTTAAGGAGAAGATTGCAAAGCCTTTGGCTTTGATCTTTATGTCTTCATTATCTACAGGAATAGTACCAGAAGACTGGAGGATAGCAAATGTTATCCCCTTGTTCAAGGAGGGAAATAGAGACAACCCTAGCAATTATAGACCATTGAGGCTCAATGTGGGTAAAGTGTTGGAAAGGATTATAAGAGTTAGGATTTATAATCATCTAGAAAGGATTAATTTGATTAGGGATAGTCAACAAGGCTCTATGAAGGGTAGGTCTTGCCTCACGACGTTATTGAGTTCTTTAAGAAGGTGATCAAACAGGTAGATGAGTGTAAAGCAGTTGATGTGGTGTATATGGATTTCAGTAAAGCATTTGATAACCTTCCCCACTGTAGGATATTGCAGAAAATACAGAGGCTTGGGATTGAGGGTGATTGAGGGCAGTTTTGATCAGAAATTGGCTAGCTGTAAGAAGACAGAGGGTGGTGGTTGATGGGAAATATTCATCCCGGAGTTCAGTTACTAGTGGTGTACCACAAGGATCTGTTTTGGGTCCACTGCTGTTTGTCATTTTTATAAATGACCTGGCTGAGGGCATACAAGATTGGATTAGTAAATCTATGGATGACACTAAGGTCGGTGGAGTTGTGGATAGTGCGGAAGGATCTTGCAGATTATAGAGGGACATGGATAAGGTACAGAGCTGGGCTGACAAGTGGAAAATGGAATTTAATGTGGAAAAGTCTGAGATCATTTACTTTGGAAGGAGTAACAGGAATACAGGTTAATAGGCAAATGGTAAGATTCTTGGTAGTGCGGATGAGTAGAGAGATCTCGGTGTCCATGTGCATAGATCCCTGAAAGTTGCCATCTATTTTGATAAGATTATTAAGAAAGCATACAGTGTGTTAGCCTTTATTGGTAGAGGGATTGAGTTTTGGAGCCATGAGGTCATGTTGCAGCTGTATAGAACTCCGATGTGGCTACACTTGGAGTATTGCGTATAGTTCTGCTCACCGCATTATAGGAAGGATATGGAAGCTTTGGAAAGGGTGCAAAGGAGATTTTCCAGATTGTGACTTAATAGACATACAAGATGATCAGAGGATTAAACTGGAAGGACAGTGAAAGCCTTTTTCCTCGGATGGTGATGGCTAGCATGAGGGGACATAGCTTTAAATTGAGAGGTGATAAATATAGGATATATATCACAGGTAGGTTCTTTATTCAGAGAGTAGTAAGAGCATGGAATGCCCTGCCTGCAACAGTAGTAGACTTGCCAACTTTAAGGGCATTTAAATCGTCATTGGATAAACATATGGATGAAAATTGAATAGTGTAGGTTAGATTGGCTTCAAATTGGTTTCACAGTTTGGTGCAACATTAAGGGCCGAAGGACCTGTACTGCATTGTAATGTTCTATGTTCTATGTTGTAAACCCTGTTCTAAAGCCTTCACTAAATATTGTTGCAAAATTGGATTTTGTTGACTTTTGTCTTGCAAAATGATGATGCTTAAAGATCTATCATCTTCTTCGCATGTTGAACACAGTTTTAACCCATGGCTGGTTATTAGTTCTTAACCACATACAACAATAAATTGGAATTATAATGCCTTTTTAATGAAATAAGACATCTCAACATTCTTTAAGGGAATGCTAGCTAATAACGTTTCTCACTAAACCACATAAGAGTTGGTATTAAAGGAGGATAGAGAGCAAAGTGCATAGTCAATATCAGACTTTGGAACTTAGGCATCTGAAAAAATGACTAGCAATTATACAGCAAAGGCAGCTTAATGCACAAGAGGCCAGATTGAAGGAAAGCAGAGCTGTTGAAGTATTATAAACTGGAGAAAGTTCTTGAAATGGAGAGGCTGAGGACATGGAGTGAGCTGAACACAATGAGGAGAATTTCAAATTTGATTGAGCACAGGGGTAATAGAGACCAGAGTTTAGACTGTTAGATAGGTCACAAAGCAGATGACTTCTATCCTTTTGGATGGTACCTGTAGCAAAGGTATGGGTGAATGGTCAGACATGTGTTAGAAGATAAACTGGCATTAGATCAAATCATTCTGCAGTCACTTTTGGTATCAGAAGGCAAACACAGTAAAGTAACGATCGATAGATCTGACAAGAATTATGTCTTGCTGTTGATTTGCGGAAGTGTAGAAGAATTCGAGTTTGCTTAAGATAATGGAGATTGCTATCTATATTGATTGTTCTATCCACACAAAAGGAAACAAACCAAAATGCCAAACAATAAAGCATGATACAGTCAGAATAAGCAATGATAGCAGGCATTAGAACCACGAGCTGAATATACCTGAAACTCAAAATATTTCTTTTCCCTGTACTCAAATATAGAATGTGAATCCATGCAGTCATCTTTATTTTTAGTGCCAATGCCTATGATTTTCAATGAGATGTGACACTTCAGACCATTACTTCTGATTAACATTACAATGATAATGCACATGTGCTAGGTTTTTCATTCCCTTATAGCTCTGCTTGCAACTGAAATCAAAATTTCATCATTACATCCATCTGCAAACCGAACGAATACTGTTCTCAATGATCACGTAGCATCCCCTAGCCCTCATTCCCTGTAATTTCAGTAACTGCAATTTGAATATTGAGATGATTATACATAATATAATTACTTAAAAATAATGACAATGAGGCTATAATTCACTTCCAAGATTCAGTTAACCTCCCTTCAAACTGTCCATCCTTCTTTTCTGGGTGGTTATCTGGCCTACTATTCTCATTTCACCTTAGTAAGTGGTAGCTTTTAATCAAATTTGTTAATGTAGAATTGTAAAATCTCACAGTACAAAAGGAGAAGTATCACAACCTTGCTACCCATTTGATAAACGTACCCAATGAAGACACTCATCATAGGAGAGCTCAGACTCCAGAAAATGTATCCTCTTCATGTTTAGATTCCTTACAGTGTGGAAACAGGCCTTTCGGCCCAGCAAGTCCACACTGACCCTCCACAGAGTAACCCATTTCCCTCTGACTAATGCACCTATGGGCAATTTAGAATGGCCAATCCACCTGATCTGCACAGCTTTGGACTGTGGGAGGAAACACATGCAGAAACAGGGAGAATGTGCAAACTCCACACAGACAGTCACCCGAGGCTGGAATTGAACCTGGGATCCTGGTGCTAGGAAGCAGCAGTGCTAACCACTGAGCCACCCTGCCGCCAATTGTTTTGATGTCCAATTGTTTTGCATGATGCTGTAAAATCTGTGTTGCCATTCTTTCAGCTGTTGGAAGTCTAGGAAACTTTTGTGTGAACTAATTTCTTCTCATTCCTGCTCAAATTCGTTTGCAAATCGTTCCAAATCTATTATTTCTAGTTACTGACCACCTTGCCAGAGGGAACTGTTTCTCCCTATTTGCTCTTTTGAAACACAATATAATTTTGAATATTCCTAGTAAGTCTCCCCTTAACCTTCTCTACTCGAAGTGCAAACAATCCAAAGTTTCACTAATCTCTCTACATATTCAAACCTCTTCACCTCATGATAAAGTTTCTCTATGGAGTGTCTAGGGCTTTGAAATATCTCCTAAAATGTGTGGTGCTGAGATGCGTGCAATACTTCAGCTGAGGTCTAATTAGAGATTTCTGACTGTTTAACATTATTTTCTTGTTTTTTATAATCAACTCCCTTTGTGCAAAGCCAAGTATCTCTAATGATTCCAATGACCTGCATAATTCCCCTGAGAGCTTTAACTATTAGATTCACCTCTGGATCTCTCAAGTACTTGTCCGCATCCCTTTAATTTTTTTTAAATTCACTTATGGGATGCAGGCACTGCTGGGCCAACATTCATTTCTCAACCCTAGTTACTCTTGAAAATGTGGTAGTGAGACACCTTTTTGAACCACTGCAGTCAATTTGGTGTAGTTAGGCCCATAATGCCACAAGGGAGAGAGTTCCAGGACTTTAAACCAGTGACACCAAAGGAACGGCTACATTTCCAACTCAGAATGGTGAGTGGCTTGCAGGGGAACTTCCAGGTGGTGATATTTCTATGCACTGGCCACTCTTGTCTTTCTCGATTGAAGTCACAGTGGGCTTGGAAGGTTTTGTCAAAGGAGCTTTATTGAACATCGAAAGTGCCCATCTTATTGACGGTATATGCTGTTGTTATTGAGCATCTGTGGTGGAGGGAGCGAATGCTTGTGTATCCAAGTTCAGGTCATTTCAATATGTAACAGGGCATCACCAGCTGGTGGCAATGTGGGAGAAGAGGAGAGCTGGGCAGGTAAACTGGTCAGTCCCTGCGGATCCCTTTGTTTCTTTTGTGAGTAGAGTCTTTGACAGGCTGTGAAGGATGAGGGCTGGAGATGGAACCAGATGCAATAAAGTGAGGGAGAGAGGAGCAACAAGGAGCCCCAACAGAAATCTTGGACTTGTGAGATATAATGTAAGAGTAGAGGCAGAAGTGGAGTTGCCTAAAGCCCCTGACTCGTGACTTGACATCCAGGAATTGGAAGTGGAACTGGCATGCAGTTGCTGCTGACCAACAGGAAGATTGCATAACCATTTCCAAGAAGAGGAAGATTCCAGTTATGTCTTAGAGACAGAGTCATATGGTTCATATGGTCACAGCAAGTCAGCAATTGGCTCTTCACCAACTGAATTCTTCTCCCTGACTGATAAAACTCTTGGTGGTACTCTGATAGACCTGGAATGTTAGCTGCGATTATCCATTGTTTGTAGTCAGTTTGTCAGAGTTGAGCTTTCACATTGTTCTTCATAACATTTGATGCCAGTTAAATAATGATCCCTGTATGATAACCTTCATCCAGTCCATGTGCCTGAATCTCATCTGATGTAAATGAAAGGAAAAGGAAAAGCAAAAGATTCCTGGGAAACCTCACTGCACAGACCTCTGAATGTATATCTCAAACTGTAAAAGGATCCATTCACTACCACAGCCTGCCTCCTAGCCATTAATCCTTTTTGTACCCAAATTACTACCGACCATTTATTACCAATGTTTCAATTTCACAGGTTATTATGTTACATAATACTTTATCAAATTCCATTTTAACTTGTATACAACTTCTTACATTGACTGAACAATGTTCATAATCCTATTTGTTACTTCAAAGAACTTTTTAGAATGGACAGCAATGAGCAAAGACCCAGGCAGTAATGCATAGGTAGTATCAAACACAGGAAATGCTCCAGGGTTTCAGAAGTAGCTTGGAATGCAAACTACTGCTCTGGGAAATAACCCACTCTAGTGTAGGATCACAACAAGCCTAGAAATGGGAAAACTGGAAGTAAAGGTGCACTAGGTACAGAACAGCTTTAAGCTTGGATAAAGAAAGCCACAACAACCTGCACATTACTGTGGGCACCATTGCTGATGATATATAAGGACAGGGTTTGGATGAGATTGCAGATTCATGTGAAAAGGTAACATGTGCATGCAGTACCTATTTAAGTGTCTTTCGGAATGTATTTATGGAGGGCAAAGTTTAATAGATGTAAACAGATGAAAGTATAGACTTATTTATTGATGATCTCCATAGGTTGGCACAGATGGTACTAATGGCAGAGTTGAATCATAACCAGATTACTTTTGTGGTTGCAGTTGAGTCAGAACTCTGGCAGGCCAGGGATGATTCCACCCGGTGAGAGTGAAAGCTGTTCGAAGCGAGAGACGACAGAATTTCGTAAACAGAATCAGATATTCATTCAAGGGCAATATGTTGGCTATTGGCAGAAATCCCTGCCGTGCACGAGTCTCCAATGTCTCTGATGTGGAGGGAATAAGGCCACACAAACACAAGTAATGCCCAGCTGAGTACTACAACTGTGAAGACAAAAGGTCATTTTAAAACAGCCTTATTATTCCAACATGCAGGCAACCTGAAAGAATTTGCAGATATTGTGGTGTAGTAATGATGTCAGGATCACATGGGTAGTTAGGAGAAGGGGTGGCACAGTAGTACTGTCACTGGATTAGTAATCCAGAAACCCAGGATAATCTTCAGGGGATTTGGTTTGACTCCCATCATAACAGATTGAATTGAATTCAATAATAAACATGGTCTAAATTTTTAAAAACTGGCCAAATGACAACAACGAAACCATTGTCGATTGTTATAAAAACATCTGGTTCACTATTGTCCTTTAGAGAAGACAATCTGCCATCTTTACCTTACCTGGCCTCCAATTCCACAGCAATGTCATTGATTCCGAATGGCCTTCTCAACAATTATGGATGGGCAATAAATGCAGGCTAAGGCAGTGATGGCCATATCCTGTGACAAGGTTTAAAGAAAAAGGAAACTAGAAGGGAGCAGAGATTAAGCACATGTGAAAACTGACATATGTAAATCGAGCTGTAAATAAAAGTTCTTGCTGAGGTATCCTCAATTCTCCGTTAATCTTTTTCATACTCTCTCAACTTCTCCGTGCAATCACTGTGATATGCCCGGGTCCCAATTGTATTCGGTGTTTAAAATTTGATATGGACAAAGAGAGATATGGAGACAGACAGATATGAAGATAATAATAAGACAGAAATTGTGGGCAGGTGTTTCTATTATGTGAAGAACAGTGATTCAGGTGTGATTTCCCCTAAATTGGCCAGTTAGTGGACAGAGGACGGGTTCATGCTCTAGGAATGGGAGAGCCAATGGGAAGTCTTCTGGCACTGTTACTACGTAAGTAGGATAAAGACTGTCATTAAATGGAGATTTGGGGAGAAAGAGCAAAATGCATTCAGAATCAGAACTACACACTAATCAGTCAGTGCTACTTAAGTTGGCCTCTTCTAACTGATTTTAGGTGGGCATGCATTAGTTTATTCAGCTCCCTGCTATATACAAGTAACTATGCCAATGCCCCAACCTGCCTGTGGAAAATATCCTGTCAGGGGATTAAACCAGGGAACTGGCATTCTGGCTGGCAATGCTATTTTACCGTGTGCCAGTCTTTGTTCCTAGCCACAGCGAGGGTTCAAAATCTATCCCCGTTCAGAGTGACAGCATATTCTGCATATTCAAACTTCTCTTCTCATATTTCACCCACGCCCTGCCATCTGGAGTCTGCAATCTGCAGACGGTGTATCCATGTACCTCTTTCTCAGAAACCAAAGACGAGCTGCAGGAGCAGGCAGTGGCTTGGGTGAAGATGAGGAAGAAACATGATCACTCAATCTGATACACACAGCCAGCAACTCAGGCACTGACACAGGGCATCCTTCAGAGGGCAGCTTAGAGGTGAGATCTGCATGTGGTGAGTCATGAACATGGGGAAAAGGGTGGTCAGCTCCCTGGACAGTGTGATCACAAAGGGGTTTTACTGCAGGGTACTCACCTGAGGTCACATTGTGGGATGCACCAAAAAGCTCTGAAGCTTACGCATTTGCTGCCGGCCAGAAAGCCTCTTGTGAGTTCAAAGGGCTCTGAGAAATCTATCTTTAACATGGCACAGGGTGTTATGCAGAGCTTGGAAACAATTATTTCCAGTGTGGAAACGGTGACTGATTCTGTGAGAACCTTTGCTCAACTGATCATGATACAGTTTCTGATGGCTGATATCTTAACTTCTATTGCAGCATCTGTGTGCTGCGATGGACACTGAGGTACACACTTAATGCCTGACTACGTTAACTTGCAGCCATCCTGTCTCTGGTTCTCCCATTCCAAAAGGGAGTCCAGACTCTCACAGCACTCTAGTAGAAAGTGAGGACTGCAGATGCTGGAGATCAGGGTCGAGAGTGTGGTGCTGGAAAAGAACAGCAGATCAGGCAGCATCCGAGGAGCAGGAGAATCGGTATTTTGGGCATAAGCCCTTCCCGATGAATGATCCAGGATACATGAAAATCAACTAGCCACAAAACAACATGACCCTCTCTCACTAATATCCTTACATACAGGTAAGGAAGGACACCATTTCGACTGGGGCAACACATCCATCGTAGGACAAGCCAAACAGAGATGCATGAGAGAATTCCTAGAAGCATGGCATTTCAACCAGAACTCTACCAACATACACATTGACTTGGATCCCATTTACCACCCCCTGAGAAAAACAACAGGAAATAACATCACCATAAGAAATGACATCACCACAGGAAATGACACCACCAACCCAAAGAAACCCAAACATACACATAGAAAACAGGAATCATCAGCAATGCTTCATCCGGAGGCTCACTGAAAATGTTATCTAGTATGATGATGAAACATCTGAATATGAAATTTCCAGCTCAGCGAACAAAAGTACATCCAGAACACCCAATCTTATGGATTGCATCAGAATAAATACTTGCGTTTTTGTCCTTCATATGGAATATTGTATGCTTTATTGCATTTCATTAGTTTGGAACAGTTATAGAGTCCAAGAAACAGACCTTCTGGTCCAACGTATCCACAGCAACTAGACATCCCAATCTGACCTAGTCTGCCAGCAGTTGGTCAATATCCCTCTCATGCCTTCCTGTTCATAAACACATCCAGTTGCCTTTTAAATGTTGTAGTCGTACACACCTCCACCACCTTCTATGACAGCTCACTCCATAAATGCATCACCCTCTGTGTGATAAAGTTACCCCTCAGATCATTTTTAAATCTTCCCCTCTCACCTTAAACCTATGCCTCCTAGAATCGGACTCTCCCAACCTAGGAAAATGGCCTTGGCTATTCACTCTATCCATGACCCTCATGACTTTGTAAACCTCTATAAGATCACCCCTCAACATCCAACCCTCCAGGGAAAAAAAGCCCAGCCAATTCAGCTTCTCCCTGTAACTCAACTCTCTAGTTCTGGCATCATCCTTGTAAATTTTTTCTGCACGCTCATGTTTAACAATATCCTTCCTATGGAAGGGAGTCCAAAATTCTACACAGTATTCTAAAAGTGGCTTTACCAATATCCGATTTCTCTTATATTCATATCCAAATAATTTATACAATGATGAAAAGTAATGGATCCAGAACCAATCCTTGTGGCACGCTGTTGGTCACAGGACACCAGTCCAAAAAGCAACTCTCTACAGCCATCCTCTGTCTTCTACCTTCAAGTCAGTTTTGTATCCAATTAGCTAGCTTCCCTGGATCCCATGTGATCTAACCTTACTAACTGGGCTACCATGAGGAATCTTGCCAAATGCTTTGAAGTCTGTATAATTGATATCTACTGTTCTGCCATCACCAATCATCTTTTCCACCTCTTCAAAAAATGTAATCAAGTTAGTGAGACATGATTTCCCGTGAACAAAGCAATGTTGACTATCCTTAATCAGTCATTGCCTTTCCAAATGCATGTAAGTGCTGTCCAGCAGAAACCCCTCCAACAACTTACCCACCACCGATGTAAGGCTCATTGGTTTATAGTTCCCTGGCTTTTCTTTACAGCATTTCTTAAATAATAGCACCACATTAGCCAACCTCCAGTCTTCCAGCACCTAACCCATGGCTGTTGATGATACAAATAACTTGGCAAGGGACCCAGCAATCTCTTCTCTAGCTTCCCACAAAGTTCTGCGAAATACATGATCAGGTCCCAGTGATTTATCTACATTTATATGTTTGAAGACCTCCAGCACCTCCGGTAATGTTGTTTCTAAAGCACAATTTTTCTATAACAAGGGGTTGCACAAGAAAGCAGCCATCACATTATAAGAACTGCCGTAAAAAACAGCACCACATTAGTCAAACTCTCAGTCACCCATATATTCACTGAACAATTTCCAAAAAATATCTTCCCTAAGTACAGCTGTAATGTTATCCCTAACCAAAAATCCCACTCCCCCATCTCTCTTGCCTCCCTTTCTATCCTTCCTGTAGCATCTATACTCCGGAACATTAAGTTGGCAGGCCTGTCTATTCCTAAGCCACGTTTCTGCAATAGCTATGATATTCCAGTCTCAACTTCCCAATCATGCCCTGAGTTCATCTGACTTACCTGTCAGACCTCTTGCATTGAAGTAAATGTAGTTTAATTTATCAGTCTTATTTCATTCTCTGAGAGCTCCTGTCTGTCCTGACTATCAAACTTGCTCCCCTTATCGACTGTACCAGCCTCAGCCTTTTCTCTTTTCTTACTGTAGCTTTAGCTTCCCCCAGTAGTTTAAAGCCTCCTAAGCAGCATAGCAAATCTGCCCACAAGGATATTGGTTGTCTTCCAATTCGGATGGAACCTATCCCCCCTATATAAGCAATGTGAATCCCTGCTCCCTGCACCAGCTCCTCAGCCATGCATTCATCTGCTCTATCCTCCTATTCTTACTCTCACTAGCACGTGACACCAGTCATCACCGAAATCACCCTCAAGAACCTACTTTTTAACTTCCTGCCTAGTTTCCTATTTTCTCCCTGCAGATCCTCACCCCTTTCTTGACCTACATTGTTGGTATCAACACATACAACAACCTACAGCTGGTCATTCCCCTGTCAGAATACTCTACACCTTCCCTGAGACATCCTAGATGCTGGCACCAGAGAGGCAACACACCATCCTATTTGTTTGACCAGTTATTATTTCAGCACTGCATCAAGAGGACACTTTATGTGGCTGTTGGACAATGGATATTGGGAGTTATAAAGTCACAGAATCAAAGATCTACAACACAGAAAAAGGTCCGTCACACCCACACTGGTCAAAAAGAACCACATAACTATTTTAAAGCCATTTTCTGGCACTTGGCCCATAGCATTGCATGTTATAACATTAGCCTCCCTTCAGCTGAGAACTTTGAATGTTTTCAAGAAGGTGTTCAATAGAATGCTTAGGGTGAAATGGATCTACGGGTATGGGGGAGAAAGCCGGAACAGGGCAGCATCAGCCATGATCATATTGAACAACAAAGCAAGCTCAAAGGGCTGATTGATCTACTCCTGCTCCTGTTTGCTATGATTCTATGCTACTGAACTGGCACCTAGAGCACAAAGACAATGTCCCAGAGCCAAGGTCTCCAAATTAAATTTGAAACACAAAAATTCTGTGTCAAGGTTCTCAGAGAAATTACTAGGTGCAACTTAAACTGATCACTTAGGCATATCAACAACTTTTAACAACTGGCTTGCTTCTTTCTCTAAGGCTTGGGGTCTGCGTTCTGTTCTATTTGCAGGAAATGCAGCACTAAGCTGTGCTTTCCGGACCAGGAGCATAGTCAAGTGCAGTTTACAGCCACAGAGCTGGTGGCAGTTGGGAAACAAGCATCTCTGAGCCTAAAGTTCAATTTCCCAGTTACAACCTTACTTACACAGCACCAGAAGTTTATACAGCACCATTTGTTTATTCCTGAAACCTCTGGGGTCTAAATTAATGAAATCATGATGCACAAACTATCACTTTATTTCATTTTTTCCATCCAGCCAGCAGGACAAACCACATTCTCCCTCAAGTTCAAACAGACTTGTGTCCTCGGATAAAGTGTCAACAACTCGCAAGTGCTCCCATTGATTAACTTCAATGCTGCACGCCCCATTCCTTTGTGTAATACTAGATCCCAGATGCCCTTTCCCAATGGTGCCAGAACACTAATCATATTTCCCAAGTGCTGTCACGTTCCCATCCCTCAAAAATGCTCCTGGGAGTCCTCAAGGACGTAGATGGTTCCAAATCCCAACCTTGCCATTGCTCCAACCCAAAGGGCTGGGGTTGGGTGGGGTGGGGTGGGGGAGTAGGGTGTAACAAGAAGATCTTGGTAGGTTGGGTTTGGGTGCAGCAGGGGCACAGCATTAATCAGGAGCTCCTTGAGACTCCGGAATACTTCTGGCTCTGCTGCAATGCGTTATGATTAAATAAAAAGTTAACCTTAAACACTTACATTCTGATGGTGGTAATACAACTCAGACCAAAACAACTGCTGACCATTCACTCCTGCTCTGCAATGCCTAGTTTCACAAAAGAACTTGAAAACAGTTGTTTAATCATAGAATCCCTATAGTGCAGAACCATTTGGCTCATCAAGTCTGCACTGGCCCCCCGAAGAGCATCCCACTCTCGCCCCTTAGCCCCACATTCACCATGGCCAATTTACCTAGCCTGAACATCTTTGGATTGTGGGAGGAAACTGGAGTACCCAGAGGAAACCCACACAGACACAGGGAGAACGTGCAAACTCCACACAGACAGTCACCCAAGGGTGGAATCAAACCCAGGCCCCTGGGGCTGTGAGGCAGCAGTGCTAACCACTGAGCCACCATACCACCTGTCTTTATTTGCATATGCAAGCTATAGGATACCGAGATCATAGTGTTGTCAGGGATGCCTGCAAAAATGATCCAACGGAATGCTGAGTGATTTTCGGGTTCAGGACTTCAGGTTTGTAACAAAGTTGTGGTATCTGTCCCATTCGAAATGTGAGAAACAGACAAACTTACTGAGCGAATACCTGAGACAGAATTTTTGTCATCACTGAGTGTGTTGATGTATGTGCTAGGAAAATGAACACAGTTTATTTTTGTGTAATGACTCTTTTAAGATCAAAAAGTGAGACAGACAATACTTTGAAAGAGGATTAATTGGTTTCCTTATGATAATATTGGTTCAAAGAAATGGCTATATGGCCTAAAGTTGGGGATGAAAACAAAGGAGGGCTCTTATGATGCAGTGATAGCATCCTTACCTCTGAAGCAGAAGGCCTGGATTCATCTCCCTGGAGATGTGTCATAGCTGGTTAATCAAAACATTTGTTTTGGAGGTAATGACAAAAAAGTAATGTCACTTGAGTAGGAATCCAAAACTAAGGGCTACTGCTATGGGACACCACGCCAGAAGGTGAAATTGCAGAACCAGGAGTTATAGTTTAAGGTTTATGAGAGACATTTCTCCACTCAGAGTGGTGTTTCTGTGGAATTCATTGCCACATAAAAAGTTTGAGGCCGAAACACTTAATGCTTTCAAGAAGGAGTTGGACATCATTCTCAGGGCTAAAGGAAATTTAGGACGTGGAAAGAAAGCAGAAACAGGGTTCTACTTTGCTGGTCATCCAATGTTCATATTGAATGGCAGAGGGGCCTCAAGGGTATGAGCAGCCTGCTCCTGCCCTTTTTTTTACGTTTCTATGAATTCAAAGCAAAAAGTTAAAAAAAAAGCTATTTGTATTGAGCTTAGGTTAGCTAGTGTTTTCGGCTAGGCTGTCAAAATTCTGTGAGCATTTATGTAAAGTGAAAATAATCATAGGATCCCTCTGAATGGAATAGTTTTCTGTTTAGTGGTATCTGACCAGATCCTGGTATTGAAGCAAGTCTCTGAGAAAAGAGCAGTATGTTTATACAGTTGGTAAAAGCAGACAGCTGAAGACAGGAAGAGCAGTGGATTGTGGAATAGATACTGCACTAGTTTCAATGTTTTCACAGCCCACCGGTCACTTAACAGGATAGGAGATGGGAGACTCTGGGGATTATTGTGACTCAAGTGATCAGATTTACTAATTGTAGGATTGGTGAATGCTGTCTATTACATGTTACTTCTATGGTTTAGCATGCAAGTAACCCTGTGTTGTAGCGTCACTAGGTATACATCTCATTTTTAGCTATTTCTGATGCTGCTCCGTTATGTGCCTATGTACTCTTCCTTGAATCAGGGTTGATCCCCTGGCTTATTGGCAGTGGTAGAGTGGAGTAATGCCAGTCATGAGTTTCTAGATTGTAGTCAAATGGTACGTTTACGGTACCGCCTGGTTGCAGTTTTGAGCTGATAGATCTGTTGAAAATCGATCAGATTTAGCAAGCTGGTACTGCTTCAAAACAAGAAGGAGGGGATCATCTGTACAAATACAGGACCTTGCCTCTACAAGTAATTTGTGGCAGTTATTGCTACCAGTAATCTAATGGACAAATATATCTGTAAACTGATGAGGATGACGGAATGGGGGGTTCAAGTTGCTTTTTCCCTCATCGTATTCCATCTGCCACTTCTTTGCCCACTCTCCCAGCCTGTGCAAGTGCTTATGCAGCTCCCTGCAACATGGGATAGTGCCAGGTTATGAACTTTGGCAGGAAGAATCGTTTCGCAAACTTTCTAAATGGGGAAAGGTTTCAGAAATCTAAAGCACAAGGGGACTTAGGGGTTCCAGTTCAGGATTTTCAAGGTTAACATACAGGTTCAAGTAGTCAGGAAGGTAAATAGAATGTTAGTATTAATTTTGAGGGATAGAATATAAGAACAGGAATGTACTACTGAGACTAAATAAGGCACTGGTCAGACTGTGCTTGAAATTTTGAGAGTGGTTTTGACCCCCCGTATCTCAGGAAGATACCTTGGAGGGAGTCCAGAGGATGTTCACAAGAATGATCCCAGGATTTAAGAGTTTATCATATGAGGAATGGTTGAGGACTCTGGCTATGTAGTTGATAAATTTTAGAAGAATGAGGGGATATCTCAAACTTACAGAATACTGAGAGGCCTGGATGAGGAGAAGAGGGCTGTGGAGGCCAAGTCATTGTGTGTGATCAAGCCAGACATAGATAGCTTCATGATTAGAAAGGTGATCAATGGTTATGGGGAGAAGGCAAGAGAATGGGGTTGAGAAACAGATCAGCTACGGTTGAATGATTGAGCAGACACGATGGACCAAATGATTGTCTCCATCCTATGACCTTACCAGTCGCGATGGAGAATGTAACATAAGCAAAATCAAACACCAGAATGGCAAAGTCAATCTTGAAGTAAATTCCAGATTTCTCAACTGTGCATTAAATGTTCAATTTATACTGTCCATGTTGTGGAGAAATAAAGCACTGAGAATAAGTTCATTTAATATTTATAGATATGCTATAATACTAGAAGATATTGGGTAAAAAAAAATCATATCTACGCATATGTGTATACAAGTTGTTCTGCTATAACATGTGTTCCATTAATGCAAACTCGCTAGAATGTGATTGCTGAAATGGGGATGCTGTTTCTAAAGTGCAATTTTTTTATAATGCGGCATTGCACAAGAACACAACCATCACATGATAGAAGAACTACTTGTACATGTAATAAATATAAGTTTATATATACACTGTTTAATCCCCACTGATGTTACTACTGGACCAGTCAATTCTCAGATTAAATCTGGCATGATAGGTCATATGTTATTTTTAAGTAGGTGGTCGCTCATCGAAACACAAGCATGCAATATTGCAATATTGCCATGTTGGTTTTAACAATGAAACAGAACTTCACCGTACAAAAGAAATAAATAAAAAGTAAGAAGCCAAACTGCTCACCTATGAGGAGAAAGTGAGGTCTGCAGATGCTGGAGATCAGAGATGGAAATGTGTTGCTGGAAAAGCGCAGCAGGTCAGGCAGCATCTAGGGAACAGGAGAATCGACGTTTCGGGCATTAGCCCTTCTTCAGGAATGAGGAAAGTTGGTCCAGCAGGCTAAGATAAAGGATAGGGAGGAGGGACTTGGGGGAGGGGCGTCGGAAATGTGATAGGTGGAAAGAGGTCAAGGTGAGGGCGATAGGTCAGACTGGGGTGGGGGCGGAGAGGTCGGGAAGAAGATTGCAGGTTAGGAAGGCGGTGCTGAATTTGATGGATTTGACTGAGACAGGCTGGGGGGAGGGGAAATGAGGAAACTGGTGAAATCCGAGTTCATCCCTTGTGGTTGGAGGGTTCCTAGGCGGAAGATGAGGCGTTCTTCCTCCAACCGTCGTTTCGCTGTGGTCTGACGATGGAGGAGTCCAAAGACCTGCATATCCTTGGTGGAGTGGGAGGGGGAATTGAAATGTTGAGCTACAGGGTGGTTGGGTTGGTTGGTCCGGGTGTCCCAGAGGTGTTCCCTGAAACGCTCCGCAAGTAGGCGGCCCGTCTCCCCAATATAGAGGAGGCCACATCGGGTGCAAAGGATGCAATAGATGATATGTGTGGAGGTACAGGTGAATTTGTGGCGGATATGGAAGTGCTCACCTATGACACAAGTTTAAAGATTTTAAAACACATGGTAAAATATAATCCCATGAACGCCAATAGCTTTCCTTTGTAGTACTCACACCAGAGAGAGAATTCCCTTCTCTCCCAAATTTATAGGGTTTAGTTTCATAAAGGCGAAAGTGAGGACTGCAGTTCAGAGTTGAGAGTGTGTTGCTGGAAAAGCACAGCAGGTCAGGCAGCATCCAAGGAGCAGGAGAATATGCGTTTTGGACACGAGCCCTTCATCAGTTTCAAATACCAACTCCCCCCCAAAACCTCAGGATTTTAAGTGTCTACTTGTAGTCTGGAACTAGCAAACTAACCTCCTTACATGGAGATAACCTTCTCCTTAACCGTTCTAAACAATCTCCTTTCTTCAGGAACAACTGTCTTACAAATCAAGCTTCAGCCATGAAACCAAAGGTTTCTTCAAGCTATGGATGCTTCCCCACTCCAAAAAAGAATAATATTTGGATCCCAAAACATAATGCATAACTGCTTTAGCTCATAAAGCCCCACCAATGAAAACAATATTAGATTCATTTGCAGGAAGTCTCTTTAAAACTGTGTTTTAAAATAAATCACCATAGCTGCAAAACTACCCACAAGTTAATCATTAAACCACTTCACAGACCTACACCAAGGCCAATTGCCACTAATCCAAAATCTACACTAAAATAAGTATTAAATTAAACATAAATTGCACACCATACATAACAATACACAGACATGCACAGATATATTTATGTTCAATTTATTATTCAACTTTCCAAGCATCCTTTTAATAGTTGCCCAAGACTTCTGCTGAAAACAGGTCGGGGCAGCTTAAATATGCAAATTGTGAGCCTATGCCTGTTTTATAGGAACGCTGATTTCCATTTTATGTTCAAGTGGGTAGGTATCTAGTTGTATCAGCTATTTTTAAGACTAAGCAACAGATTTCAAAACAATTGTTGGAGTACCCTCCAGAAATCTCAGCCAATTTTATTTTTTCTGGACACAGAAGAACAGGAGTGGTGCAAACATGGTGTTCACAAAACTACCAATTGATATGTGGAGCTTGTTCAAGGAGCAACTATTGAGTGTCCTTGATAAGTATGTACCTGTCAGGCAGGGAGGAAAGGGTCGTGTGAGGGAGCTGTGGTTTAATAAGGAATTGGAATCCCTTGTTAAATGGAAGAGGGTGGCCTATGTAAAGACGAGGCGTGAAGGTTCAATTGGGGCGATTGAGAGTTATAAGGTAGCCAGGAAGGATCTGAAGAGAGAGCTTAGAGCAGCAAGGAGGGGACATGAAAAGTCCTTAGTTGGTAGGATTAGGGAAAACCCTAAGGCTTTCTATAGGTATGTCAGGAATAAAAGAATGACTAGGGTAGGAATAGGTCCAGTCAAGGATAGTAGTGGGAAGTTGCATGTGGAGGCTGAAGAGATTGGGGAGACACTGAATGAATACTTTTCGTCAGTATTCACTCAGGAACAGGACATTGTTGCCGATGTGAATATTGAGTCACAATTAATTAGAATGGACGGCTTTGAGGTACGTAGGGAAGAGGTGTTGGAAATTCTGGAAAGGGTGAAAATAGATAAGTCCCCTGGGCCTGATGGCATTTATCCTAGGATTCTCTGGGAAGCAAGGGAGGAGATTGCAGAGCCATTGGCCTTGATTTTTATGTCCTCGTTGTCTACAGGAATAGTGGCAGAAGACTGGAGGGTAGCAAATGTGGTTCCCTTGTTCAAGAAGGGGAGTAGGAATAACCCTAGTAACTATAGGCTGGTGAGTCTCACTTCTGTTGAGGGCAAAGTCTTTGAGAGAATTGTAAGGGATAGGATTTATGAACATCTGGATAGGAATAATGTGATCAAGGAGAGTCAGCATGGTTTTGTGAAGGGCAGGTCGTGCCTCACAAATCTTATTGAATTCTTTGAGAAGGTGACTAAGGAGGTAGACGGGGGTAAAGTGGTAGATGTGGTGTATATGGATTTTAGTAAGGCATTTGATGAGGTTCCCCATGGTAGGCTACTGCAAAAAATACGTAGGTATGGCATTGAGGGTGAGTTGGAGGTTTGGATTAGGAATTGGCTGGCTGGAAGAAGACAGAGGGTAGTAGTTGATGGTAAAGGTTCATCTTGGAGTGCAGTTACTAGCGGTGTTCCGCAAGGATCTATTTTGGGACCATTGCTGTTTGTCATTTTTATAAATCACCTGGAGGAGGGGCTAGAAGGTTGGGTGAGCAAGTTTGCGGATGATACGAAAGTCGGTGGAGTTGTTGACAGTGAGGAAGGATGTGTCAGGTTACAGCGGGATATAGATAAGTTGCAGAGATGGGCAGAAAGGTGGCAAATGGAGTTCAATGTAGGTAAGTGTGAGGTGATTCACTTTGGTAAGAGTAACAAAAAGACGGGGTACTGGGCTAATGGTCGGATACTTGGTAGTGTGGATGAGCAGAGGGATCTTGGTGTCCATGTATACAGATCTCCAAAAGTTGCCACCCAGGTAAATAGTGCGGTGAAGAAGGCATATGGCATACTGGCTTTTATTGGTAGATGAATTGAGTTCCGGAGCCCTGAGGTCATGTTGCAGTTGTATAAGACTCTGGTGCGGCCGCATCTGGAGTATTGTGTGCAGTTTTGGTTGCCATACTATAGGAAGGATGTGGAGGCACTGGAACGGGTGCAGAGGAGGTTTACCAGGATGTTGCCTGGTATGGTAGGAAGATCATATGAGGAAAGGCTGAGGCACTTGGGGCTCTTTTCATTGGAGAAAAGAAGGTTTAGGGGTGACTTGATAGAGGTGTACAAGATGATTAGGGTTTAGATAGGGTTGACCATGAGAATCTTTTTCCACGTATGGAGTCAGCTATTACGAGGGGGCATAGCTTTAAATTAAGGGGTGGTAGGTATAGGACAGATGTTAGGGGTAGATTCTTTACTCAGCAAGTCGTGAGTTCATGGAATGCCCTGCCAGTAGCAGTGGTGGACTCTCCCTCTTTATGGGCATTTAAACAGGCATTGGATAGGCATATGGAGGATAGTGGGCTAGTGTAGGTTAGGTGGGCTTGGATCGGCGCAACATTGAGGGCCAAAGGGCCTGTACTGCGTTGTATTTTTCTATGTACCATGGCTTGCTATGGGTCCACTCTGCCACCCCAGTCTAGAATGGGCCACCTATCCTCATTCCTCCTCTTCGAATAGAGCTTTATGATCATTGGGTATCTCTAAACTGCAAACTAAAGCAAAATGTTCAGTTAGTGCCTCAAGCTCAATGAAGAAGATCAAGTGGGCTCAAATCTGGAGAAATTCAGATCTCCTGATGGTAGTTTTGACTGAGAGTGTGGTTCAGTCCACCCATTTTGGGCAGAAGTTAAAAATAATCCCAGCTAAAAGCCATATTCTGATAAGTATTCAACTAATGCAAAATTAAGACAGGTTTACTGTTTTACAATTACTATTGAACCTATAATTTTAGTTTGCAGTTCAAGAAAATAAAACCAAATACTAATCTTTAATTGATTGACATTTGATGTTCAAAATGATGTTAGATCTTTGTTTTAGATCATCACTCTGATGTCTGCAGATAAAAACTCCTGCAAGATACACATTTTCAATCTACTTCTACATACCTTAAGAGAATTTCAAAGAGTGAGAATTGCTTTATTGTTTTAGATTCAGCTAATTCTACTTTATGGCTTTTGCAGCGGCAGAACTTCATAGAAAATCATTTGTGCTGATGCAGTGTGGTTGAAAATATGTACATATTTTAAAAGTTACGAGGGACTCAGCAGAATGAAAGAATCCTACGCCAGCAGGTATTGGATTCAATTTATCAGGAACTTTACAGCACAAAACTGTCCACATTCAGTGCTAATTGGTCAGTCTGATTCTGTGAAGCAAAGCTCTTCTCAACATGGGCTCACTGTTTGTTCATGATAAACAGAGCACAGCTCAATATTCCACTTAAACTGCCTTACCCCAGAACCATGATTGCTTAATGCAGCTGCTGGGTGCAATGAAAAGCACATCCCATTTTTTTTAGCACAGTCAGTCTGAAACATGATAAATACAAGGTTAACAGAAATCCAACTTCACACACGTCAGGGAGAAACTCTCTTCAAAGAGGTCATATCAAGAATTGCCATCAAAAAGAAACTGTACCGTCATGAAAGCTCATGCTTGCATTTCATCATGAACTAATCTGTTTCTTCCTCCTCCTTCTTTAGACTCCACAAACCTGTTTTATGATGATTTCCAGCATTCAATTTGAGAAAACTCTCTCTCAATTTTGATAGGCAGATTGTTGGCTTGCTGTGCTCAGATGGGGGAGTGGGGGTGCTGTGCTGAGGTCAAGGCCTGGGCCAGGAGCAGTATTAGAGCCTGAGACTTCTTTCCCTGGCCCTGGGTAGAACCCGAGCTAGCACATCCTCAAACCCAATGTCCACACATGCATCTTCCAATTGAAGGTCACAAGGTAGTGATTGGCAATGAAAAGCCAAGTCACTTTTTCTCCTTCCTAGTTCAGGGCTGGCACAGCCAACAGAGCTTGTACTTATCATTACTTTGGCCAACACATTGAGAAATGCTTGGACCATTGTGTCCTGTTTTATTGCACATATACACCATGCATTTTATTCTAGTGAGACACACAGGGTGGTGGCAATGTTTTCTCTTGTTTTTAGCAACTACAGCATTTACAGTAGCTTCACAGCCATTAAAATAGTTGACCCAGCAGGTTATCTTTGAGTGCTGTAACTCCAGTATTACTTCACAATGTGCCTAAAAGACAGAGGTTTCATAATACTCATAGGCTGGCACAACATGAATTAATCGCAAAGCAATTTAATGGCAGTACAAGTGGATTACCTTTAATCCAAGAACCACCTACACAATTAATTGCTAGATGCTCTATCAAAGCTAGAAGACTGGAAGACAGATGCACAACACATGAAAAATAATCAATATCAAATTTTATCAGACGAAGCCTAATCCGTTCACTACCACAAATAGAGAAAGCCAAGTGAAAGGCAATTTAAGTATTGTTGACAACACAAATGACTCTACTAGATCAATGCTAAGAGTGGTTTGAGTTGCCTGATGTTCCATATTACAACTTAAATATTATTGTTCTTGTGGTTACTCATTGCAAAAGTAGCAAACCACAAACAAAACCAATTGAACGACTGAAGAGTGGGTGTCAATCAAGCTGCCTCTCTGAGATTTCTCTCTGTTTTATTTTGAGGAACTATTAGGAATATTGAGTCTCTGGGAAATTGCCAAATCTAAAAGATTATGGTTAATTCTAGAGATTTCAGAAATTCGGGTTTCACAAAGGTTCAGAAGATTAGGATACGGTCTGGTAAAGGGTATTTTAAATCATTAAGGAGGATGACAAAGTTAGGACCATATTGATTCCACTGATCAGTAATAAGGAGTTGGAGTAAAATTAAGGTATACGCAAGAGGATGTAATAGTGTTGTAAAAAAGATAGTTCTTTACAGCAAGTGCAATTAGAATTGAGAGTTCACTGCAACAAAATCAGAATCCATCAATTACTTTAAAAGGAATTTTGACTGATGTTTCAAATACTAAAGACAATGATGAGTAAGCAGGAGAATGAATTTAGAGTACACTGCTCATGTGGATAACTGAAACAAGCATGTTAGGCTGAAATGCTGCAATATTTTGTGTTACCAATTCTTTTAGTTCAGTTGCATAAATGAATAATCTAAGTTAAATGTACTTAATTAATTATGCATTAGAAACAAATTAGAAACAGATTTTATGTTGAAAATGTATTGTCACAGTTTGTATTTGCAAATCCTGGTGTGCAATGAGTTCATTAAAGGGATAATGCTAATGTGTTCTGGAGAAGTTTTTGTATATTAACTGGATAATCAATTGACTTATCAATTGGAATAAGTCATGTTACTTCAGCGACATGTTGTGCTCCTTCAATGCACAGAAGGTGTAATAGGAAGGTGATAACATCAGAAATGGTAATGAGCATGAGGAATCTCAGAAGATCTTACATTAGAAACTAAACCCTTGAGATTCACAGTATTCAATCTGTAAGTTGGCTTGTTTGAACTAAGCTATTTTGAGAGGGTGTGATGAACTGATCTGTACTAACAAGCTACTGAGTATTTTATTCAATTAGGAAGAACTTCATTTGACCTCACAACTGCTTCAATTGTCACTAAATGCATGGAGGGAGCAGGGCCAGGGAGAGAAATGTTGGGCATTGGTGTTTCTCTTGTTTCTCGGCCCCTGATTTACCCTCTTTGACCTCTCAACAGCTCCTGTTGAGCAAATTTGTAACATGTTTAAGATCCAGCAGAATGCAACACAGAAGGAGACCATTCAACCCATTGAGTTTGTGCCAGTTCTTTCAAAGAAACCTGTCAGGCAGTCTCCCTCACTTACTCTTTCACTAACTTTTTTCTCCAAGTATTCATTCAATTTCTTTCTGAAAACTAATTTGAAACTGTATCTATCTCAACATCTTATTCACCTCAACATCAAGGAAGGACTGCATTCTAAATCTTAACTTCAGTTTGTGTGGAAGGTTTTCCACGTGTGGCCTCTTTTCTTGCTAACCAATTTAAATGAAGTGAAATCTGGATTTTCTGATTATTGGTTCTTCAGCTATTATAGTTTCTATTCATTCAAGCTAAATCCTTCACAATTTTATGCAAATCTATCAAATCCCCACAGAAACTTGGGCTTTTAGAAGAGCAACCATATCTTTTTCACCAATCTCATCCCTGGAGCCATTCCAATAAATCTCTCCTCAACTTTCTGCAAAGCCTTCACATCTTTCTAGTGTGTAGAATTGGAAATTGTAAAGGGGTTGAACTGATATATGTAGGTTCAGCAAAACCTTCTTTGTATTTGTACTCTATGCCTCTATTCATAAAATCAACTGAAATTCCAGTCTTCAGTATGATACACTTTGCCACCATGGCTTTGTCAGACAATTGCACAGAACTGGTCATTCATTTTATGCAACTAGCTTCTCTTTGAGTAGTTGGCACACCTTACTCCCTACAGCCTGGAGCTGTGCTTGACCACACCATAGTCTGTACTTGGCAATATCCAAGACCTGAGGCCATGCTCAGCAACTGCAGAGGCACAGACCTGTGCTTAGCAATCCCCAGTTGTAGACACAGCAGTAGTAGTCTACCACAAGGTTCAGAGTAGTGCTTGGCAATCCCTAAGGTCCACAGCCTTGCTCGGTAATCCCTGAAGCTTGAGCCCAAGCCCCCCTGAAGGCACAGGACCTGACGATTAGTATCATGTGCACACCCCTCTCCAGTGCCTTGGTACACGGGGCCTGCACTTCTGCCCTACGTAGCCTTGTTCCTTTTCTTCCTCCCATTAAATGGTGTTAGTGCAGCATCCTTCACAAATCCATCTGCCCAACATTTATGGAGTTTGAAGGATGGGCCTCATCAGTATACATTCATTAAGCCTACAGTGTTGTCAGTTCCACAACTTACGTGACTAAAATCCACCTGACTCAATATGTCACTGGAGTTTTGCCATGTGAAATTCAGAGTCTAGATTGTGTGGCTGTGAGTTGACCTTTTATCCAGCATATGTGGAATTCATGCTAATTGCAATTATTTGAAACCCTATTGACAAACACATCGAGTTAGACCCCATCTACTACCCCCTGAGAAAAGGAACAGGAAATGACTTCACCACAGGAAATGACATCACCAACCCAAAGAAACACAAACATATAATTAGAAAGCAGGAATTTTCAGCATCACTTCACTTGAGGCCCACTGAATTTGTTACCTAGCAGGGCAACTAAACGTCTGGAAATGAACCTTGCAGCTCAGTGAGCAAACTTACACCCACAACCTCAACCTGAGCTACAAATCTTCCTAAAATTTGAAAAGAAAATAACCAACAGGAAACCAATAATTATCACATTTTCTTATCACTTAGAGTCATGGAGTCACAGAGATGTACAACATGGAATCAGACCCTTCGGTCAAACTCATTTGTGCTAACCAGATGTCCTATATTAATCTAGTCCCACTTTTCAGCATTTGGCCCTTATTCCTCCAAACCCTTCCTATTCATGTACTCATCCAGATGCCTTTTAAATGTTGGAATTGTTCCAGCCTCCACCACTTCCTCTGGCAGCTTATTCCATACATGCACCACCCTCTCTGTGAAAACATTTGCCCCTTAGGTCCCTTTTAAATCTTTCCCCTCTCCACGGAAACCTATACCCTCTAGTTTGGACTCCTCTACCCTGGGGAAAAGGCGTTGACTACTTACTCTTCTCATGCTCCTCATGATTTTATAAACCTCTATAAGGCCACACCTCAGCCTCCCACGCTCCAGGGAAAATAGCTTCAGTCTATTCACCCTCTCCCTGTAGCATATACGCTTCAACCCTTGCAACATCCTTGTAAATCTTTTGTGAACCCTTTCAAGATTAACTACATCCTTCCCATAGCAAGGAGACCAGAACTGAATGCAGTGCTCCAAAAATGGCTTCACCTATACAGCCACTACACGACCTCCCAACTCATATATTCAATACACGGACCAACAAAGGCAAGCATGTTAAAGTTAAAAATCACACAACACTAGGTTATAGTCAAACAGGTTTAATTGGAAGCACAGTAGCTTTCGCACGGCACTCCTTCATCTGGTGGTTGTAGGTCACAACCTTTTGATGAAGGAGCGTTGCTCCGAAAGCTACTGTGCTTCCAATTAAACGTGTTGGACTATAACCTGGTGTTGTGTGATTTTTAACTTTGTCCACCCCAGTCCAACACCGGCATCTCCAAATCAAGCATATCAAACACCTTCTTCACTTGTTTATTGATAATTTAGGACAAATTAGGAATTCAAGCATTGAAACCCACATGTAAGAACAATTCAGAAGATAAGGGAAATAGAGAGAATTTATCTCAGGAAAAAAAAGACAAATTTGAATTCATTAAAAAAAAAGTATGAATCTAACAAGATGCCTTAGGTTTTCCACTGTTGTGATGACCAGCTTACATACTTTGATGTTGAATGGAGAACATGGAATCTGGTAGCAAAGAAGGAAGAATCTGAGATAAAGTCTCAAATTATTCCTCATTAGCAATTATGTTTTGCCATGAGTAAGAATGTCTAAACATTGAAACGATTGCCAGCAATGAGATACATAGAGAGACAGAAAGGAAAAGAGCTATCAACTACTGACCAGAAAGTGAATGAGCCATATAAATACTGCAGCCTTAAGAAGAGCTTAGAGACTTGGTATCCTACAGCATCTCACCTGCTGACTCACCAAAGCCCGGCCACCACCTACAACACATAAGTCAGGCGTATCATTAGATACTCTCCCCCACTTGCCTGGATGAGTGCATCTCCAAAAAATATACAAGAACCTGCACAGACTGTCCAGTCACTTGATTGTTTGTGGATATAGTGCCATTCACCCATTGCTTTCCTGGTAGCAACAGTGTCTACCATCTACCAGGTGCACTGTAGAAATTCACCAAGGTTCTATACACGTCACCTTCCAAACCAATTGTAGTCAGCCAGATGGATCTCCTAGAATAAGTGTTCCCTGATTGGGGTTGTTAATTTAGTCCAATCAGGGAGGCCATAACAGATAAAAATGGGAACGTCAGATTTACTGACAGACTGATGGCTGACTCTGAAGTGGCAGTACTAAAGTCAAGGACTGTTCATGTGTAAATAAAGAGTGACTTGGCATGGGATACCGGCCTCTGTGGAGTTATTTCACCAATGACCAGTTCAATCTAGAAGCACAAGGGCAGCAGAATCTTGGGAACACCACCACCAAAACACTCTGCATATCATAGAAACATAGAAATCTTACAGCACCAAAGCAGGCCAGTTGGGCAGAGTCTGCACTGGTGCCCCGAAGAGCATCCCGTATCAGACCCGACCTCTCTAAGCCATAACCCTGCATTTGACATGGCTAACTTACTTAACCTACACATCCCTGGACAATATGGCAATTTAGCATGGCCAATCCACCTAACCAGCACATGTTTAGACTGTGGGAGGAGACCAGACTACCTGGAGGAAACCTGCCCAGACATGGGGAGGACGTGCAAACTCCACAAAGGCAATCACTCAAGGGTGGAATCAAACCCAGGTACCTGGCGCTAACCACTGAGTCACTGTGCGGTCCACAATGTCATGCTGTGTTCAAAATAATGGAACTCCTTCCCAAACAGCCTTGAGGGGAACCTGCACCAATTGAACTGCAGCAGTTCAAAGAGGCACCCCCCCAAACCTGTCTTCCATCGCTAGCACTCCACAAAGAAAGGGCACTTTTTGTTGTATCATCCTTATTGAGCTGGTGAAACGCAGTGTTTTTCCAGCTGCTCAATTATAGTCATGTTATATCAAAGTCTGAAAGGTTGTTGATGTGTGCATTGCAGACAGATTCTAAATTCCATCACCTTTGGTCAAACCCTTGGTTCCTTCTCTAGAGCAATGCCAGAGAATAACTATTGTTGACAAACTATAGCAGTCACCCTTCCAAAGTGGAAAATATTTCAGTGTACTGAACATTGTGTGTTTTATACATTTCAAAATTTAAGCACACCTTGATTTGATGGTTGTGAATATCTCGTTAACTCAATTTAACAAAACTCCATAATATTTTCAAGTTTCTTCTAAAGTGATATAGTTTTCTGTATGTTAGCCTCAGCATCATTAACCACAGAGACTGGGATACATATTGAAGCAAATATCTGGAAATTTATTAACAACTAACTAAGTACACTAATATGCTGCATCAGACTTGCACATAATCTGGGTTAAATGCTTACTTATTATGCACGTAGTTGTGTGACTGACTGTACAGAGGGTAAGTTCTTTTATACTAGAACACCACATTGTCTTGTTATCTAGCTGTCTTAAGCTATGGTGCCTTTCTGAAATCTGTGCAGCAATACTACTACTTCATTGAAAAGTCTCAATTTTGTTCGTAGGCTAGCTTGTTTCTGTAAAGCTTACACCTATAACTAAAAATAGATTGTGCTCATTTTTTTAAACCAACCTAGCCTTTACCTTGCCTTCCTTAACAAACATGCAAAATCAAAAGAACCAGGAAATGCCAAATTTGCAGGGTTATTGAGGAACACACTTAATATCATGTACCAGTGCTATTAAGTTATTAGCACATTTTAACAGAAATATTTTAATTAATTCTCCCTTTTTGTATACTGTTGCTTAAAGTCAGGTTCATGATTTAATTAGTAGCTTTAAAAAAAGCTTGCCAGCATTCTTTTATTTAAAGGTCTTTTTGTTATTGAATCAGAATTTTCAGAGGATGTCCCCAAAATTATTCAAATAAATGACAAAATATTTGCCAATACCAACGTATCAAAGCAATTCTTCACCTGAATAGTACAAGTGTGTCACTTAGGCATTTTCAATTTCTCTTTTTAATAAAAAATATTTTGATTTCACCCAATTACTCTGTCCTCTCCAGAATACACTTATTCATTCATTATAGATTGTAAAATGCATGGGGATTCACCGAAAATATTTTTCTCAGGTTCACCGTCTCAGAGTAATTCCATAAGTGCTAGATTTTTGTCTTCGTTAGTATTGTCCGACAATGACACCAAGAGGGAATTTGACCGCTGTCGTACCCCAACCAAACATAATTATTTCTGGGACGCTGCAGCTAATTTTAGTTTTTCTTAAAATTGCTCTAACTGGCACAAGTTAACAGTACACAAAAGGAGATGAGACAGAGAGCTTTCTTGTTTTTATAGTTTTAATGTAATTCACAATATTATCAATTGCCCTATATTTCACATGTTGGCAGAAACATGGATGGATCTTGGGAATTACATTAGTAAAACTGGGGGGGGTAAAAACAAGTCCAAAAATAGATGGTAAAGCTGCTTTGATTTTGACCATTGCACTAATACCATCATGAACATAAATATGAAATTATTTCTGATCTAAGAATGATTTTTACTTCAAAATTCCTCAGTAGATTTAGGAATTGAAATAATAAGACATCAACTGAGATGTAACTGACCAAGGTATAACATGCATTAACAAATCAGTTGAAATGTAAAAAGTGGCTTTTTTGGCAATGAAGATAATCAATCTTAAATAATATTTCATTTAAATATAATTGTATACTTTAATGGATCAACTTAATAAAGACATTATTTTGCAGGGAATGCAATAAGATTTCAAACAGTAAAGTGATTTACAGCACTCCAATCCTCTTTAGTTCATTTGTATTTAATCTTAGTGCCTTTACACTCAATTTCAGTCAAGCAAAGCTGAAATTAAGTTCAAGTTGATTAAATTATACTTTTATTCAAATGTGAAAGCTCATCACATGCTTCAGAATCATGAAAACTGGCAAGAATCTTAATTCCATATTTCAAACAGAAAGCTTGGCATCCTTAGAAAATTATTACTAGAATACCCCTATGACATACAAACTGTTTCCTTTATCCAATTTTCCATGCATATTTTCATGTAGACATAAAAACATATCATTGAGAATTGTATTTTTTCTCTTCCTAGCATCATGTTTCTTTTAAACAGTGTTTAAATAGGACAGTGGAAAGTAATTGAAGATATATTCCTGAAATATTATGCAATTAGATATTACTGTCTTTGCCCTCCTTCACACATGCTGCAGGTGCATCTATGATTTTTATCATTCTGTCACTGATAGCAGCACATTTAGACACATAGACCCACGGTCTGGAAATCCTTCTTAAATCTCTTCATCTCTCTGTCCCTTTCAAGACGTTCCTTAAAAACTATCTTTTTGACCAAGCATTTACCACCCATCAGAATATTTCCCCATCTGTTAAATTTTGTTGATAATGCTCATGTGATGAATCTTAGAAATCTTTATGACATTGAAGGTGCAAATTGTTTCTTTAGTACACGGCATGGTAGCTCAGTGGTTAGTAGGCACAGTAGCTCAGTGGTTAGCACTGCTGCCTCGCAGTGCCAGGAACCCAGGTTTGATTCCACCCTGTGACTGTCTATGTGGAGTTGGTTTGTGTCTGTGGGTTTCCGCCAGGTGGTCTGGTTTCCTCCCACTGTCCAAACATGTGCAGGTTAAGTGAATTGGCCATGCTAAATTTCCTGTGGTGTTGCAGATGTGCACGTTAGATGTGTTAGCCATGGGAAATACAGGGTAAATGGATGGGCCTGGGTGGGATTCACTGGGCCAAATGGCCTGTCTTGATGCTGTAGGGATTCTATGTATAGACATGCAATGTTTGCACAATATTAGTTAACTATTCTTTTAATAGAAGTATCATTTCATCTAAAATAAAACAGACAAGTAAAATCATGTGCTTAGCACTGCTGCCTCACAGCGCCAGAGACCCGGCTTCAATTCCCGACTCGGGTGACTGTCTGTGTGGAGTTTGCACATTCTCCCCGTGTCTGCGTGGGTTTCCTCCGGGTGCTCCGGTTTACTCCCACAGTCCAAAGATGTGCAGGTTAGGTGAATTGGCCATGCTAAATTGCCTGTAGTGTTAGATGAAGGGGTAAATGTAGGGGAATGGGTCTGGGTGGGTTGCTCTTCGACTTGTTGGGCCGAAGGGCCTGTTTCCACACTGTAAGTAATCTAATCATATAAGGTCCCTAAAATAACATTACAGTGCAGAATTCACTTTGTTAAATATTTAAGTTATGTTGTGGTGTTTCTTACTAATATAAAGTAGGAATTAGCATTAGTATCAACATACCTTTACAAACAATCAAATGAAATATAAAAATTATAATTAATATAACCATTTCTTGTTTAAATGTCTTCATTTATACAATCATTACTTTTATTATTTTATGTTTTTTCATTTATATAATGTTTTCCATTGTCACATTTAAGGGCACTGGCTTCTAGATATTACTGAGCCTGACAGCAAGAAGGAGAAAATTAGCATCAGCAGACGTACAGTCATTAGCTCAGCAGTGCTTCAGTTTCAACTGCGTATGTTAGTTCACCTCATGCTGGTGAAACAGCAGCCCCTCCAGTTTCATTCTCACACTGATATCATTGACATTAAATGTTTGAACATAAATATTAATAAGAAAAACTCAACAGAAGTAAACAAGATTGAACTTTTCCAAAGACGTAACATGTATTGTATGTTATGAACAACTATCATGTAAACTTGTAATGATTATTAGACAAGAATAAATTCTTCATTATGGCTACCATCCCAAAACAATATCACAAAATGCACTCGCAGTTGAATTAGCCATGCCATGCAGAGGAGCAAAATAAAAACCAAATGTATTAATAGCACCCAAATGAATCTTGCTCCCTGGCCGTTAAAAAAAATAGTTGATACAATTTATCTCACGTTTCAACAATGTATTTCAAGCATCATTAGAAACCTGATGCAATAAAGAATGGTCATAAATTAATGGAACCATCTCATTGAACTTCAAAGTTAGATCAACAATATATTGAAGATTATGCGCAGGGTGTACACCAATTTTCCTGACTCTTTTCTTCTCTCTTACTTTCCTGCAAAGGAAATCACAGCTGAACAAATATCAAAGAAAATAATATTTGTCCCTTTTAAAACTTTTCTTTTATTCACTCATGGGACATGGGCATCACTGGCTGGCCAGCATTTATTGCCCATTCCTCGTGGCCATTGAGGAGGTGGTGAGCTGCCTTTTTGAAACATTGCACTCCCCGAGCTGCAAATTAATCTACAATGCCCTTAGGGAAGGAATTCCAGGATTTTGACCCAATGACAGTGAAGGAATAGTGATGTTCCCAGGTTAGGACTGTGAGTACCTTGGTGGGGAACTTGCAGATGGAGGTATTTATACGTATCTACTACCCTTGTCCTTGGAGATGGAAATGATCATGGCTTTGAAAGGTGCTAAGGATCTCTGGTGAATTCCTGCAGTTCATCTTGAGCATTGATGGTGAACTGAATGATTGTGAATGTAGTGCCAATCAAGTGGGCTGCATTGTCCTGGGTTGTGTGAAGGTTCTTGACTGTAGTTAGAGCTGCATCCATCCAGGTAAATGAAGTGCATTCCATCACACTCCTGACTTGTGCCTTATAGCGGGTGCACAGGCTTTGAGGAGTCAGATGAGTTAATCAACATAGCATCTGACCTGCTTTTGTAGCCACACTATTTATATGGTGAGTCCAGTTAAGATTCTGGTCAACAGAAATCCCAAGGATGTTGATAGTGGGAGATTCAATGATGGTAACACTGTTGAATATAAGGGGTGATGTTTAGATTGTCTCTTACTGGACATGGTCATTATGCAGGCTTGGGCTGACAAATAACATTCGCCCCACACAAGTGCCAGGTATTGTCCAGATTTGTTTGCATTTGAACATGGACGGCTTCAGTATCTGAGGAGTCGCGAATGTTGCTGAACATTCTGCAAACATCAGCGTTCATCCCCACTTCTAACCTTATGATGGAGGGAAGGTCATTGATGAAGCAGTTTAAAATGGTTGGCCTAGGACTCCACCCTGAAGAACACCTACAAAAATATTGTGGAGCTGTGATGACTGACCTCCAACAACCATCTTCCTATGTGCCAGGTATAACTCTACCCAATGGAGAGTTTGCCCCATTGATTTCACTTTTGTGAGGGCTCCTTGATCTCACGCATTGTCACTCTTATCTCACTTCTGGAATTCAGCTCTGTTCATATTTGAACCAAAACTGGAATGAAGTCAGGAGCTGTGTGGCTCTGGCAAAACCCAAACTGGGCATCACAGAGCAGGTCCTGCTTGACAGCACTGTTGATGACACTTTCCATCACTTTACTGATGATCAAAAGTGAATTAATGGAATGGTAATTGGTCACATTGGATTTCTCCTGCTTGTTGTGCACAGGATGTGTATCATCAATTTTCTACATTGTCAGGTAGATGCCAGTGTTGTAACTGTACTGGAAGTGCTTGGCCATGGGAACAGCAAGTTCTGAACCACAAGTCTTCAGTATTATTGCTAGTATGTTGTGTTACACACCAGGCTAGACCCCCTCAAAACATTTCAAGACAGTAGCCCAGACTCTAACTTGGCTAATTGTTTTAAGTAGGTATCGAGCAGATATTCCAGGAGAGATGCCGGTCAAACCACTTAGTTTTAAACAAAACCAAATTTATTTACAGGATTACCAGATGAAACACAAACAAAAGAGAACAGAATACAGAATGACTTAATCCATCTGAAAACCCAACAGATGATCCCAATTTTACGATGCTGTTCCAAATTCCTGTAACAATCCCCATAAACACCCCTTGGCAAAAAAAGGTAAAATCAATCACAAGTTCTTATAGGGGAGTGAGAGAGAGAGAGAGAGAGAGAGATGGCAGACGGAGTGAGCATGGAACATCTTCTTCCATGTAGCTGGTCCTTGGATCAGCAGCCTCAAAACTGACTGCTGCTTTCAGTGAACAGCCAGACTGCTAAAACCAAACCAAATCACAGAAAAGCTTAGCTGGGAGAACTGGCTACTCCCCTTTCATTGTGCAAGAGTTTTTTTTTTACTTGAAAGCCTTTTGCTTGAAGCAGTATCTGTTAGCTGTAATCAAACTGGCCCTAAAACCATGCAAACCGAGACATTTCGGAATTGCTGCCTTTCTGACCTGTCGGAAGAGTAAAGGCCAAGGACAGCATAACCTTGTTAAAGGAGCAGAATTGTCACAGTTGCCAGGGCCCATAACCCGGGCATTATTTTAGGATTACAAGGATCTTCTTGGGTTGGTGGTGTAGAGTGTAAACGTTGACTTGAATCTGGACCATTAACATGTTGTAGTCTCATGAATGTCCAGAGTGTATAAGGAGGCCATTCAGCCCACCAATCTGTGCCAGTCACCAAAGAGCTGTCTGTAATAATCCCATCTTCCAGTTTTTTTGGCCTGTGGAGGCTGTGATAACAGAAGTGAAAATCTACATATTGCTTAAATGTTACAAGAGATTATGGCTCAGTCACTCTTCAGGCAGTGAGTTCCAGACTCTCACCACTTTTGGAGTGAAAGCAATTCTTCTCAACTCTTCTCTTAATCTTTGACCTCATACATTAAGTCAATGTTCCTTTATTATTGCCCCCTCTGCTAATGTATAAAATACTTTTCAATCAATCCTATCTATACCCTTTATAGATATATCCCTCTCAAGTTTCGCAGCTCTAAGGAAAACAACCAAAGCCAATCAGTTTTCGTATTGGTCAGATCTTTCAGCCCAGGCAGCATCCTGGTGGTGAATCTCCTTTGCAGTGTAATCACATCTTTCCTATAATAGAAGCATAGAAAATCGGTGCAGCAGAAAGCCATCTGCCCCTTGGCACCTGCACTACCATTCAACACAATCTTGCAATCTCAGTGTCCCAATCTCACTTTCTCTCCGTACCCCTTGATCCCTTTAGCAGCAAGAGCTCCATCTTGAATATAGTATATCTAATGAACTAGCCCCAACAACTTCCTGTGGGAGAGACTTCCACACAGCTTTACAACTCTCAGAGTGAAGAAATTCTTCCTCACCTCAGTCCTGAATAGCTTACCCCTTATTCTTATAGAGTGATCCCTAATTCCAGACTTCCCCAACATCGGGAACATTCTTCCTACGTCTAGCCTGTCCAGTCCAATTAGGATTTTATATGTTTCTATGACATCTCCCCTCATTCTTCTAAATTCCAGTGAGTACAAGCCCAGTTAGACCAATCTTTCCTCATATATCAGTCCTGTCATCCCAGGAATCAGTCTGGTGAACCTTTGCTGTACTCCTTCATTATCAAGGATGTCCTTCCTCAGGTGAGGAGGCCAAGATTGCACACAACACTCAAGGTGTGGCCTCACCAAGGTACTGTATTACTGCAGCAAGACATCCTTACTCCAATAATCAACAACTCTCACTATGAAGGCCAGCGTGCCATTAGCTTACCTCACCACCTGCTGCACTTACATGCCAACCTTCAGCGACTGTTCCACCATGACACCCAGGTCTTGTTGCACCTCACCTTTTCCTAACCTGCCACGATTCAGATAATAATCTGCCTTTCTGCTTTTATGACCAAAGTCAATAATCTCACATTTACCCACATTATATTGCATTTACCAAGTATCTGCTTATTCAGCCAGTCTGTCCAAGTCACCCTGCATCTTAGCATCCTCCTCACAGCACACACTGCACACACTTTAGAGTCATCTGCGAATTTGGAGATATAGCATTCAATTCCTTCATTCAAATCATTAATATACATTGTGAACAGCTCAGGTCCCAGCACTGAACCCTACGGCACCCCATTCATCACTGTCTGCCTCTTTGAAAAAGATCAATTTATTCTCACTCTCTACTTCCTGTCTGTCAACCAGTTCTCTATCCATGTAAAACATTACCTCTGATACCATGAGCTTTAATTTTCCAACCTTTTGTGTGGAATCTCATCAAAAGCCTTTTGAAAGTCCAGATACACAACATCTATGGAATCACCCTTGTCCACTTTTCTGGTCACATCCCCAAAACATTCCAGAAGGTTTGTCAAGCATGATTGCCCTTTTTGTGAATCCTTGTTGACGACAACTGATTCTGTCACCACTTTCCAAATGCTCAGTTATTACATCGTTAATAATAGACTCCAGCATTTTCAACATTACTGATGTCAGGCTAAACGGCCTATAATTCCCCATTTCTCCTTCCTTCCTGTTTTAAAGGTTGGGTTGCATTAGCTACCATCCAATCCATTGGAACTCTTTCAGAATCTACAGAATGCTGAAAAATGATTACCAATGTGTCCATTACTTTTAGGGCCACTTCTGTAAGTGCACCTAGGCACAGAGCATCAGACCCTGGGGACTTACTGGGTTTTAATCCCATCAATTTCCTCAAAGTCATTTCCTGACTAATAAGGATATCCTTCAGTTCCTCCTTCATGCTAGGCCTTCTGACCTTCAGCATTTCCTGAAGGTTATTTGAGATCTCGTTAGTGAAGATAGATCCAAAATATTTGTTCAACTGGTCTGCCATCTCTTTGTTGTCCATTATGAATTCCACCTGATTCGAACTGCAAGGGACCTACATCTGTCTTCAGCAGCCTTTTTCTCTTCACGTAACTATAGAAGCATTTGCAGTCAGTTTTTATGTATTCCACAAGCTCACTTTCATATTCCATTTTCCCCTTCTGAATTTATCCCTTTGTTCTCCTTTGCTGCATTTTAAATTTCTCCCAGTCCTCAGGTTTGCTACTTTTTCTGGCCCATTTATATGCCTCCTCTTTGGCTTTAACACTATCCCTGATTTGCCTTGTTAGACATAGTTGAGCCACCTTCCCTGCTTTATTCTTATGCCAGAGAGGGATGTACAATTGTTGAAGTTCTTTAGATATCTGCCATTACCTATCTACCATCAACTTCTTAAGTATTCTTGACTCGCTTATCCTAGCCAATGCATGTCTCATACCATCAAAGTTAGCTTTCTTAAAGTTCAGCACCCTGGTTTCAGATTTAATTGCATCACTCTCCATCTTAATGAAGAATTCTACTGTATAATTGTCACTCTTCCTCAAAGGATCTCACACCACAATGTTGCTAATTAACCCTCTCTCATTACACAATACCTAGTCTAGGATTGACTGCTCTCTAGTTGGTTCCTTGATATATTGGCTGAGGAAACCATCCCTCAAACGTTCCAGGAAATCCTCCTCCATTGCACTGCTACCAGTTTGGTTCGTCCAATCAATATGTAGGGACCTGAAATACACACAGTACTCCAGTATAAACCAACAGTTTATACAGTTCCAGCACAACCTCCTTGCTCTTGTATTCTATTCCTCAGCTAATAATGGAAACAATCCCATATGCCTTCTTGACCAGCTTGCTACCTGCCTTGTTGCCTTCAGGGACCTGTGGATAGGCACATCGAGGTCCCTCGGAGCTTCGATGCTTTCAAGGGTTCTAGCATTCATCTTATAATTCCTTTGACTGTTACCCTCATCTCACACTTTCCTGGTTTGAATTCCATTTGGCTCTGCTCTGAAATCTCCTCCCTCAACAGCCTAGGACACACCACATCTGGGGCTGTGGATTTATCCATTTATATGGCTGACTAATCTAACAGTTCCTCATCTCTCTCTGTCTCTATGTTAAGTTCTTCTTTTATTTCACAGCCCTACTCCCTGATATCTGTTCCTGCATTTTCCTTTTCCATGGTGAAGACCAATGCAAAGAATTCATTGAGGACTGTTCGCGTGCCTTCCTGGTCCACATACAGATTACCTCCATGGTCCATTGTGGGCCCTATTTTTTCTGATGTTATTCTCTTGCTCTTTATATATTTTTAACGAACCTTTGGGTTTTCCTTTATTCAATGCACCAATCCTTTCTCATCCTTCTTTGCTTTCATAATTTCCTTTCTTTGTTCTCCCCTGCATGTCGATAATCCTATGGGGAGTCTGCTGTATTGGTACCTGCCAGCTGTTATTTGCTGCAGCAGCAACTACTGACAATGTGTGGTTGGGACAGAATACTGCTACCACTTCTCTTTTGACGACTATATCATAGATGAAAAATGTATTGCTGGAAAAGCGCAGCAGTTCAGGCAGCATCCAAGGAGCAGGAGAATCAACGTTTCGGACATAAGCCCTTCTTCAGGAATGACTATATCTGAGAGCCCATTTAATATCAACGGTAGAGAATAAACCACTATTAAGTCTCAACAAGAAACGAAACAGGTCTTATCAACAGAGATGTAGTGTATTACATGTTAGCAATAGGTATTAGTTACATTGGCTAGTTAGACATTATCACGGAGATCAACAGGACCCAGAGATAACATATCTGATCCAATCAGAATCCAGAATTAGACTCCTCAATCCTCCACCTTGCATTTGCATTTTTTTCGCAAAACACTTTAAAGCCATCTCTCTGGTTCTTGATCTCTGTGTGTAGAAACAGTTTCTCCCTATCCACTCTGTCCAGACTCCTCATAATTTTGAAATCTCCTATTAAATCTTGTCAGCCTGCCCCTCTCCAAGGACAATCTGAATATCCCCAACCTTTCCTCACAACTAAAGTGTCTCATCCCTGCAATGTTCTTGTAAATCTTTTCTGCACACTCTCTCCAATGAATTCACATCCTTCCTAAGGTGTGACACTCAGAATTGTACAAAATACTTTAGCTGAAGTCTAACCAGTATCTTCTCTAAGTTTTATACAACCTCCCTACTCTTGTACACTATGCACCCATTTATGAAGCCTAGAATATTGTATGTTTTAATAATAGCTCTTTCCACCTGTCATGTCACCTTAAAAGCTGAGGTATATATACACCCAGATCTCAGTGCTCCTGCACACTCTTTAGTATAGTGTACTTTATTGTGTACAATCTCTCCATGTACTTTCTACTAAAGTGCATCATCTCACACTTTTCCCACTAAATTTTATCTGCCACCTACACATCCACTCCACCTATGTGTCGATGCTGTTTTGAAGTTCTATCAATCTCCAACAAGTTATAAAGTCCTAATGATGAAAAGCCAAAATGGCCACTGCAGAACAGGTAGCTCTCTGTCACCAGCACTGCGTCCTGCCAGAAGGCTGATATCTCCTTGAGTTATTAAATGAACTAGATCAAGAAAGTCCAAGAATGACCTTGGTTATAGTCAATGCATTATGTTGTTAAATGTTGTTAAAATTGGGGTGAGGCAGTAAAACCTCCCCTATTACTTTCAATTCCAATGTCATAATGTTTTGCAAAAGTAGCAGATGCAAGGTGGAGGATTGAGGAGTCTAGCTCTGGATTCCAATAGGACCAGATATATTATGTCTGGATCATGTTGGTCTCAATAATAATGTCTAACTGGCCAATTAACTAGTACCTATTGCTATGTTTATGACACCCCGACCTGGAATTTGCTGAGCAAGTTTTTGCTATTCAGGAGACAACTGAAATGACAGGGATATAAAAACCTATTGGAATGGAGCTTATCCCGTTTAATTGTATTCTCCACCATCTGAAAAGGCAATCACCTGGAAGAGGTGAAAAACTGATTTCAAACACCTGTCAACTAGAGAACAAAATTTGAAAACTTTTTCTCTGGCATCATAAGTTGAACAAAGCTTTTCCAGGAAATCACATACATCCTGCATTATAAGCCAGTGATTCCTTCCTGAAGAAGGGCTTATGCCCGAAACGTCGATTCTCCTGTTCCCTGGATGCTGCCTGACCTGCTGCACTGTTCCAGCAACACATTTTCAAGCCAGTGTTAATGTCAAGATATCGCTAGCCCACATTCTACGTTAAGAGAATACACCAAATTCATGTTCACTGCATGAGCTGATAGTGTGTTCCATAGGGCCAGTATACTCTGGGAGAAGACTTTCCAACATCCAATCTAATTCTGCTCTAACAAAAAAAATTAAGTGTAATCTACTGTCCCCACTTGATCCATCCAGTTGAAATAATTGATCCACATAAACAAAACTCAGTCCCTTTGTGATTTTATAACTGTTCTTTAGCCTACACTTCCCTGATCAGCTTAAGATTTTTTGAATAACTAATATGTTTTATACAGGGAATTGATTTTGTGATGCTCATGTGCACTGTTTTGAGACCCTCAAAAGCCCTCTAACAATTGAGGAGATCAAAGTTGCACACTTGTTGCTGAGTCTTAATTAAGCCCTCGTTAAAGGACAGAATGGTATATGTTTTATTCCAATGAATTGCACTGTGAATGCAAATTAGAATCTGCTGCAGTTTTACATTCGGAGCTTTGGTCATGACCCATTAGAGAGCAACACAAGAAAACTGCTAACATCTCGCTTTTCACCAGTGGCTTTATTTCTGTTCTCTGCAGGATGTATGTATATTTAGGATATACGTACATACCACAACTGTTTTCTAATTTAAACACCACTCACTGAACATGAGCCGATTCCATTGATGTGCAGGGTCTGATTACAGTAACTTAAAATATTCCACAATCCGAACACTACTTATACATTAGTATTACTGATAAACTTAATTTCTATAAGCACTATAGGGCAGTGACACATACTGTACTGAATGAACATGTCTGCCAGAGGAAGGATTAAACATGGTCAAGTGCTAGTCTCTCACTATCAACACAATATACATCAGACCCAGTTAATTTGCTGAACTCTTAAATTCAACAGGAGTTTTTTCTGATCTCCTGTTATGACCAGTCACCAGGCAACATTCCCTCAATTTGTTTCAATTTGGGATACTTCAAATGTTCCAGATGGAACACCTCAAACTGTTAAGTTCCCAAGTGAGGAGGGATGAATTGACCAATGATCATGAGACTCCTCATATAACTCTGGTGTGAGACTATTAGAAAGAAATGTGATTAACGAAAATGAAAATACCATTTTCATACCATGTCATGAAAATACCATTTCCCTTTCCCAGGAAACCCAGCTAACTCAGTTGGAATTAGTCTTTTGTCTTAAAAGGAGAAGACCCCATCAGAAACATGTTGCTTCATGGGTAGCAGATAGAGAAAAAAAAAGTACTTTTTTTTAACAATGGTGTGATTTCTTCTGTGCTTTTTGTCTTCAATTGTTTTCACAACTGTTCCCTTTCTGTTTCTCTGTTTTGTGCTCTTAGCTGGGCAAGCTTTCTGAAGCTAAAAAATACAGCTTTGACTTGAAGAGTTTAGTTGGATAACTGATCGACAACATTGGCCAGCTTGTATTCAAATTATTCATAAGATTTCAAATTTTGAGATAATGTTACTCACAGGGACACAGGTTGTATCCATGAAAAATATTTTTCTCAGTGGAAAAACAGGATTGCAATTTGAATATACACAAGCTGACAGAAGTATGTGCTACCATGCTTTGTTGGGTACATGCATCATTTGTACACAGAACAAAACCTTCAACATAAATTTAAAACCACATTAAAACCTTTAGCCATTTTGCAAATTTTTTTTCAGAAGAAACAAACATTTTGTTACAGGGGAAAGAACTATTGCTCAGTTTTGTCTGGTTTAATTCAGACTTATCTGTGGAAATTGTGAACATTACATGTGGTGAGACTGTAGGATCTGTTTTCAGATAAGGAAACATTGATCACTAGATTTTGGAGAAAGGCTAAGATTTCAGATTAAATCATTAATGAGGGTGCTCACAGACACAGAAAAAAAAAGTAAGATTAACTGAGATTTTGCTAGGAAAAATAATAATCTTTTGATGAATGTTTTTTTCATGTGATTTATGTCAATGCTGCTACCTGCACATTGAAGCGATGCTTTATAGTATCTTAGATGTGTGTGTCTGCATAAACATTGTCCCTGTAGCTGCTTCATCCTTATGCTGACGAACACACATCGACTTCCTATGATATGTTACACTCCTTTATTTATGTATGCACTTGTGTAGTTATACTTGCACTCCAGTGTATTGTCTATAACTTTTTTAGGTGCTCCTTCTAGACTGGTATCTTCTCTTTACCATGTCATCAGTTACATCATCATGAATCTCATTGTACCACAAAAGAACCTTATTTTGAGATTAAGAGGTGTCCTGAAGTAAGGAGCCACCGTTTGACAAAGGGTCAGTTAGACTCGAAACGTCAGTTCTTTTCTCGCCTTACAGATGCTGCCAGACCTGCTGAGATTTTCCAGCACTTCTCTTTTGGTTTCAGATTCCAGCATCCGCAGTAATTTGCTTTTATTAAGGAGCCACCGTAATGCTTCATTGTGAACATTTGTTTACACCTCTTGCAAACCCAAGAGAAAGGTATGTGCTAAATGTTTACATTGAATGTGCTGCAATTATTCTATTAGCTAGTACAAGTTCAAAGTCCTGAGAGATGGAGGGCGATATTCCCATGTACAGTATCTGCTGCTGCTGTCCTTGTAGATGGGAGTGATTTAACAAGGTGCTGTTGAGATAGCCTTGGTGAAATTCTGCAGTTCATCTCTTAGGTGAGACACACTGCTGCAACTATGATGGAGGGAGTTAGTGTTTGTGGATGAGGTGCCAATCAAGTGAGTTTTCTCCTGGATGCTGTGAAGCTTCTTGAATATTGTGGAGCAATATGCATTCGGATAAGTGGGCAGTATTCCATTACACTCCTGATGTGTGTGTTGTGAATGGTTGAAATGCTTTGTAGAGTCAGGAGGTGTGTAGTCTCTGACCTATTCTTTTGGCTATGTTATTTATAAGGAGAAAGTGAGGACTGCAGATGCTGGAGAACAGAGCTGAAAAATGTGTTGCTGGAAAAGCACAGCAGGTCAGGCAGCATCCAAGAAGCAAGAGAATCAACGTTTCGGGCTAAAGCCCTTCTTCAGGAATGAGCAGCCGAGGGATGAACTGCAGAATTTCACCAAGGCTACCTAAACAGCACCTTGTGAAATCACTCCCATTCCTGAAGAAGGGCTTATGCCCGAAACGTCAATTCTCCTGCTCCTTGGATGCTGCCTGACCTGCGCTTTTCCAGCAAACACATTTTTCAGCTATTTTATTTATAAGGCTAGTCTAATTCAGGTAGTGTTGAGGAAGCACAGGGGGAGCTGCAAAAGGACTTGGATAGGCTAGGAGAGTGGACAAAAAAGTGGCAGATGGAATACAATGTGGGAAAGTATGAAGTTTTGCATTTTGCTAGGAAAAATAGAGGCATCGACTATTTTCTAAAATCTAAAGGACAAAGACGCTGAGGAGACCTAGTTCAGGAATCTCTTCAGGTTAACATGTAGGTTCAGTTGGCAGTTACGAAGACAAATGCAACATTAGCATTCATTTTGAGAAGGCTGGAATGCAAGAGCAGAGATATACACTTGAGACTGTATAAAGCTCTGGTCAGACTGGATTTGGAATGCAGTGAGCAGTTTTGGGCCCCGCATCTAAGGAAGGATGCTCTGGCATTGGAGGGCGTCCAGAGGAGGTTTACAGGAATGATCCAGGGAATGAAGGCTTGTCATGTGAGGAGCAGTTGAGGACTCAGGTTCTGTACTCAATGGAGTTTAGAAAATTGAGGGAGGATCTGCTTGAGACTTACAAAATACTTAGAGGTCTGGATGAAGTTGACATGGATAAGATATTTCAACTAGTAGGAGAGACTAGGACCCAAGGGCACAGCCTCAGAGTGAAGAGATGACCCTTTAGAACTGAGATGAGGCAGAATTTCTTCAGCCAGAGGGTGAAAATCTGTGAAATTCATTGTGGGAGAAGCCTGTAGGCGTGTCATTAAAACAGAGCTAGGAAAGTTCTTGATTAGTAAGAGGATCAAGGGCTACGGGGAGAAGGCAGAGGAATGGGGTTGAGAAACATATCAACCATGATCGAATGGTGGAGTAGATTGGATGGGCTGAATGGCCTAATTCTACGCCTATATGTTTTAAATGTAAAGGAAATATGGAATGCCTGAGTCAAATCCAATACAGTTAAAAGTAGAACTTGATTAATTTCCAAATATCATTTAAAAGATTTGAAACAATCCTTAATCCTGGTCTTGGCATGCAGTTCAGTAACTGTGAATATGATAATGCATCTGAGAACAATGAAATGAAAATAATGCATCACAACAATGAAACAATGTAAATTGTTTGCTGGTGTAGATGTTATACTAATGTACAAGTGTGGTTATGTGTTGCAGGATATGCACGAGCTGTTACACTCCTTCCTGTACAATAATTCAAAACTCCATCCCTATTCCAAAGCTTTCAATATCTGTACCTGTGAATATATTAATGGCAGATGAGCCTATTTGGAAAACAAAACTTATCATTGAGTGAAGATGTTCACAACTTCCTCATCAATGCTGAGGAAGCTTTCATATAAATATAAGACTGGGCTTCTTCATCGAAGTCATATGGAGGGGTGACAGTGATGAAGATCAAAAGTTTAAGTTCTAAAAATATCACTCTTTAATATGAGCCAGTTACTTTCAAAAATTATTGCTCAAGAATATTATGACTCAAAGTAAGCTGTGCCACCTTTAAGATCTACAAAACAAATTAATTTTCTGTGTTTAGGGTTATATCTTATAATTAGATCACAAAAGGTGAATTCAAAATTGAGGCCTGAGCCCAATAAAAGCTGGAAACATCAGTGACTGAATACTGCACCTTTCTCTAATAAAGAAATCAGTTTAATATCTCTCTTCACTCAATGAACTGCACTTACATGGAGTGTATCTTCAATCAGCTATGCGCACATATATAGCTAAAAATATACCTCCCCTCAATTTTTTACTCGTAAAGCTGGAACTTTTCCGCCTTTAAAGCAACTTATTTATTCTTTTTTCAGAAAGAGAAGGTTTGGCTGATTAAATCTGAAATATATCAAAACACACAAATTTCCAAGCAGCCAATTTCATGACTTTAAGCCAAAAATCATATGTCCTACAGTTGTACATTTGTAGGGCTACAGCTTTACTATTCAACTGGGCATAACAAAACTTGTATCTAAACCTAACAGATATGAGAAAATCCTTGTGGGATCACAGTAGACTTAACTGAGCATCTTCCAATCGGAGTTTCCACAATTCAGCGTCATATGCACGTGTATGAAGAATGCATCAAGAATCAGTAGAAAGTTTGTCATTGCCTGGCATTTGTATGATATGAATGTTATTTGCCACTTACCATTCCAAGCCTGAATTTGTCCAGGTCTGGCTGCGTTTGTACATGAACTGCTTCAGTATCTGAGAAGTTGCAAATGATGCTGAACATTCTGCATTAATCATATCATGAATAGCCTCACTTCTGACCCTATGATGGAGGGCCACTCATTTATGGAACAGCTGAAGGTGGTTGGCCTAGAACGCTACCTTGAGGAATTCCTGCAGTGATGCTCTAGGACTGAGATAACTGAATTCAGCAATAAATTCGCTGGGACTCTGGAAGCTAAGTCCTTAGCAATCTTCGACCTTTGTGCTGAATATGATTCTAACTAGATTTCCTCCTCATTGCCACTGACTCCATTTTTGCAAGCACTTCATGATGTCTTCACACTTGGTCAAATGCAATCTTGATGTTATAGTCAGTCACTCAAACTCAAGCCCTTCGTCTATGTTTGGACCAAGACTAATGAGGTCAGGAGCTGTGTTGCTGTGACAGAACCCAAACTGATCATGAGCAGGTTATTGTGCAGCTCATACCACTTGGTGGCACTGTTGATGACCCCTTTCATTACTTTGCTGATGACTGAACGTAGATGAATGGGGCATAATTGAACGTGGTTGATTTCTCTTGTTTTTCACAGTTATTATATTGCACACTGTATAGCAGGCAATAGTTAGTTTTCTCAAGACAATGAACAATATTCATTACAATAGTTCCCAAAGCAAGAGTTACTGGTCAATCTTACACAAAATAATTTCAACTTAAAGCAATATCAGGAAATGTTGAATTGGGATTCTGATCTTAAAATTTATACATCCATGTCTTCTGGTACATTCCATGTTTAAGCTGTATGTCAAACACACCAGTTAGGATCCAAAACAGTGAACCAGGTATTGTGTGTGCAGTTCTGGTTCCTTTGTTTAGGGGATATACTTGCAATAAGAGGGAGTCTTGTGCAGGTTCACCAGAATGATTCCTGGGATGGTGGCACTGTTCTACAAGAAGAGAGTAAGGAAACTGGGCCTGTATTTTTTGAAGTTTTAGAAGAATGAGAAAGCATCTCAGAAAAACTTACCAAATGCTTAACTTCTTAAAGGGGTCAGCAGATTAGATGGATATTTTCCTTAGCCATGGATTTCAGAAGGATCAGACCTAGTTATGCCATAAAAGACATGCCATTTGGGACTGAGACAAGGGGGGAATGTCTTTAGTCAGAGGGTGTTGAATCTCTGGAGTATCTCAGAGGGCTGTAGAAGCTGAAATGATTAACTATCATCAAAATAGGTTTCTCGTTACTACTGACATTGAGATAATAGGGAATATGGCTTTGAGGTAGACAATTAGCCATGATTTAGAATGGTGGAGCAGGTTCGATGGGCTAAATAGCCGACAGCTGTTTCTATGTTTTTTTATGTTCATAAAGCAACCCACAGTTTATCAGCCAAAAGGTACAGCTATATTGCAAAGCTGAAGTGACAAAATCAAGTAAGGGGTAACTTTTTCACGCAGAGGATGGTGTGTGTATGAAACGAGCTGCCAGTGGAAGTAATGGAGATTGGTACAATTACAACATCTGGATGAGCACATGGATAGAAAAGATTTAGAGGAATATGAGCCAAATGCTGGCAGGTGAGACAAGGTTGGAATGGGATATCTGGTCAGTGTGGACAAGTTGGACCAAAGGGTCTATTTCTGTGCTGTATAACTTTTTGAATATAAGTGGAACAAACTAAGAACCACTAAATAACTCAGAACCTCCAGAATGAGTCACTTTCACCTTGACATAACCTCACATTCAATATAGTGTTGTTCTTTCCTGGCCATCTTCAACATGGCACAGTGGCTCAGTGGTTAGCACTGCTGCCTCACAGAACCAGGATTCTAGCCTCTGTGTGGAGTTTGCACATTCTCCCTGTGTCTGTGCGGGTTTCCTCTGGGTGCTCTGGTTTCCTTGCATAGTCCAAAGATGTGCAAGTCAGGTGAATTGGCCATGCTAAATTGTCCATACTGTTAGGTGTGTTAGTCAAAGGACAATAGGTCTGGGTGGGTTACTCTTCGGAGGGTCGGTGTGGACTGGTTGGGCTGAAGGGCCTGTTTCCACACTCTAGGGAATCTAATCATCACTCCACTTTCTGTTCATCAAACCATTCTACTTCTTCAACACTGGGCCACTTACTTTCCTTTCCCAAGAGAATTACTCCAAGTTTCAGCTTTTAAGCCTTTGACTTTGCAATTAATTTAATTTCATTCTCTCTTGTTCTTTTAAAACATAGTGAACATATTGATTCATTTAATTAAAATTGCAAAGTGAATAAATGGCAAGAGATAAATACATAATCTGAGAATATGAAGGAAAGTTAATTTCAATTAGAACAACAATAATGTAAGATTCCTGTACCAAACGTTAAAGATTTCTGAAAGTAAGTCTCCATAAAAAAAAGCACATAATTAACAGTTATACCATTTTGAAATATCAAAAGTATTAAACATCATGTTAACATTTTCTGTGTTACATCTCACTCTACAGGAGACTGTACCTGGAGTATTATGCGCATTTTTGGTCCATTTATTGAAGAAGGATATACTTGCCATAGTGAAAATACAGTGGAGGTTCATTAGGACCGAAACAAGTCTGAGGAAGCCTACTTCTCCTTCTTGGTCTCATGGTCAGTACTTTATTACTTAGTAAATGCGTGAATATTCTCAATATTTTTAAATGGCATTTCCTATGACAGTACAGTCAAGGTTTAACCTTCTATAACCTTTAAAGAATATAAGATCGTAACAAATAAGATCAGGAGCAAGCCATTCAGCCCATCAAGTCTGCTTCACAATTCAATTAACTCCAGTTTCCTGTGTGTCATTGTCCTGAATTCCGTGATTTTCTGGTCAATCAAAAATTTGCCTGGAAGAGCCTTGAATATAATCAACGACCAAGTCTCCGGTATTCACTGGGATAGTGAATTTCAAAGATTAATAACATTTTGAAAGAAGGAATACAGTTGGTTCTGATATAACGTGACAGTTTGCTTCTCATGCGATCTCATGTTATAAGAAAATTGCACAATAGTTGTGCCATTTAAACTAATTGGGCCGTAATAGCGTTATAAACAATACAAGTAAGGAAAGTTCATGTTCTACAAATAACTGTCTAAATTCTTCAATCGCATTAAAGCCAATTCACATTGAAGAAACGTGCATTATTGCAGAACCAACTGTACCCCCTAAACTCCATTTTAAATGGATGCGCTTTTAGTTTTAAACTGCAGTCCCTTGTTCTAGGTTTTCCCCATGAGAGACACCATCCTCTCAGTATTCACATTATTAAGTCCCTTCAGAAACTTTGACCTATCTTTGTGGCTTTTGACTTTCATCTTGTAACATTTCATTCAGTAAAGCTTCATCACTTTTTGTATTTTGCAAGACAAGCAAACTGTTCAAATGTATACAGAAAAAAAAAGGTGAAGGACAATAAAATGGCAATTTTCTTGAAAAAGTACATCGTCTTTAGAGTCCTTAGACTACAGATCATTGCTTTACCCTTTGGAAGTGACAAATATTCTCCGCTAGTCACATCTTCTCACATTTCATACAGACATACCATTTCCTGTGTTGTCTGTACAAAATAAATCCAGGTCCATGTTGACAAGTGGCTTTAAATAAACCCCTTAGACTTAACTGCACAAACAACACCTGAGCTCCTTTGGGGAGAAAGCAGAGTTAACATTTTGAGTCTGGTGACTCTTTGTCAGAACTGATAGCAACCAGGAAAAGGTGCTACTTATGGTGAAAATGGTGTTTCTTCCCTCCCTCCTAGTGCAACACTAGAATCCCCAGTCTTCACTTCCTACCCCACCAGCCTCTCTGTCCAAAGGATCATAAGCCACAACTTGCGTCACCTCCAGCATGATGCCATCAGGCCCACGTTCCCCTCCCCTTCTCCTCCTTTGTCAGTATTCTGCAGGGACTGTTTCCTCTGGTCCACTCCTCCTCCGTTCCCAAAACTCCACAGCACCTTGCACTGCACCTGCCTGTTTATTTCCACCCTCCTTACCATCCAAGGCCTGAGAAATGCCTTCCAGGTGAAGCAATGGTTTACCTTCAATTCACCTTGAATCTAGCCTGCAGTATTCACTGCTCACAGAGTGGTCTCCTCTGCATCGGGGAGACAAAACACAGACTGAGTGACCGCTTTGCTGAACACCAAAGTTCAGTTTGTAAAAATGACCCTGAGCTTCCAGTTGCCTACTACTTCAACACACCACCATGTTCCCACACCAACATTTCTGTCTCAGGCTTGCTGCAGTGTTCCAGTGAGCCTCAGCGCAAGCTCAAGGAACAACATAGCATTTTGCGCCTGGGGACCCCACTGCCTTTAGGCTTCAACATTGAGTTCAGTAGCTTTAGAGCCTGAATCCATCCTTCCATGTTTTTTGCCCATCCCCTACACCCTGGTGCTGTCATGACACGGGTTGCTTTCAGTCAAGATTAGAGTGGTGCTGGAGAAGCACAGTAGGTCAGGCAGCATCTGAGGAGCAGGAAAATCGACGTTTCGGATAAAGCCTCTATTCCAGCATCTGCAGTCCTCACTTTCACCATGGTTACTTTCACTACAGCCTATCCATTTGCTCTCCCATTCTTAGCCCCCATTATGAGCTTTTCTTGTCCTCTTTTCTTAAGAATAATCTCCCCATCTGCCCGCCCCTTTCATATCTCTGCCTCTTTAGGCTCCATCTCCATCCATCCACTCACGTCCTCTTCCTTCCTCCAGTTCTTCACTATAATACCACTTCCCAGAGCTAGCATTAGTTCTGAAGAAGGGTCACTAGATCTGAAATATTGACTTCGTTTTTTCTCCTGATGGATGCTGCCAGAACTGTTGAGTTCTTTGGCAACTTCTGCTTTCATTTCAGAGTTCTAGCATTTCTGTTGTTTGCTTGATTTAACTTGAACTTCTGCTCTTTCTAAACATCAGAATCCAAGTCAAAGGCCTGCAGCCTGACGGCCATATTCTTCATGTTGCAGCTCTTCAAGGTGGAGAGCAGGCATCAAAAGAAAAACAAAATATTTTGAAGATGCTGGTGAAGGGATGAATTGTGAACAGAATATGAAGTAGTTCAACTGGTACTTTCACATTGTCATTCACAGGACGTGGGCCACAGACACATTGTTGGTAGATTCGGAATTCCAGGATTTTGATGGAACAAGAAAGGAGGAACAACTCCCTCAGAAATCCTGATCAGGGCTGGAAACTCCGTATCCATGCCAATTGCACAGTTACATAAAGATGACATCTACTTTGGAAATACCTGGACAGGAGGGTACCAGGCAGCATATGGCTCAGTGGTTAGCACTGCTGCCTTCACAGCGGCAGGGACCCAGGGTTCGATTCCACCCTTGCGTGACTGTCAGTGTGGAGTTTGCACTTTCTCCTCATGTCTGCGTGGGTTTCCTCCGGGTGCTCCAGTTTCCTCCCAAAGATGTGCCAGTTGGGTGGATCGGCTATTCTAAATGGAGGGTTGTGGGGGGTTTATGGGGATAATGTGAGGCACTGGGTCTGGGTGGGGTCAGAGGGTCAGTGTAGACTCAATGGGCTGAATGACCTCCTTCCACATTATAGGGATTCTAGGAGTCTCCAGTTAAGTAACAAAGGGAGAGATGTGCAGGAATCCTCTCAGAAATCATTGAAACTACGCCTATTTTTACAGCAGGAAGTGTGCCATGTTCTGCAATTTAAATTCCCAACAGCCATTATATCATGGAATAAGGCACAATCATGTAATCCAGGTCAGACGATGGGAAACATTGCAGTATGAATATCACTGGTTATACAGTTAATATATCAGCTAATTGGTCAGCAAATTCTACTTCTCTCGCTGCTGCACTTACTTGTACAGCTGCTATCTTCCTGTGCTTGCCTCGGAGCAGTGACTCTCTCCAAACAGACCGAGACATGTGCAGAAATTTAACTGCCAAGTGGGAAAAGATTTGTATGCGGATAGGGGTTACATCTAAAAATACTGGCAACTTACATATCCAATGTGATCCTCCCACTTCCAGATTGTACCGAGGCAGTTGTGAAATCGAGCAGGAAATCCACATCTTGTTCTTAGGAAGGCGATTAAAATATTTACATAAGCAACTGATTGAACCTTTAAACCTGAATTCTGGCCTGAATTCAGCCGCATGCTACAGCAACAGCAGAGAGAGAGGCTGGACACAGGGGTACAGCTTATAGAAGGCGATAGGCCCAACCTAAGATTTAAAAGGCAGAGGATCAGCTCTCTTGGCACCATAACCTGAGGGATTTCAGGCTGCCATGACAAGTCACTGCTGGCATCTGCAGCCTGCTAGAAGACCACCTCCTTCCCAATAGGCTAAGCAGGCAGGAATTGCCAGTGGCTATCACTGGAAGTCCATCCCCGATTCCCTGCTTCTGCTTGGAAGTTGTGCATTCTCTTCCACTATACAGAAAGAAAAGACAGAGTTGTGATGGTGAGAAACGGATTTTATAGAGAGAGAAAGGGGTTAGAAGGATATAGGCCAAGGACTGGCAAATGGGACTAGATTAATTTAGGATATCTGGTTGGCATGGGTGAGTTGGACCGAAGGGTCTGTTTCCTTGCTGTACATTCCAATAGTCTAAAGGAATGACACCAACTACAAAGGGTGATTGCGAGGTAATGCTGGGAATCAGATTGCACTGAGCTAAAACCTCCATCCGCCATGACCAGGGCCTCCAAGCCCTCCGTTTTTTCCTCTCCAGACGTCCCCAACAGTACCCTTCCACCGACACTCTCATTCGTTTGGCCGAACTGGTCCTCACCCTTAACAATTTCTCCTTTGAATCCTCCCACATCCTCCAGACCAAAGGGGTAGCCATGGGCACACGTATGGGCCCCAGCTATGCCTGTCTCTTTGTTGGCTACGTAGAGCAATTGATCTTCCATAATTATGCCGGCACCACTCCCCACCTCTTCCTCCGCTACATTGATGACTGCATTGGCGCCACCTTGTGCTCCCGCGAGGAGGTTGAGCAATTCATCAACTTCACCAACACATTCCACCCTGACCTCAAATTTACCTGGACCATCTCTGACACCTCCCTCCCCTTCCTGGACCTCTCCATCAACATTATTGACGAACGACTTGACACTGACATTTTTTACAAACCCACCGACTCCCACAGCTACCTGGATTACACCTCTTCCCACCCTACCTCTTGCAAAAATGCCATCCCGTATTCCCAATTCCTCCGCCTCTGCCAGATCTGCTTCCAGGAGGACCAGTTCCACCACAGAACACATCAGGTGGCCTGCTTCTTTAGAGACCGCAATTTCCCTTCCCACGTGGTTAAAGATGCCCTCCAACACATCTCGTCTACATCCCACACCTCCGCCCTCAGACCCCACCCCTCCAACCGTAACAAGGACAGAACGCCCCTGGTGCTCACCTTCCATCCTACCAACCTTCGCATAAACCAAATCATCCGCCGACGTTTCCGCCACCTCCAAAAAGACCCCACCACCAGGGATATATTTCCCTCCCCACCCCTTTCCGCCTTCCGCAAAGACCGTTCCCTCCGTGACTACCTGGTCAGGTCCACGACCCCCTACGACCCACCCTCCCATTCTGGCACTTTCCCCTGCCACCGCAGGAACTGTAAAACCTGCACCCACACCTCCTCCCTCACGACTATCCAAGGCCCTAAAGGAGTTTCCACATCCATCAAAATTTTACTTGCACATCCACTAATATCATTTATTGTATCCGTTGCTCCCGATGCGGTCTCCTCTACATTGGGGAGACTGGGCGCCTCCTAGCAGAGCGCTTTAGGGAACATCTCCGGGACACCCGCACCAATCAACCACACCGCCCCGTGACCCAACATTTCAACCCCCTCCCACTCTGCCGAGGACATGGAGGTCCTGGGCCTCCTTCACCGCCGCTCCCTCACCACCAGACGCCTGGAAGAAGAACGCCTCATCTTTCGCCTCGGAACACTTCAACCCCAGGGCATCAATATGGACTTCAACAGTTTCCTCATTTCCCCTTCCCCCACCTCACCCTAGTTCTAAACTTCCAGCTCAGCCCTGTCCCCATGACTTGTCCGGACTTGTCCTACCTGCCTATCTCCTTTTCACCTATCCACTCCACCCTCTCCTCCCTGACCTATCACCTTCATCCCCTCCCCCACTCACCCATTGTACTCTATGCTACTTTCTCCCCACCCCCACCCTCCTCTAGCTTATCTCTCCACGCTTCAGGCTCACTGCCTTTATTCCTGATGAAGGGCTTTTGCCCGAAACGCCGATTTCAAAGCTCCTCGGATGCTGCCTGAACTGCTGTGCTCTCCCAGCACCACTAATCCAGAATAAAATTGAATGTTGTCTATTCAAATGGAGGATGTGAAGAGATGCTTGGAAAGGGGGGAATTAGCGGAATTTCAAGTGGTGTCGGGGAATGCTGGGGAAGTTAGAGTGTGGGGCTTAGTACCTGAGGCCTCCAATCCCAACCTCACCATCAAAACAGCAGATAAAGGGGGTGCAGTGGTAGTTTGGTGCACTGACCTCTACATCGCTGAAGCCAGGCGCCAACTCGAAGACACCTCCTCCTACCACCCCCTTGACCACGATCCCACACACCCCCCATCACCAAACCATCATCTCCCAGACCATACAGAACCTCATCACCTCAGGAGATCTCCTACCCACAGCTTCCAACCTCATAGTCCGGGAACCCCGCACTGCTCGATTCTACCTCCTTCCCAAGATCCACAAGCCTGACCACCCCAGCCGACCCATTGTCTCAGCCTGCTCCTGCCCCACTGAACTCATCTCCACCTATCTCGATACTGTCCTATGGTCCAGGAACTCCCCACATATGTTCGGGACACCACCCACGCCCTCCACTTCCTCCAAGACTTCTGTTTCCCCGGCCCCCAACGCCTCATCTTCACCATGGATATCCAGTCCCTCTCCACCTCCATCCGCCATGACCAGGGCCTCCAAGCCCTCCGTTTCTTCCTCTCCCAATATCCCCATCAGTACCCTTCCACCGAAACTCTCATTCGTTTGGCTGAACTGGTCCTCACCCTTAACAATTTCTCCTTTAAATCCTCCCACTTCCTCCAGACCAAAGAGGTATCCATGGGAACCCGTACGGGCCCCAGCTATACCTACTTCTTTGTTGGCTACGTAGAATAGTCCATCTTCCATAATTACACCGGCACCACTCTACACCTCTTCCCCTGCTACATTGATGACTGCAGCGGCGCCACCTCATGCTCCCATGAGGAGGTTGAGTAGTTCATCAACTTCACCAACACATTCCACCCAGCCCTTAAAATCACCTGGACCATCTCTGACACCTCCCTCCCCTTCCTGGACCTCTCCATCTCCATTAATGATGACTGACTTGATACTGACATTTTTACAAACCCACCGACTCCTACAGCTACCTGGATTACGCCTCTTCCCACCATACCTCCTGCAAAAACGCTATTTTGTATTCCCAATTCTTCTGCCTCTGCCATATCTGCTCCCAGTTCCACCACAGAACACACCAGATGGCCTCCTTCTTCAAAGACCGCAATTTCCTTTCCCATGCGGTTGAAGATGCCCTCCAACGCATCTCATCCACATCCCGCACTTCCGCACTCAAACCCCACCCTTCCAACTGCAACAAGGATAGAACGCCCCTGGTGCTCACCTTCCACCCTACCAACCTTTGCATAAACTGCATCATCTGCCGACATTTCCGCCACCTCCAAACGGACCCCCACCACCAGGGATATATTTCCCTCCCCACCTCTTTCCACTTTCCGCAAAGACGGTTCCCTCCATGACTACCTGGTCAGGTCCACACCCCCCAACAACCCACCCTCCCCTCCTGGCATCTTCCGCTACCACCGCAGGAATTGAAAAACCTGCGCCCACACCTCCCCCTTCACCTCCGTCCAAGGCCCTAAAGGAGCCTTCCACATCCATCAAAGTTTCATCTGCACATCCCCCAATGTCACTTATTGTATCCGTTGCTCCCGATGCGGTCTCCTCTATATTGGGGAGACTGGATGCCTTCTCATAGAGCACTTTAGGGAACATCTCCAGGACACCTGTAGCAACCACCCCATGGCCCAACATTTCAACTCCCCCCTCCCACTCTGCCATGGACATGCAGGTCCTGGGCCTCCTCCACTGCCACTCCCTCACCACCCAACACCTGGGGGAAAAATGCCTCATCTTCTGCCTTGGAACATTTCAACTCCAGGGCATCAATGTGGACTTTACCAGTTTTGTCATTTCCCCTCCCCCACCTTACCCCAGTTCCAACCTTCCAGCTCAGCACATCCTACCTGCCAATCTCCCTTCCCACCTATCCACTCCACCCTCCTCTCTGACCTATCACCTTCATCCCCACCCCCATCCACCCATTGTACTCTTTGCTACCTTCTTCCCAGCCCCACCCACCTCCCATATATCTCTCCATTCTGGAGGCTTCCTGCCTTCATTCCTGATGAAGGGCTTTTGCCCTAAATGTCGATTTTCCTGCTCCTCGAATGCTACCTGACCTGCTGTGCTTTTCCAGCACCACTCTAATCTAGACGCTCATTTCCAGCATCTGCAGTCCTCCACTTTTGCCCGGTAGGATACCACCTGCCTTCCTGCTCTCATGAGGTCTTTGAACATCTTGCAGCTCTATGTCCAGGTTTGACAGACAACATTTCCATTGCTTTGGTAGTAATTTTGTACACTTAGAATGAGAGTGGCCAATGTCTTCAGTAAATGCAACTTCAGTAAATGCCTGTTTAGGCTGAGAGCCCCAGATTCCATCCATGGAAAACTGCAGTCAGTCCATGCAATTCCTCAGTGTCACCTCCAGAGTAGAGTCAGTGACGCAGCAGGCAACCTTCCCCGGTCTCCTTTCCCTCCAGGCAGTGGCTGAACTCTCCAGCAGCAATGCAGAATTCTGTCACCCTGTTTCACTCAAAAGGTTCCTTTGACAGATGGGATTCCTGCACCTGTTATTGCATGTAAATCCTGAAAGCTGAATGCTAAAGTTCTGTCTGAATTGAGTCATAGAAAAGCCCCTAACAGAACAACCTAGGTTTCTGATCTGCTGCTGGAGCCCCCACTATGAGGAGATCTGTTCTGGTAAAACACTGCCCATTAAATTACAAGTCATGTGAAACACACTTCAATCATATTTCATTTAATGCTGATGTACAAATATTCACTGATACTCTTATGATAGTTTCCTGGTCAATGAACAGTCTGGCCAATTCTACTAGTAGCTTATGCAGCACAGGCAGTATCATCAAGATTGAGATAAAAAGTGATATATTTTATAATAGTTAAGAAAAATCATATAGACAGCACCCTGAACATCACTGTACTGTAACTACAGACTTTACTAGCTACACAATTAATCACAATAACTCTCAAAATCTTCAAAAACACTTTCATGATCCCTAGCACAATTTGGAGGTGGGGATATTCCTGTGCACCACCTGGAAGGACAAGAACAGTTGATGCACATGAATACCATCACCTCCAAATTCCCCTTGGGGCCATGACCCAATGTGACTTGCACAGTTATGGTTGTTCCTTAGTTGTCAGTGAATCCTGGGATTTTGTAACTAACAGCACTGTTCGGGCACTTCTGTCAAGAAGGTTGCAACAGTTCAAGAAATCATCGCAACATCACCTTCCTCAAAGACAACCAGGGGTAGGGAGAAACAAGCAGTCCTTGCCAATGACACCCTCATCCTGAGAGTGAATTAAAAACAAAAATCCACTACACATTCCTGTGTCAATTGGGCTAAACGCCACAGTGATTAAAAACCCGTTCTAATTACACAAGGTGTCAGATTTTGATGATTCAATTGATTTACCTGAGTAAACCTTTGGCTGGAGTTAATTTGATTTATGTCACATATTCTGTCTATGTAAGAATATCTGTCTTATATAATATGCATGTTAAAATTTTATACCTTCTTTAGTATTTGTTTGTCTTTGACAGATACTACACATTAATTTATATATTTTGTAAATTTAATAGCCCATACTCTAAATACAATTATCAGAAAGTTCAAATCCAAATAAGTAGGATTGGGATCATTTCCACAGAAAAGCCAACAGGATTTCTGCAACTTTAGAACTAAGAAATGGATGAATTCTAGCCAAGTTGTGGAAAATAGACAAATGAAGTGCTGTGAATTAAGGCCATTGATTTTTGGAGTAAACCTTAGCACATATTGCGAGCTCTCATTTGAATTTTGGTAGCAGCGTATTGATTACTCTATGCTTCATATCATTTTATTGATGATTCTAGATCAGTTTTTCTTTTATCTTCTGACAGACCAATTACTCAGTATCAGCACATTGATTATCTCATATCTGTAGACAATATGTTAACTAGCTCAAATGTTCTGTATTTCTGTTCTGTGACTTTTAAACCCATGTGAAACACAAGTATGCATCCAGCATGTGTTCTGTAAAGTGGTAGCCTGCATTGCACAAATCATCTACAGGAACTTTGAGTAAAAACATGATTCAAGTAGGTAATGGTACAATGTGTTTACAGTGGTCGTGCCCCATGAGAATTGAAATGAGTGTTGAAGCTTGCATTGACTTCATACGGTGAAGCAGCGATGCAGCAAAACCTGCTCCTTTGAGTAATAAATAACATTTTAGGTACCTGAACATTCAATTTTCTGCTTTGTGAACAACTTTTTCCATCAATTTTTAAACCAGTTGGCCATGACGAGTCACACTAAATAATGCCACCTTATCTTTAGCTTGCAAGCACATGAACTGTAAAGCCTCTTTAGCACAACCAATCCATATTTCACTGCAAGGCCTAACAAACGGAAGACTCTTACTTGGTTATTTGTGGAAACGTGTTTCATTTTGTAACAGCTCTTTAAAAGTGACACTGTAACTTAGTCTCAATCATCTGTCACTATACCTTTTGACCAATGAAAGCAGAATCCATGAAATGTAACATATAGGATCAAGAAGCTCAGTCAGTCCCTCCAACCCTTCTCATTTCACTCTGACCACTTTCAACTGACTGGACCAATTGGTCTACTCATGATGGCACTGAGAAGGACATCATTAAACATTGAACGTACCGAGGAGATGTTTAAGATTTACTTCATGTTCAATGAATCGTTGAATTTCAAACAGTTGGGTTGACGCACACTAAACTATCACACTGCGTGTCTGATACTGACTGTTGGATAATTCCTTCCAATACATTTTGAGAAGGTTGAAGCCAATTTGTAACAGAAAAAGGGTGTGTTTGGGTCAGGTGCAGAGGTGGGGGAATGGTTAAAGTTTCAAGTCTGTTTCCTGACTCAAACTCCCCTCCAGTCTGCTCATTTTCAATTTAAGCTAAGGCCTAAGGGTAGGCTGGTGAACAACATGTTCGGAGGTTCATCTTTAAATACGGTAATGGAGACATTCAAGATGGCGGCAGTCTGAAAAGTCTGCTGTGCTGGGCTCTGTGCCATACCACAGGCAAGGTGGGCTCATACGCCTCCCCCCATTAGCCAGCCCTGAGGAAACTTTTCAGTACAAAGCAGGCAGAGCACGTAGAAGCTTTTAAATTTGGATTTGGAGGCACTGGAGTTGAAATGAAGATGACTGAAGGAAAAGGAGCTAGGGGAGTGCAGCAGGCAGGGCACTCCCCTAATGTGTCAGGCATACCTGCAGCTGCTGCTTGACTCCCGTGGTGGCGTCTTTAAGCTCGGAGGAGCAGCAGCATCTACTCACGGGGTTTGCAAAACTCTGAAAAAATCGGGGAGACAAGACACCCTCTTGCAGATCATTTCAGAGAACATCTCTGGGACACCCACACCCATCAACCTCCACGCCCTGTGGCTGAACACTTCAACTCTCCCTCTCACTCCATCAAGAACATGCAGGTCCTGGGCCTCCTCCATCGCCAAACTGTTACCATCCGATGCCTGGAGGAAGAACGCCTCATATTCTACCTTGAGACCCTGTAACCATATGGGATAGATGTGGATTTCAACAGGTTCCTCATTTCCCCTGCCCCCACATTATCCCAATCCCAAGCCAGCAACTCAGCACCGCCCTCCGGACCCATCCATCAACCCCTTTGACCTATCACCTTCTCCCTCACCTTCATCCACCTATCACTTTCCTAGCTACCTCTCCCCAACCACACCCTCCTCCCATTTATCTGTCAGTCCCAACCCACAAGCCTCATTCCTGATGAAGGGCTTCTACCCAACATGTTGATTCTCCAGCTCCTCGATGCTGTCTGACCTGCTGTGCTTTTCCAGCACCACACTCTCCACTCTAATTAAGTAAGCCTGCCAGATGTCAAAAAATACCATACAAGTGAAACTTTTTCTAAATGACAACAGTCATCTCCAATGACATGACTACTCTGAGGCCTCTAGCATGCCTTCAGTCCATATTTCTGTTCTGTTAGACTAAGGAATATTCCAATCAACTTGATAGTCGGCTGTTTAAAGAACCTATGTTTTGTGTATAGTGTTAAGGTGAGCTATAGTTTCCTTTTAGAAATAAGTGGGTGTATCCATTTAAAAGGGTACAAAATGTAATTGTGTGGAGGGTGAATGAGTGGGGGTAATTGAAGTGAGCAAAGTTTTAAACAGATTCTATCCTAACTAATCTTTATGACTTTTGAAAGTTACTTATAAGACAGATAGCAATTGATTCAAAACTGAGTTTCTATTTGTTCTTGCAGTTGAACTTTCATTAATGTCTAGTAGAACAATGACATGGATGTAGGATGATGTTTGTGTTACACGTTAAACAGGCAGACGATGGCCAGGGCATACAATTAATCCTAGTCCCTCAGTATAATTAAAAGTCAAGGAGTTTCCGGTGTAAAATGTGCACCGCACTGGGCAACTTGCTAACCTGGAGATGGGAAATTGGACAATGTGATCACTTGTGAAGGCAGCACACCTTGCTATGGAATTATAACTAGTGTCAGCAAAACCAAGAGGCCGGGCTTTGGTGCAGCAGCCAATAGATATGAAGAGTATACACCACTAAATACATCATGTTTCTAGAATTCAAAGGTGCAAAAACCATAAACGAACGCCAACAGGTCTCTAAGACCTACATCAAGCTTTCTTTGGGGATGTATTTAATCACTTTTGTTCTCAAAGGGTTTAGTTTAGTTCAAGTGACGTGAGTCAGATGATTGGACTTTAGCTCACTATCTGCATTCCTTCTTGGTATCCTTAGCCTGTACATTGTGCACAGTTTGGGGCACATTACAAAAAGATAATCTGATGTGGCATTGCCTTTAGCTTTGCAAGCATCTCACAACAGAGGGACTCAATTAAACAAATATCTGTAGCATGATTCATTATCCCCTGGGAATTTATAACGCAGAACAAGGAATATATGAAACTGTAGCAAAGGTAACAGTCAAAAAATGGTACAGGGATAATTCTATTCCCATAGGGAGATTAGCACAGATTTGTAACTGTGGAAATTTAAATGAAATCAATGTCATGCTATCAAGTTGCTGTCAGATATAAAGATGGGAAAGCTTACAGAATTTCCACTACTGACTAGAACTGGTGTCCAGAAGCACAGCTGGCCCCAGAACACTAGACTGATGATGAAAAGCTCAGCACTAGATTTTCCAGAAGCAATTAGCATCAGAAGAAATTATATCTTACTTGAAATGTTCTCCTATTGTTTAATTCCATTTTTTTTTTTCTTTTCTAGATGGACCTCTCTGAACAATTCCAATCTGGTTTGATGGATTATTGCAAATCCACACAAAAAGAACACTTCCTACATACGGCTGCATTTCCAGTACTAAACATGACATTCTTGTTTGTGAAAAAGCCTCATGTTATTCCTAAAATCTTTTAAGACTGGTCCATTAGTATATGCAATTAGACTCAGGAAGAAAACAAATCTGTATAAATCGTGCGTAGCATTCTGACAAAAGATGTTTGGATTCTCTCATCCTTGACTTTAAAAATACACAGAGTAATGAATCAAAAGTATTTCAAGGTGGATGAGTCAATGGGAAGACTTAGTGATTTTTTTATTTCAGCTTTTAATGTTATACAAACACTTCATACAACAGGTATTACTAAAATGTTTATAGGAGTGTTTTTTTTTATATGGATATAAAATATAGATACTTTCTAATCAACCTGTTCAGAGATGTTATGATACATCTCTGGAGCAGGTCATGTCCACAGCACCACAAACAGCCCCTAGAAAAGAATTATACATTTTGTAATCTCACATATTTAAGAGACAGTTCTGTTCTTGGGGAAAAAAAACGTATGACAGGTCTTATTTTGTCTGCACTGGAGACAAACTGGAAATAATTCTAGCATTATTCTCAAGTATGCAATGCTGCCTTTTCAATGTAATTCATGGGACCAGTCCTTGGCTGTTGCTTGTTGGTGAGTCTAATGTCCTTCATGCATTAAGCAAGCCATTAGCATGATGACCTGACCTCAATTAAGTTCCTGAGGTCAGGTCATTTAAACAATTAGATAATGATTTCTGTGCACATTTCAGTAATGCCTCTGCCACTAAAGGATTGTGATGCAATGATGGTTTCCTTAATTCTGGGCTAAAAAGTTCTGACTTCCAGTCCCACCTTGCACAAAGGTGCATCATAACATGCTTGAACAGTTTGATCAAATATAATGCTTGTGGTGCAGTGTCCTTACCCCTTAATGCATTGTTGATGCAGCTACTCATCTGATTATATTCAGTTTCCTATCTTACCAAATGTGCCAAACAAACTGGATGTTGAGAAAACAAGTGGGAAATCAGAATGCACACCTGAATGAATTCAGCTCACCATTTACACTGAAGGTCCTCCATGTTCGACACCAGGCACTAATATCTCAGAGCATTCTCCATGGACACACGTGTGTGTGTGTGTGTGTGTGTGTGTGAGAGAAAGAGTACATGTCAATGTGAGAGAGAGGGTGTGCGCAAGAGACAGTTAGTGAATGTGTGAGAGAGTGAGTGAGTTTGTTGGAGGAGGAGGAGGGGGGATATTTCTAATGCACAGTTAAGATGGTTTCCAGGGGAGTCAAATGATCTTTGCAAATTCAACCCAGATGGTGAAGCTTCTGGAAGAATTGAATCATAATGGGTTGGAGTCTCCACTTGAATGGACATGCCTAAACAGCACTCTTTTGAAGAACTCGCACATGGTAAGGATTGAAGCTTACCCCAAAATATAAACTCATTGAATCCTAGATTCAATGTCTCTAGGTCTGCAAATAAAGGAAAGCTGATAAGACTGCTCATCCACAATTAGGTAGTTATGATGAATAATCATTGGACCTGAAACATTTACTCTTTTACCCTCTCCACAGCTGCTACCCGGTGTGCTAAATTTTTCCAGGACTTCCTGTTTTTATTCTGGGTATCCACAAGTTAAGCACAAGAGACCACAATCGACTGAATATCAACAGCCTTTGATCCTGTGATGAAAATTGGTTCTCTGACCCTGAAATTGTTTTGTACTAAAATGCAGAGAAGACCTCTGGCAGTCTACAGGATAACATTGACAAGACAACAGCTACAGAGAAAGCTTGTGCTGTTGATGCCTTTCAATAACGAAAAGGTTAACAGTCATTTGAATAGCTTCTAAATCTTGATACAGAGCTCACAGCTCAGCTGTAAAGAAATTAAAAGTCAAAATGCGACAGCCATGAGGGGCTGTCGATGTGGATGCTTTATCACAGAGGGATGTTGAGGCTGGGTCATTAAGTATACACAAGACTGAGACAGTCAGATTTTTAATCTATAAAGGACTCGAGGTTCATGGGGATAAAGCAGGAAAAAGGAATTGAGGAATACTAAATGAGCCATGATTGCACTGAATGTGAGGGAAACTTGATGTGTCATATGGCCTACTTCCACTCCTATATTTCATGGTATAACGTTGAACTATTTAACAGTATTCTTCTCAAAGGGAACCCTGAAGTTAACTCAGATACCTGACCACAGTTATCTCTTAAATGACCTAAATAGGATTTCTGAGTGAGCAAATGCATCAGTGAAATCTTGAAGACACATACTATTAACTTTTATTCTTCTGCATTACTTGTCGAAGTGCACTACCTTCTATAATGATATCATCCTTATGTGTGAAGTGTGTGTTTGGTGTGATGTTAGATCATTCATAGGCAGTACAGGAATGAATAATAATTTTCATTTAAATCCAGCAAAGTCTGCTGCAGAGTCCTTTAAAAAATTGATCACAAACTAACAAAGGGCTTGGAAATACACAAATTTACCTTTTCAAAAATAATCACACTGATTACAGACAGAAGGGGAGGGAATTGGAGGCTTTGGTGTATTTACCAGTTTTGACACCACTTACTATATCAATGATCAAATAAAGAAATAGCTGGCAAACACATCCTCACAAAGTTGGTGTACCTTTAAGTATCGTTTTAGTTTGAGTGCAGCCATCCAGAGACTGATAGGAGTTTGAATACACAATAGAGATAATTTTCTAATTATTTTGAACATCAATGTTCTGCCCTAGGGTGTATACATATAATTTCTAGCATTATAACCTGTTTGAGAAGTCCACTGAAAATGAAGGGGAGAGCATTTTTCCCTGGGGCAACTACTGATTAGATGAGGTTGTGGAGATGGGGATGGTTGTCAATCTCAGACCGACAAAGAGATACAAATACACACAATAGACAATAGGTGCGGGAGTAGGCCATTCGGCCCTTCAAGTCAGCCCCACCATTCATTATGATCATGGCTGATCATCCACAAATCAGTATCCTGTTTCTGCCTTATCCCCATAACCCTTGATTCCACTATCTTTAAGAGCTTTATCCAACTCCTTCTTGAAAGTATTCAGAGACTTGGCCTCCACTGCCTTCTGGGGCAGAGCATTCCATACACCCACCACTCTCTGGGTGAAGAAGTTTCTCTTCAACTCTGTTCTAAATGGCCTATCCCTTATTTTTAAACTGTGTCCTCTGGTTCGGGACTCACCCATCAGCGGAAACATGCTTCCTGCCTCCAGAGTGTCCAATCCTTTAGTAATCTTATACATCTCAATCAAATCTCCCCTCATCCTTCTAAACTCGAGCGTATACAAGCCCAGTTGCTTCAATCTTTCAACATATATAGTCCCGCCATTCCGGGAATTGGCCTTGTGAAACTACGCTGCACTCCCTCAATAGCTAGAATGTCCTTCCTCAAATTTGCAAATTTCCTAAAACTGCACACAATATCCCAGGTGCGGTCTCACCATGGCACTATACAGCTGCAGAAGGGCCCCTTTCCTCCTATACTCAATTCCTTTTGTTCTGAAGGTCAGCATGCCATTAGCTTTCTTCACGACTTGCTGTACCTGCATGCTTGCCTTCATTGACTGATGTACAAGAACACCTCGATCACGTTGTACTTCCCCTTTATCTAACTTGACTCCATTTAGAAAGTAATCTGCCTTCCTGTTCTTGCCATCAAAGTGGATAACAACACATTTATCCACATTAAACTGCATCTGCCATGCATCCGTCCACTCACCCAACCTGTCCAAATCACCCTGTATTCTCCTAACATCCTCCTCACATTTCACCCTGCCACCCAGCTTTGTGTCATCAGCAAATTTGCTAATATTACTTTTAATGTCTTCAACTATATCATTGATGTATATTATAAACAGCTGTGGTCCCAGTACTGAACCTTGTGGTACCCCACTGGTCACTGCCTGCCATTCCAAAAGGAATCTGTTTATCACTACTCTTTGCTTCCTGTCAGCCAGCCAATTTTCAATCCAAGTCAGTATTTTGCCCCCAATACCATGTGCTCTAATTTTGCTCACTAATCTCCTATGTGAAACTTTATAAAGGCTTTCTGAAAGTTCAGGTACACCTACATCCACTAGCTCTCTCGTCCATCTTCATAGTTACATCCTCAAAAAATTCCAGAAGATTTGTCAAGCACGATTTCCCCTTCGTAAATCTATGCTGACTCTGACCTATCCTGTTACTGCTATCCAAATGAGTCATAATTTCATCTTTAATAATTGACTCCAGCATCTTTCCCACACTGCCGTCAGGCTAACTGGTCTAGAATTCCCTGTTTTCTCTCTCCCTCACTTCTTGAAAAGTGGGACAACGTTAGCCACCCTCTAATCCACAGGAACGGATCCTGAATCAATAGAACATTCGAAAATGATTACCAATGCGTCCACGATTTCTGGAGCCACCTCCTTAAGTACCCTGGGACTTTTAGCCTTCAGACCTAATAGTCTATCCAACACCATTTCCTACCTAGTATGAGTTCCCTTCAGTTCATCCATTACCCTAGGTCCTTCAGCCACTATCACATCTGGGAGATTGCTTGTGTCTTCCCCAGTGAAGACAGATCCAAAGTACCTATTCAACTCTCTTCTGCCATTTCCTTGTTCCCCATAATAAATTCACACACTTCTGTCTTCAAGGGCCCAATTTTAGTCTTAACCTTTTTTTTGTATTCACAGACCTAAAAAAGCTTTTACTATCCTCCTTTATATTTTTGGCCAGTTTGCCTTCGTACCTCATTTTTTCTCACCGTATTGCCTTTTTAATTATCCACTGTTGCTCATTAAAAGTTTCCCAATCCTCCAGCTTTCCACTCATGTTTGCTATATTGTACTTCTTCTCTTCTATCTTTATACAGTCCTTAACTTCCCTTGTCAGCCGTGGCACCCCTGCCTCCCCTTAGGATCTTTCTTCCTCTTTGGAATGAACTGATCCTGCACCTTCTGCATTACACCCACAAATACCTGCCATTGTTGTTCCACTGCCATCCCTGTTACGGTATTGAACCATGGAACTTTCGCCAGCTCCTCCCTCATAGCTCCATAGTTTCCTCTGTTCAACTGCAATACTGACACTCCCGATTCTCCCTTCTCCCTCTCAAATTGCAGATTAAAACTGATCGTATTATGGTCACTACCTCCTAATGGTTCCTTTACTTCGAGGTCCCTGATCAAATCTGGCTCGTTACACAACACCAGATCCAGAATTGCCTTCTCCCTGGTAGGCTCCAGTACAAGCTTTTCCAAGAATCCATCTCGGAGGTACTCCACAAATTCCTTTTCTTGGGGTCCAATACCATCCTGATTCTCCCAGTCTACCTGCATGTTGAAATCCCCCATAACAACTGTAGTAATACCTTCGCGACAGGCCAATTTCAACTCCTTATTCCACTTACTTCCAACAAAATCACTGGGAAATTTAAGGCCATTCTAGTTTCAGCAGATACTTCTCCATAGTTGTCAGAATGCTACATTGGGCACTATAGATGGGTTTAATACTTTTTACCATCTTTAAAGAAAAGGAATTATTTCTGTAATGCTACTAACAGGTATGCTACCTACCTTAACGTAAAAGACAAGTGTCACAACAAGGAGGAGAGACAGAATGTAAAATTGCTTTAGGTTGAAGCTTAATATACATTTAAGAATATTTCTTTGTACATAAAATGTGCAATGCAAATATGATAATTTGAGATTATGTCTGAATTTTTTAAAAAGTACATTCAGGGAGTAGATCAGCATCTAGAGCCAATACAGGATAACTTAGTGCACAGAGAAGCAAAATGAAACCCACTTGACTGAATCATCTTTTCAGTCACCAGCTGCACACACTATCTAGTAACAAATGCATGCACTGCCAATAGAGTCAGTCTTCCTGTTACCACAGTTGGTACCATAACATGTGCTTCTTGCAGCAAGAAAGAACTGTATAACACTCCACACCTGCAGGTCTTATAATTTAAGGGTCTTTATGTTTCACAAGTGGTGGTCCCAGCAGTACGTTTTCTTTCCAGAGGCTTCTTTCCCTAACCACAGCTGCTGGACTAAGTCGCTTTCACACATTTCCGAGTCAGCTACAAAGAGCCATAAGGACCGCAGCTTGTTCTCTTGTCAGTACTGGTTCATGATTAGCAAAGATTATAAATAGACTGTATCCATGGAACTTATCACCAAAAAAAATTCTAAAAGAATTGATGTAGCTTTTTAAATTTGTGATTGCAACACTGAAGCATGTTTCTGCCCCATTTTGTGATGCTCTTTCACATGCCAACACTGAACAGGAGATTTGTTGTTTAAATGCTTCAGCACAGTATGCAGCAGAAGGTTCATTCAATGCTTGACTGAGAACAGCTTTCACACTAAATGAGGAAGATGACAGGTCCTTGAGTGCCATTGCCACTGGGTGAAAGGGTGTGGATGGAGCTGCTCAGATTTGGAGAAGCAAGTTGGTGAATAAACTGCTTGCTCCAAATCATCCTGATGACAATAGTTATCAATTTTAGAAGGAAAGATTGTCAGTCAAAATGCAGTTCAATCCACATGAGCTGTCAGTTAAGCAACTAGGTATTCCAGAACACAATCATTGTTGCTTTGTTTTAAAAACAGGAAGTACTTTGATTGTGTGATACTATTGACTTCAGAACTTCTACAAAGAATCCTGAAGAAGGGTCATGCCGGAAACATTGACTCTCTTGCTCCTTGGATGCTGCTAGACCTGCTGAGCTTTTTCTAGCGCCACGCTTTATCAACTCACACACTGAAAGAAGCAGCAATAAGTCTGTCTTGAATAAACAGTAAAAGGGCAAGGACAAACTTATAAAGGAATTGAAAGCTATTAGTTATTACCTGGGAGGAGGAGGTGTTGAAGCTACACGAACGACACTGTTTTGACATCTGCTTGATAACTGGTTGCTTTATGCCACAAGGACAACTGATTATCATGCAGAAGAAGTTAAGGAGTTAATCACAGGAAAGCTATGTCTTCAAACTGACAAGCCAATGCCAAATGTAACAAGGAACAAAGAAGCTACTTCTGATAGAAAGGAAATCTTCAGACTCAACAGCTCCAGAGGAATAATCAATGCTTTGGATAAAAGAATCTAAAGAGTCATCAATAATGTCACCCCGTAGACCCAAACAATGGAAAAAAAAAACTGTACAAGAATCCAACACCAGAACACTTCATTGGCAGAACTTTGAAAAGCAACACTGTGCAAGGATCAAACCTTGGATATCAAAGACAGACACTGTTAGTTGGACTCATAGCTAAATTCCACATTAATTGGATAATAGCCAAGTTGAGTTGAGACTTAACTTGCTTACTTGAGGAATCTTATTTTGACTGCTACATACAAGAAAGTTTAAATTGTTGTTTCCATACTGGATTGTCTGAGACATTTCTTAATAAGTAGCCAAATTAAAGGTAACTTGTGGTGACTTGCCCACAATTGTTTTGTCAAATCCATTTCTACCTGGTAGGAGCGAGGGATAGGGCCATTTCAGCTTGGGAATGGTGGCAGAATTTTCCCCACATACGTTGAAAACATATCTCCTTAGATTGCCAGAAGTATTACTCATCAAATTCCTATCTGCAAAAATGATCCAGTATCCTGGATAGTTGCTAGGCCTTTTAAAGTTTACCATTGCTTTCTCCTCTGACACAATCACTTTTCCAACCTTCACTTTTTACTTCCCACACAAAAATAATTTTGGTTCTGTCTGCTCCTGTCCAGCCAAACATGTTGCCTAAAATTAGGATAGCTATCTTACTGAGAGCTACCTGGCCAAAAGCAGCCTGCAAAAGAGCCAGTGTAGACTTGAATCTACTGAATATAAATCTGGGAGACTGCACTGTCAGCAGATGAAAATTCCATTCTGGCTGTATTGGCAATGTGAAGAGGTGTGATTATACTGTATCACTGCACATTACAGTGATGATAATCTTCATTCTTATTTCCTTCCTGTACAGGAAGAAAATGCACAATGATCTGTAAGTTCCAAACCCATCACAGCCTCTGAAAACCTAGATTTATTGAATTAAATTTCACAATTCAAACCTCTGGGTTGCTAGTGTTGTACTGTACTCATTGAAATTCAAGTCTCATCTCTTTCTGATTCTTTTCCCTCCATAGTCTACAACAATAGCAACAACTTGGATCAAGCAGCAACTTCAAGATAAACACAATCCTAAGGTGTTTCATTATGAGGTGCAAGGAAACAAGCATTGAGTCTGAGAGGAGAGATTACAAACAGTGATTGAAAAATTAATTGAAGAGATGAGATTTGGGAAGTATAAAGGTAAAAACTGTTGGAAGACAGGGAACCAGTGCATTCCAAAAAATGTTTGGGATGATGGGCAAACAAGAATCATTGTTGATTGAGAAAGAGCTTTGGAAATGTTAAGAGTTCAATAAAGTTGGAAGAAGAGGCCAGCATGGAGATTATTACATTAGGCACGTTTGGCAAGATACAAATAATTGAAGGTCAGGGAAAGGCAATATTCTTGAGGTAGTCATGAATGCTTTTGGTGATGGACAGAACATGGAATTTAAAGTTCAGCTCAGAGTCAAAGCAGGTTGCTGACATCGTGGTACTTGGGAAAGTGCACTGATACTTGAACCCCTCTACTCCCGAGGTAGTCATGAAAATTAAATTTTAATCAAATTATTCAAAGTCTGATGAATTCAGATTAACAGGAAATACTGACCAGGATTCTGTACTTAAGAATAAAGTACTACTTATTACAAATAAATCAGATTTAAACACAGGCAAACAAAATTTTCAATATCAATTTACAACCTGATAAGACCAAAAGACAGAGGAGTAGAAGGCGGCTATTCGGCCTATTGAAACTGATCCACATTCAACAAGATCATGACCGATGTGATAATCTTCAAATTCAATTTCCTGACTAATAAGGAAAACTGTTGATCTCAGCCTTGCTGGTCCTGAAAGATCCAGCCTCAAAGATTCTGCACTGAAAAGTTCCATGTGTTCACCATCCTCAAAGAAGACATTCCTCCTTATCTCTGTTTTAAATAGGCAATGGCTTGCTTTGAACGTTTGGTCTGCGACTCTCCCACAAGATGAAACATTGTCTCTGCATCTATATTGTCGAGAGTGTAGTGCTGTGGAATTCTGATCCCTGATGAAAGGCTAATGCCCGAAACATCAAATCTGCTCCTCCTCGGATGTTTCCTGTGCTTTTTCAGCACCACATTCTCAACTCTGATCTCCAACATCTGCAGTCCTCACTTTCTGCATCTATATTGTCAAGCTGCCTAAGAATCTGTATGTGTTAATAAGGCCATCTCTCATTCTTCTAACTTCAATGAATATAAGCCCAACCTGCAACTCTAATTTGCCTCTTCTTGATCGCCTATACATACATGTAGACAAGCAAAGCACATTGATGTTATGAGTGGATGAAAATAAAAGGCAGAATACAGTTGAATATCACCAGTCTACAGGATTCAATGAGATGCCCTTTTGCTTCTTCCAAGTCCATCTAATTTCCAATCTTCTTTCCAAGTTCTTTCAGTTCTTGACTGCAGAATAAAATAGCAGTTGGCACACAAATTGTGCAGCTTTTCAGTTACTGATTTAAAGCAGTGGTTCAGGGTGGCATGATGGCTCAGTGGTTAGCACTGCTGCTTCACAGCGTTAGGGACCCAGGTTTGATGCTACCCTCGAGCGATTGTCTGTGTGGAGTTTGCACATTCTCCCTGTGTCTGTGTGGGTTTCCTCCGGGTGCTCTGGTTTCCTCCCACAGTCCAAAGATGTGCAGGTTAGGTCAATTGGCTGTTAAATTTTCCCTAGGAATGTGTAGGTTAGGTGCATTAGTCAGGGGCAAATATAGGGTAGGGGAATTGGTTTGGTTGAGTTACGCTTCAGAGGGTCAGTGTGGGCTTATTGGGCCGAAGGGCCTGTTTCCACACTGTAGGGATTCTAAATTCTTTATCAGAAATTATTACCTGTGACTAGCTAGCTATCTTCCAATTCTTCATTATTTCTCTGCACGGAGGGAAGGATGCATTCTTTTCAACGTTCAGTGGCTTTGTGCCATTATATTATTAATACACAGGCTCTCCACCTGCACGGGAACCAATACACAGTTGTTGTCATGCTGATGACTGCTGACCCACACAACCTGTCCTATCTGAAGAATTATTACCATCATATCCTATCTGAAGAATTATTACCATGGGCAGTATGGTGGCATAGTGGTTAGCACTGCTGCCTCACAGCGCCAGGGACCCAGGTTTGATTCCAGCTTCCAGTGACCGTCTGTGTGAAGTTTGCACATTCTCCCAGTGTCTGCATGGCTTTCCTCCGGGTGCTCCGGTTTCCTCTCACAATCCAATGATACGCAGGTCAAGTGAATTGGCATGCTAAATTGCCCATAGTGTTAGTTGTGTTAGTTAGAGGCAAATGGGTCTGGGTGGGTTACTCTTCGGAGGATCGGTGTGGACTTGTTGGGTTGAAGGGCCTGTTTCCACACTGTAGGGAATCTAATCTAATCATATCTCTGAGCAAAACAGCACTGAGCACACTCCCATAGTGCTGATGAGTTCTAAAGTCCTCTATCAGTACTTGTACAAAGCAACAGTGTAAATATCACTCACAATGAGGTTCAGTAACATGTTTCAAAATGCAACATCTCCTTCCACTGTTTTCTTGGTTTAAAGCAATTTGCTTTCCCCAATTTGCTCAACAATCCACAAATAAAAATGAAACTAAAGGAAGAAAAGTATAAGAAAAGGTTTATAATTGTAAATGGTCTCCTTCAATCTGAAGCTGATGCAAACGTTTTGCAACTATCTTGGCATATTTGACCACAGATGAACTTCCGATTACATAGCTGACTTTACTAAGACTAACTATATTCACTAGGCAGAAGTGGGTACTGCAGATGCTGGAGAATAGAGTCAAGTTAATAGTGGTGCTGGAATAGCACAGCAGGTCAAGGCAGCATCCGAGGAGCAGGAAAATCGTTGTTTTGGACAATAATTTTAATGTCCGCATCCTTCTTTTAAAATCTCTCCATAGCTTCATCCTTCCCTATCTTTGTAACCTTTTCCAGTACTATAGAGTCATACCGTACAGGAACAGACCCTCCAGCCCCAACTCATCAATGCTGGCCAAGTTTTCCAAACTAAAGTAGTCTAACTTGCCTGTGTTTGGCCCATATCCCTCTGGATATTTCCTGTTTATGGACCTATCCAAATGTCTTTTAAACGTTGTAACTGTACTTGCAACTATCACTTCCTCTGGCAGTTCATTCTATATATGAACCATCCTCTGTGTTAAAAGGTTGCCCCTCTGGTCTCTCTCAAATTTTCCTCCTTTCACCTTAAAAGTATGTGCTCCAATTTTGGACCCCACCACTGGAGGGAAAGGACCTGTGCTATTCACCTTATCTATGCCCCATGCGATTTTATAAACCTCTCTAAGGTCACCCGTCAAATTCCTATGCTCCAGTGAAAAAGTCCCAGCCTACCAAGCCTCTTATAATTCAAACCATTTCTTCCCAGCAACATTCTATTAACTTTTTCTGCACCCTTTCGAATTTAATGATATCCTTCCTGCAGCAGGGCAACCTCTGTGTTCCTCCAATTCTAGTCTCTTGTACTTCTTTGATTTCACTTGCTCCATCAAAGGTGGCTGTAGTTTAACTGCCAAAGCTTTAAGCTCTGGAATCTCCTCTTTACACCACCCATCTCTATCCTTTTCTCCATCTTTAAGAAGCTTCTTAAAACCTACCTCTTTGACCAAGAATTTGATGATCTCCTTTATTATGTGGCTCCGTGAAAAATGTCATTTGATAGCACTTCTGTGAAGCACCTTGTGATCATTTACTGCATTAAAGTTGTGCAACGATAACATTTACTTACATAGAGTCCTTAACATAATGACGTGTTTCAAAGCACCTCATAGGAGCATCATGAAACAAAACAAACACTGAGCCACATAAGGAGATTTTTAGTCAAATGACCAAAAGCTTAGTGAAAGAGCTGAGTGTAAGTAGTGTCTCTCAAAGTGAGTTAAAGAGACCAGAAGGTGCACCCATCATCTGTGGAGCAATGAAAATGGGGATGTACAAGAGGCTAGCATTAGAGAAACACAAGTATCTCAAGAATAGTGTAGCTGAAAAAGAATATAGAGACACAAAGAGGTTAAGGTCATGATGTGATTTGAAACTAATGCTGAGAATTTTAAAATTAAGACTTGACCCTTAGGTGTTGCTTAAAGGGACTGTGGGTCACTGAGCACATTGGTGATGGGATGGGGGTCAGGAATTGGTGAGGGTTAAAACACAGGCAGCACAATGACATCAAGTTTATAGGGGGTAGAATATGAGAGCCCAGCCAACAACGCTTTGGGAATATACAAGTCTAGAGATATTAAACGGCATGAATGAACATTTCAGCAACAGGTGAGCTGAGACAGTGGTGAAGTTGATGATGTTAAAGAGGTGGAAGCAAGTGGTCTTTGTAGTAGCAAGAATATGAAGATGGAAACTACACTTGAGGTTGAACAGTGGACTAAGGCTGTGAATGGACCAGCTTCTATACATGCAAAGTGTTGTTGTTAAGACCACAGACAGATACGATGATGGAGTCAGTGGCAAATGAAAGGAGTTTGTCATGAAGCTGAAATATTACTCACGTCTTTCCCATGTGGAATTAGAGGAACTATGAGTTACTTAAGACTTTATGTCAGACAAGCAGTGTGATGAAGGGAAACAGTCAAGGACATGACCAAGGTGGTGGACAGCTAAAACCAGAGGCTATCAATACGGAGTTGAGAGTATAGTGCTGGAAAAACACAGCAGGTCAGGCAGCATCCGAGGAGCAGGAGAGTCGGCGTTTCAGGCACAAGCCCTTCATCTTTCCTGATGAAGGGCTTATGCCCAAAACGCCAATTTCCTGCTCCTCGGATGCTGCCTGACCTGCTGTGCTTTTCCAGCACCACACTCTCAACTCTAATCTCCAGCATCTGCAGTCCTCACTTTCTCCGGCTATCAACATGGAGGTGAGAGCTGGTCCCTGCAGGACTGAGCATTTCCCTGTAGATGAGGCAAGATAAGAAAATTGTGATTGAAAGGAAGAGCCTGAGGAACTGCAGAAGTGATCTGTTTTTGGTGAAGGCAAGAAAAAGACCCTGTTCTTTGGTTTTTATCTTTGATCTCATCTGGCTTCTACACCACACTCATTTAGTTTGCTGTTTTGATCTGCTGTCCTAGCTTTTACAAGTCTTAGATTAGATTAGATTACTTACAGTGTGGAAACAGGCCCTTCGGCCCAACACGTCCACACCGACCCGCCGAAGCGCAACCCACCCATACCCCTACATTTACCCCTTACCTAACACTATGGGCAATTTAGCATGGCCAATTCACCTGACCTGCACATCTTTGGACTGTGGGAGGAAACCGGAGCACATCCACGCAAACACGGGGAGAATGTGCAAACTCTACACAGTCAGTCGCCTGAGGTGGGAATTGAACCCGGGTCTCTGGTGCTGTGAGGCAGCAGTGCTAACCACTGTGCCACCGTGCCATCTTACAAGGTTCAAACTGTTTAGGAAACAATATCTGACCTACAAACTCTAACTGCTCCTCTGCTGAAACAATCATACTCTGGGGTATCAATGTTTACCATCAGCAATAGCCCTGTTTTTCTACTCACCTTTTAATTCAGTTGTCCATCTGATTCCTTACTCTGAATGTGCTCAAACATTCAGCCTCCATGTAATTTCATTATTCTAGTTACTAAGTTTAACAGTTAAATGTTATATTTATGCCCAACCCTAACTTTTGAATGGTATCTACCCTCACTACTGGTACCTACTAACCAATAATTATCACTTTGGAATAACCCTTGAAAATTTTTCATTGCTTTCTGTTGGCCCATTGCTTCTCCTTCTCCATCCAAAACCTCCTCCACATTTATTACAGGTCATTTAGGGTCTCGTGACAGGCAGTGCAGAGGAGGTACCAAGTAGGGTCTGCCTTTAGACTGGAGTTGAATCAGGATTTTCTCACATCCCTTGTAACTACCTCACGAAACCTGCTGTATTTGGATATAGATTATGTAGCAGCATCTCTCGGAGATCACTGCAGTCATGTGTGAGGGACTTGGAGCAATTCAAAGTACCGTGGAGTGAGAAGCCCCTTTTGTAGCCAACTGTAGGGAGCTGGAAAATATAGAGCACATCACAAGCTTCAATCACAAAGACATGATTGGTGCCACTAACTATTTGTGTATCCAGTTCCAGCTGTTAGAATGGATTCAACGGGGAGTTTTGTGGATAAGCAGAGATAGTGGCTCTGCGTAGAAATATAGGTCATGAGTGCAGGGGCCCTCTGAGATTGCTCCACCATTCAATACGATCATGGATTATCAACTACCTTAGTATCCTGTTCCTGCTTTCTCTGCGTACCCTTTGGCCCCTTTAGCTCTGAGAAATGTAGTCATCTCCTTCTTGAAAACAGTCAACGTATTAGCCTCCATTGGCTTTAATGGCTGAGAATGCCACAAGCTCACCACTCCCTGAGTAAAGAAATTTCTCCTCATCTCAGTCCTCAAAGGCCTACCTCTTATCCATACACTGTGGCCTTTTGATTTAATTTAGAACCATATGCAGATTGTTCTCCATCTGTGTAGTCCCAACTGCAGTCAAAGGACCAAGTAGCAGGGCCCTCAGAGAAATTTCCATTCCAGTCAGATCGCTCAAATGATTGATGAAGCAACAGCCCAGGGAAGGAAAACAGAAATACTCAGCAATAAACGTAGTGGTGGACCTCCATTTGAAAGTGCCCAAGGTGAATCGGACCAGTATGTCTCATTTGCCAGTTTTACTGGTTTTTCTTTCTGGGAGAGAACAAACAGGTGGTAGCAACCACATGTGTCAGACATAGCTCCTGTGATTGCAGGAACATCACATTACATTTACCCGGATACTCCAGGTAACACTCATGCCTAAAAGGGCAAAATCAACCTGGCTTCACAGTTGCTGTTCCTGCTCAGTGAGCACTATGACACAGCATAAGCCATGAGTCATTAAGCATGCCAAGGAGAAAAACAGTTCTTAAGGCTTCTGCAAATTTCACAGAAATGGCACAAAATAAATGCTATTCTTTTTAGTCCTGCTAGACAGTGTTAAGGCAATGGAAAGATAAAAAAAGTGATGCGGGGTTGGGGGGTGGGGGTGGTGGGAGGGTTGAAAGGGCAGCTTCAATTAATCTAGCAGTAATCAAGTAGATCATAGGCCTGGATTTTGTGGGCTCATCCCTCTCACCAGCAGCCCCGTCACAGGATGGAGGTCAGTTGGAAATCAGCCTTAAAAAAAAATCAAGGCTCAGAATTTTGCCCCTCAGTGAAAGGAAGTTACGCACTCGAGAGTTACCTACCAAGTCAAAATGAGAGTTCACAGACCTTACTTTCCTGTTAGAGTGAAAGGTAAGACTGGTGAGATTAGGTGAAAGTGAGGACTGCAGATGCTGGAGATCAGAGTCAAGATTAGAGTGGTGCTGGAAAAGCACAGCAGGTCAGGCAGCATCCAAGGAGCAGGAGAATCGACGTTTCAGGCAAAAGCCCTTCATCAGGAATGACATCAGTGGTGATAAGATGGTGGAGGTGATTCTGAAAGATATAAATTACATGCATTTGGAGAGACAAGGATTGATTAGGGATAATCAGCATGGCTTGATTCCTGATGAAGGGCTTTTGCCTGAAACGTCGATTTTCCTGCTCTTCGGATGCTGCCTGATCTGCTGTGTTTTTCCAGCATGACTCTAACCTTGACACTGGTGAGTTTAGGGAAAAATGGACAAATAGAGATATTGAGGTTCTAGTCAAGAGTAAAAGGGAATCATACATTAGATACAGACAACTGGGATTAAATGAATCCCCTGAAGGGTGTAAAGAGTGTAGGCCCATCCTTAAAAATTAAATCAGGAAGGCAAAGAGGGGAAAAAGAGATAGCTTTGGCAGATATGGCTAAAGGTAATCCAAAATGATTCTACAAATATATTAAGAGCAAGAGAACAACTAGAGAGAGAGTAGGACCCCTGAAAGATCAACAAGGTCATCTATGTGTTGAACATCAGGATATGGGAGAGTTATTAAATAAATATTTTGTATCAGTTTTTACTGTTGAGAAATAAATGGAGGTTAGAGAACTCAGAGAAATAAATATTGGTGTTTTGAGAACAGTTCACATTAGTGAAGTAGTAGTGCTGGAGGTCTTAGAAAACATAAAGATGAATAAATCTCCAGGACCTGATCAAGTGTATCCCAGAATGCTGTGGGAAGTTGGGAAGGAAATTGCGGGCTTCTAGTAGAAATATTTCTGTCATCTATAAAGATAGGTAAAGGACTGGAGGATGGCTAATGTTGTGCCATTGTTTAAGGAGAAGGCTGGAAACAATAAACCTGTGAGCCTAACATCAGTGGTGGATAAGATGGTGGAGGTGATTCTAAAAGATATGAATTACGTGCATTTGGAGAGACAAGGATTGATTAGGGATGATCAGCATGGCTTTGTGAGGAAAACCATGTCTCAAACTTCATTGAGTCTTTTTTTAAAGAAGTAACCAAAAAGATTGATGAGGGCAGAGTTGTAGACATTACTCATTTGGACTCCAGTAAAACATTTGACAAGGTTCCACATGTTAGACTAATTAATAAGGTTAGATCACATGGGATTCAGGGTGAGCTTGCCAATTGGATACATAATTGGCTTTATAGTAGGAGAGAGAGGATGGTGGTGAATGGTTGTTTCTCAGATGGGAATCTTGTGACTAGCTGTGTTCCACAGGGTTTGGTACTGGGTGCACTTTTGTTTATCATTTATATAAATGATTTGGATGACAATATAGAAATCATGGTGAGTAAGTTTGCAGCTGACACCAACATTGGTAGTAGAGTGGACAGTTAGCTGAAATTACTAATGGACACTGATCAACTGGGTCAATGGTTGAAGAATGGCAGATGGAGTTTAATTTGGGTAAATGTGAGGTATTGCATTTTGGTAATACAAGGACAGGACAGGACAGGACTAATACAATTAATGAAAGAGCCCTGGGTAGTGTTGTAGAACAGAGAGATCTAGAGGTTCAGGTACACAATTTTTTTGAAATTGGCATCCCAGGTAGACAAGGAGGTTAAGAAGGCATTTAGCATGCTTGCCTTCATTGCTCAGATCTTTGAGTATAAGATTTGGGACATTATGTTGAGTTTGTACAGGACATTGGCCTCTTCTGGAGTAGTGTGTCCAGTTCTGGTCACTCTGTTGTAGGAAGGGTATTATTAAACTGGAGGGGGTTCAGAAAAGAATTATCAGAATGTTGCTGGGAATGGAGAGTTTGAGATATAGAAGTAGACTGGATAGACTGGGACTTTTTTCACTGGATGATAGGAGTTGAGGGGTGACCATATTGAGGTTTATTAAATCAAGAGCAGCATAGATAAGGTGAATGACAAGGGTGTTTTCCCTTGGCTGGGGGACTTCAAAACTAGGAGAGCATACTTTTAAAGGTGAGAGGAGAAGGGTTTAAAAAGGACACGAGGGGTAACTTTTTTTTACACAGACAATGGTTTGTGTGTGGATTGTACTGCCAGAGAAAATGATGGGTACCGGTACAGTTACAATGTTTAAAAGATGATATTTGTATAATTCATGAGTAGGAAAAGTTTGGAGGGATATAAGCGAAACACAGGGAGTTGGGAATAGTTAGCTTGGGAAATTGGGTGGACTGAAGTGTCTGTTTCCATGCTGCATAACTCCAAGTCACTTGGCCAGAAGCATCTACAGTCACAGCAGCAGCAGAACTCAGTAGCGGGCAATGCCGGGAACTGCACTCAAAAAGAAATGGTCATGAGGACTTGAGCATTTTAGCATGATGAGTTATTGGATCCCTGAGATGTGCCATAAGGAGAGTGAGAGATACGTTTTGGAGGCCGGGCAAGGAGATAAAAAGCAGGTGTGTGTGTCTGTGTGTCTGTAATATGATTTTACATGGGGAGGAGTAAATTAAGCACTGCCATACAACACACTCCCTTGCTCCTGTTTTTCATCACAAAAAAGACCTTTCCACTCAACTGTCCGTCTCTACCCAGCATCCAAGAGCAGTGGAGATATTGAGGACCGTACAAGGTCAAAAAGCAGGCAGGCTTGTGGCTCCTTTCCCATCTCCTGTACTGTACGTATAGGCTTGGGGTTGGGCCGAAGGCGATGGGCTATTGTTGTCGTGATTGTAAAGAGGTCAGCTGGGTGGCCCTCACAGAATATGAGTTCCCTGATTGGTGCTATTAACTGAGTTCAATCAGGAAGCCCTGGCTGACAGATATAAACAGGAATGTCAGAGGATCTGCTTACTCAGAGCTGACTCTGGAGGAGCTGGATCAGTGTCAAGGTCTCTGCACGTGTAAATTAAAGGGTGACTTAGTGATGGGATACTGGCCTCTGTGGAGTTATTTCAAACGTGACCCAACATATTTTCCATGCCTCCCCCGGCTGAACTTAATGAGGCAAAGCCATTAAATTCAGCCCCATGTTTCAGTTTAAAAATCTTAAATAAAGTGTGCGAGCAGCAGCAGCATGTGCCAATTCCTAGATGTTTTTTATTTTGATCTCAGAGTTCTACATCAACTCAACACTTGCTTTGTATTTTGTGTCAGTTTAATCTGTTTTGGACCATTTTAAAGTTCCTGCCTTTTTCTGTTTCAAGTTTGTTGCTGTAATCTTTTACCTCATGTTTTGATATTATGGTGTTTTCCAAGTTTCCCATGTTCCTTTGTACCCCAGGCCAGTTCAGGGTGTCCCAAACAGTGACAGGGATAGCCTCACCTCTACCACAATAGACAGCTGTGACTTGTGAAACTCTGCCTTATTTTGTTTTCTGCTCAATAATGTTTTCTCTTAATAATGACTCTCCCTCACGGTGGAGATTATGTTAATAAACTAAATAATGTCAATCTGAGCTCAGGCATTATTATCCTAATAAGTGAAGTGTACCCAAGACTGTTGATAGTGGGATTGGATTTAGTGGGCTCTGCAAGAATCATCAATTACTTGCTTGATCAAATTGCCATATGTTTGTGGAATTAACAGATTTTGTCATGCAAATGTCCTGCTCTCCATCTGAGCCAAACTAAGAAGGGGGAGGGGAGGAGAAGGGAACTACAGTGAATTTACAAGATGAAATGTGCTCTATTCCACACTAACAGCCCTCAGTCACTGAATTCCAGAATGAAATTGCAGCATCATGCATTATAAATTATTGGGTATATGTCGGGAATTGGCAGCCTGTAGAAGATATTTCAGCAAGTAACAGCTGCTGGGTGACCCATGAGCAGCACAAAAGTAAATGGACCACAGTGGCCTGGGGTGGAATCGTGGTACACCTGAGATGGCGAGCTGGCAAGTGGAAAGGGCACTTAATCAGGCAAGGTGATAATGTGCCCAGCCTCACCATAATTAACTGTAAGGCAGCAAGGCCCATGGACAAGTTTCCTCCCCATCACTGATTAAGGACTACTTATAAGCTTCAGCCGTAAGGGTTTGGACCAAATGGCTGCGGCGAGTGGGCCCAGTGCAGACCTTGTGGTAGCTGAAAATAGGCCCCTATTTACTTCTCTGGGGCAAGCACAGGACCTGGCATCAGAATTGGCAACTGCCACATTGGAAGAGGCAACGATGGCGAGGTAGGCCCAGCAGCAAAAGGTGGCGCCTGAGAATTGGCAATGTTGTCGTCGGCTGGGTCCAACGGTGGCGGTGGTAGTGGCGGTGGCGAAGCAATGGCAGAAGGGCAGCACAGCAACATCGTGAGAGATGTGCCTCTGACGTTAGCGACTCTGGTGCAGTGAGGCATTTGGGGAGGAGAATCGGCTCAGCAGCTCCAGGTGGCACCTAAAGAGCGGTGACTTCAACGATGGTTAGGCCTGGTGCAGATGGCAGTGAGGTGGGGGCGCAGGGATAGCAGTGTAGCTGTCGTTGATGATGAGCTGGCTCAGGACTCATGGACTCTCTTTAAGCTACATTTTTCTATCTTTTTCTTTCAGCTGTTCAAATGTCGCCGGATTGTGGCAACAGGGGAAAAGCTTTTCACTATATTCTACTGTTTTTCTCACTGTAAAATACAAATGACAATAAAATCATAAATCACAACCCAGTGCCAAGCTGGCCTGTTGCCATATTGCTTTGCGCAACAGGTTTGATTTATTTGAGCAACTTGATGGCTTCATGGCGAGGAATTGGACAGTGAGCAGGAGTTGGCCTCTGGGAACCAGCCCCCTTGTATCCCCTTCCCTTGCTCTAAAACCTCTTTCACCCACCTCACTCTGATTCCCAACCCAAGAATCAGAACTACAACCCAGAACAACCTACTAACCCTTAAATGAAGACAGAGGAAATGGTACAGAGAGGATTAGGGAGGTATCTCAAGAGATTTTCTTTGAAGGTTAGGTCATTGGTGGAGCATTTAAAATTTGAGATGGTCATGATGTCAAAATTGGAGGAACACAGGTACCGCAGAAGTTTGTAGAATTGTACTGGGTAGAAATGTGGAAGCAATATGAGAATACTTTGAATTCAAAGCTTGCAACTAGCTGCGAGTTAGGGTCTGGACAGCAGAGTTTTTGATGAACTCAGGCAGTCTTCCTTTGCAATATTGTTTTGAAACATGTCACACCTATAAGGTGAGAAATGGAAATGTCACTGGGACAAAACGAGACAGTTTCCTGCTTCACATATCCACTGTTAGTCTTAAACCACTTCCAGACCAAGGTTGACACACTGCGGGCAAACTGGACAGTGTCCAAAAATGAGATTGAAATGCATGATTAATCTGTGCAGTTTCTTCCAGATACAGACAACACAGAAATCTGCTGCTGTGTGCTTATTACCATGGTCATAGCATGGTGTCAATGCTAAACATGCTACAGATTTCCACATGCTTCCTGCCTCAGCTGGGGTCCCAAGGTCATGTGAGGTTGGTATCACTTAAAGCTGGTCTGCCTTACTTTAAGCCAGTCAATAACTTCTGCAACCGAGTACAGCAAATAGTAGAAGCTTCCAAATCGGATGAACACTGAATATTTTCTAAATAGTTTCTTGGACTATTTTCTAAATGGGGAGAAAATTCAGAAATCTGAAGTGCAAAGGGACTTAGGGGTCCTAATCCACTTTTCTCTTAAGGTAAGCGTGCAGATCGAGCTGTTAATTAGGAAGGCAATTACAATGTTGTCATTCATCTCAAGAGGACGAGAATATAAAAGCAGGAATGTACTTCTGTGGCTTAAAAAGGCTCTGGTCAGACCACATTGAGAGTATTGTGAGCAATAATGGGCCCCCATACCTTCGGAAGGATGTAGTGGCCCTGGAGTGGGTCCAGAGGAGGTTCATGAGAATGATCCCAGGAGGAAAAGGCTTAACTTATAAGAAACGTTTGAGGACTCTGGGACTATACCTGACGGAGTTAAGAAGGATGGGGAAGGATCTGAGTGAAATTTACAGAATACTGAATTACCTGGACAGAATGGACGTTGGGAAGATGTTTCCATTGGTAGGAGAGACTAGGACCCAAGGGCATAGTGTTATAGTAAAGAGAAGACCTTTCAGAACAGAGATGAGGAGAAACTTCTTCAGCTAGAGAATGGAGACTCTGTGGAATTCATTATCACAAAAGGCTGTGGAGGCAAGGTATTGAGTATATTTAATACAGAGATAAGTTCTTGATTACTAAGGGAATCAAAGGTTACAGGGAGAAAGCAGGAAAATGGGATTGAAAAACCTATCAGCCATGACTGAATGGCAGAGCAGACTCAACGGGCTGAATGGTCTAATTTCTATTCCTATGGCTTATTGTCTTATGGCTCGCTCTTGCCTGTGGGTCAGAAAGTTGTTGATACAAATGTCACTCGGAGACTGGATCACAACATTTAGGGTGACACTCTGTTGCAGTAATGAAGAAGTGCTGCATTGATGGAGATGTTTGCTTTTGGATAGGATGATAAGTTTTTCAGATCCCATTGTACTGTTTTCAAGAAGAGCAGCTGCTTTATTGCTAGCATCCTGGATGATATGTATTCCTCATGAAAATGGATGATCTGGTCATTGTCACAAACGATGGTTGTGGGAGTTTATATATGTGCAAATTCACTACTGTGCTCCCTTCATTACAATTGTGACCACACTTACAAAACACTCATTTGGCTGCAAAATCTTTGTGGGTAGGAGGAGAGAGGCTCTCTCATTCTAGAGAAAACCAGGAAGCCTTCCTGACAAAAACTACAACATCAGTCAAAGTACAGAGCCATCACAGTCAAATGCCAGGCTATATTGGATGTAATGACACAACACAGTCAATGGCTTCACATGAGTGACTGCGATCGGCGAATGCACATTTAAATATTGTAATCTTAGAAATGAATCAGAGACGACTCACTTCATTATCACACTCCCATTTACTACTGATCAACCATCTCAAGCAACCATGACTCATATGTCAAATGACTTCCTTCACCTGAATATCTCACAGTAACCAAGATTTGAACCTTCATGTGGCCTTATTTGTCCTGGATGGAGTCACACTTCTTCAGTATTGCTGGAGCTGCACTCATCCAGGCAAGTGGGAAGTATTCCAACACACTCTTGACTTGTGCCTTCCACGTTGGACAAGTTTTCTGGAGTCAGGTGGTGAGCTAATCACTGCAGATTTCCCAGCATTTACTCTTCTCTTGTTGCATCAGTATATGGCTGGTCCAGTTCAGGTTCTCGTCAGCTTCCCCCAGATATTTATTGTTGGGGACTTAGCAATAGCATTTTCATAGAAGATTGAGGGAAGATGGTTGGACTCTGTCTTGTTAGAGATCACTATTGCTTGACATTGCTATAGTGCGAATTTTTGTTTGCCATTTATCAGTCTAAGGTTGGATGTTGTTCTGGTCTTGTTGCATTTGGAAATAGGCTGATTAAGAGATTGTGAACAGTGTTGAACATCGTAGAATCATTAGCAAACACTCACATTTCTGACTTAATGACGGCTGGATGGTAAATTATGAAACATGAGAATGTCAGGCCAAGGCACTATCTTGAGATACTCCTGCAGAAATGTCCTGCACCTCTAATGACTGAGCTCCAACAACCAAAGCATCTTCCTCTTAACTCTAACCAATGGAAAGATTCCCCCACCCCCACCTCACCACCACCACCACCAATTCCCATTGACTCCAGCTTTTTTCAGGCTCTTTGATGCCACACTCTGTCAAAAGTGAGCTTGATGTCAAGGACAGCCACTGTCGCCTCACCTCTGGAGTTCAGTTCTTTTGCTCATGCTAAGACCATAGTCAAAATGAGGTGAATACTTACTTGGCTCAGGCAGAACCCAAATTAAGCATCAGTGAGCAGCTTATTTATTTCCAAGTAGTACTTGATAGCTTGATCAAGAATAATCTAATACAGTGTTAGGTGACTGGATTGGATTTGTCCTGATTCGCGTGTGAAGAACATACCTGGACAATATCAAACGTTGTTGGATAGATGCCAGTATTGTAGCTGGCCGGGAACAGCTCAATATGTGGCATGGTTAGTTCTGAAGCACGTCTTTCATATTCATGCCAGAATGTAGTCAGAACCTGTTGTCTTTGCAATATCTCAGCTTTGTTTTGAAAGCATACGGATTTAATTGAATTGTTGAAAGACTGGCATCTATGACACTGGGGACCTCAGGAGAGGACTGAGATGTATCATGCACTTGGTATTTCTGGCTAAAGATGGATGTAAAAACTTCAGCCTTGTCTATTGCACTGATGCGCTGTTTTACCTGTCATTGAGGATGGGGATGTTTGTGGAGATTAGCTGCCTATCACCATTCATGACTGGATATGGCAGGACTGCAGAATTTCGATCCTATTCATTGGTTGTGTGATCACTTCGTATTGTCTATTGGATGTTGTTTCCACTTTTGGGTATTCAGGTAGTCCTGTGGCATGACTGATGCCTCATTATGAGGCAAATCTGGCATATCGTCTTGCATGTTTCACTGAACCTGGAATAATTCCCCAACTGATAGTCCCATTACTATGTGGGAAATGCCAGACCACAAGTTGCAGATTATGGTTGAATGCAAATCTGCAGCTGAGAATAACCCACAGCACTTCATGGATGCCCGTTTTGAGTTGTTAGATTTGTGTAAAGCCCATTTAACAAACGTAGTAGTGCTCTAGGGATCAGTTGTGACTCAGCCAGTAGCACTATAGATTGCTGTATATAAGATGACTTGGTATATAGGATGACCCCAAATGTCCAATGTCAAAATGCAAGTTTCAGAAATGCATTGTTGGTGTACAAGTTGATACTTGTTTAGTTAGCAAACCAACAGTTACAGCTCTCTGTACATCAGGAGTTAGCAGTTCAGCAATACATGTTTAGGGCTATATTTAGCCTATAAATCAGCATATTAAATCAATGGGCAATACAGGCCTTGTTGCTAAGTTGGTGTGGGGAATTTTAAAAATACTCATACACATGAGACCTTGCATGGTAATTGATGAACACATCAGTTCATTTTATACAGGGTCAATTAGTTGATGTTTATTATTGGAAGGAATTTTAGATGCTTCGAAGTTCAACCATAGAATTGTCTAAGGAAAGTATAAATTACAATTTGAAACAGGCCAAAGTTCATGATTATGACAGGACAGCAAGGTGGTATGAATAGATTTGCATTACTCTATCAATGTGATTGGACTGAAAAAGAATGGGCTCAATTCTATGCTGCAAATTTCTACATTTTCCGTTATGGTACATATGCAATTATACAGACTCTGAATAACAGTCAACAAATTGAAAAAGCCTTATTTGCATGAGTCAGTGACTCAACAGCTCCAATAAATCTGCTGCCTAATTTGCTGGTGATTAGTGCTGGACGAAATAAATCGCATGCTGCAATAGCACACACCAAATTTACAAATAGTTTAATTGGTAATATCTGAATACTTAGTAATAACATGCAAACATCTTGTCCCAAGCCTGTTCCTTAGGTCAGCAGGCAGAATGTAGATTTACTGCATATGTGACATTTGCCAACATTTGGTGTGAGTTTGCTTCTAAAAAAGGTGTTTTACTTGATGATTATGTTTTCTCTAGTGACATAAACTGGATGTTGGTGCCATGGTGCTGAAGAATTCCACAGACATTTATTACAACTAAATCCTATTTCAACTAAATATTATTGCTGAGCCAAAATCTTGGAATTCTCTAAGGGCATTGTGGGTCAATCTACAGCAGGTGGACTGCAATGGTTCAAGAAGGCAGCTCACCACCCCCTTCTCAAGGACAACTAGGAATGGGCAATACATTCTGGCCCAGCCAGCGATGCCCACAACCAGCAAATGAACAAAAAAACAAATTAAATCTTATATTCCTCAGGCACATAGGTGCCTGAACTAATATTAAGCAGGTAGGTTACAACTGAGGAACCCTCCTAGATTGGCTCAGGTTATGATTCAGGGATGCTATCATGAGCTGTTTCTTAATGACTGTGAGACATAACAACAGCATTTTGAAAAGAACGCATCTAATGGTAATAATGAAATTGGAAATCATGCATCTGACATTAAAGCATTGCACTTTTCTAATGTTTTAAGTTGCCACATTTATTGTCTTAACGTTCATAGATAATCTTTCATTTTTAGTCATTTGCAAAAATTCAAGTATATTTGTGATGTTTTCCTGACAAGCTGGTATACCAATTTGAAGCACTGATGTAGACACATAATACAAAAAGACTCCCTAATATGAGTCAACGGCGCTGTGCTCAAAGCAAGTGGGGACTGAGCATATGAATTCACAGGAAGGAAATTGATGCACTTAATCAATTTTTTTCCCTTTGCATGAATACATGCAGAATACCTGGAATTTTCTTGGAAGCGCACTAGATTTCGGAGTGCTGCTCCTTCATCAGATAGTTGTCAGTCCAACACAGGCAACTCCAAATCATGGAATTTTTTTACACCTGTCCCACGTTGTTAGCATTAGTTTGCATGTTCCATTATATTAAAGTGTTTTCAATTTTTAGCAGCAGTACCAAGTTACAGCAATAAAACAGTGTGTTGCTTAAGGACTGTGCCTTTTCATTTTCAAGCCTTTAAGAAACGCTGGACTCTAATGAGAAACAACTGTTTTACCAGGATGACTGCATAATTTCATAGCAAGCAATCAATACTGTTTGTGAACTCTGCTTTTATGGCTGTGGGTGAGTATGATCTGAGGAGTGTTTACACATGAAGGTGATTGGTTAGCAGTTAACTGATCGTGTTGGAACTGGAAACACGTTACAAAGACATAGGTGCAGAGAGAGAGAGAGAGACCAAAATATGTACAGCTGTTCTTCCCTGAAAAAGCTACCTGTTCCCAACATTAAAAGAAAACTCAGTTTAAACCTGGAGAAACCCAGTTATCTTTCCTGCAGTGTTTGCTGTAATTTCTGCAAATCACAAGCACATTGCCTGCTATCTGTTGCACATAAATGTCCACTGGCAGCGGATAAACTGGTTCACTGTCATCACAGTATCACAAAATTACATTGCTTAGTGCTTCATTCCTTCAAGACTAAGCAGGAGTATTCATGGCATCCCTGTCTCACCTTGCCCCTTTACCAAAAATACCAGGCTCACAGTATTTCTGTATTGCCATGCCACTTAGAGATGGGTGTGCAGTGAGATTGAGCTTAGAGATGGGAGTACAGCGAGACTGCCAGGGATATGCTGCAATATTGGCAACTGAGAGTGAATGTGCAGCTGCAAAGGTATCATAAAGTGATGTGTCTCGGAACAAACAAATGGTTAGGAGTGAATTTGGTGAGTGCAGACTCTGTACGAGTAGTCATGCTGCAGACATCAATGCCAATTTTTATGATGGGTCAAAGGCGTAAGTACACTTTGATTGGTAATTGTAAATGGTGCTGGGGAGGTGTCAAAGGATTCAAATACAAGGTAGGAATTACTAAAGGTGTCAAATCAGGAATAAGACACTAAGATAAAATATTCAATTAAGGAATATTTATGAGTAAGCCTTGCAATTAAAGTAATTATTTTTTAATGTGTCTGTTACAACAAGAATATTAATTGCAAAGAATCAAATTAATGACTTTGTACTCCTGGTAGGGAACTTTGCCTCCTGAGTTGTATGTGATGGAAACAAAAACACATGCAGCACACTATGTTCTCCCTTACAATACTTTAAGTAATTGGAAAATAGAATGAAGCACACCATATTTCTGATGACAAAACATAGCACCTAGAGGGCTTAAATTCTAAATCTTACTCTGTGCTCCAACAACTTTTGCACTGTCTGGACATGCTGCTTCTAGAAACATTACAGTATTTGATGGCAATTTTCTTAATGAGTTATTGGGTTATTGGATAATGTGGCACTGACGTGTGCTGCTCAAGCATGACACAAGAAAGATGATCAATACATGCACCAGATAAAGAGTCTTTTTTTTATGATAATGCAGGGGATTTCTTTTGGGTTTCACTGGTGCTGCATTAGGAATATATGTTTTGAAGATTTCCATCATTATTAGTTGGATGACTAGTATCATGCAGCCAAAGTGCTGGGAGAAGATTCTGGTGATGACACAGCCTGTTTCATTAGATTAGATTACATTACAGTGTGGAAACAGGCCCTTCGGCCCAACAAGTCCACACCGACCCGCCGAAGCGCAACCCACCCATACCCCTACATTTACCCCTTACCTAACACTACAGGCAATTTAGCATGGCCAATTCACCTGACCTGCACATCTTAGGGAGGAAAACGGAGCACCCGGAGTAAACCCACGCAGACATGGGGAGAACGTGCAAACTCCACGCAGTCAGTCTCCTGAGTCGGGAATTGAACCCGGGTCTCTGGCGCTGTGAGGCAGCAGTGCTAACCACTGTGCCACTGTGCCGCCCACAATGCTTCCATTGAAAAGAATGGAAAAATAATCAATTGCACTTCTCTCAGGGTGTGCAACATCTCCATTATACTCAATTTATTTTCAATTCACAAAAACTCATTCTACTGAAAGCACTGTTGATTAACAATGTGTTATTTCTGAGGGAATTAATTTACACTTTAATTACTTCACAATTGACTACAATAGTCTCACTCTGAAAAATACTCAGTCCTAAATCAATTATATAAACATTCTGATTACAATTTCTAGCAGTTTGCAAGTTATTTTAAAATCATTTGTGCCTCTTGCATAACTAAGTCACTAAACTCTTTCATCAGCATGTAGCATAGCATCAGTTAGGATTTCACATAAGTTTGTTAGCCAGTGTGTGAAAAAAGCATAAAATGTAATTTCAATTCATGTGTGGATATTCAAAACTTTATCAGTGTTTGAAGGAGGGGATAGGCACACAATTTATTTAGTTGCTGCTGAATTCCCATAGTAATGACCTTCCTTTTATTTGACATCTGTTAGGTTTGGTGCAAGTTTTCTTCAAGCTACACAATAGAAATTAAAGTATCCTACTTTTGCCCTAAATGTCACTCCATTTAAAATTGCTTTCCTATCAGCCAAGCCAGGCCATGCTTGATGGTTTAGTATTCAGCATCCTAAGTAAAGCCTGCCCAGCATCATACCTCCAGCACTCAGCCTGGATAGGGTGGGACAGATTGAATCTTGAATGTTGTGTCTGCAATGCTCAAACTGGTTCTGCATGCCAGCATTTCCTCTCATTTCATCCACGTTCATCTCAGGAAAAGTACTAATGCTGAGTCTGTTATAAATAAGGTCACTGGGATTGAACGTGTTCAGAATGCAAAAGTCAGGGGTAAATATATTTACTGAAAAGCTATGATTACTCTTCAAAATGGATGCAGGCTACCCTCCTTCACCTGGCAATGAACAGAAAGAGACAGATAAGAGAATTCATTTTTAAAAATTCTTTTGTTGGATTTGAATGCTGCTGGCTAGGCTAGAATTACCCTTCTGCATTAGAAACTTACACATAAAGTATCCATTTACATTCTGGACAGATTCAAACTGGTTTGGGAAATAATCTCATATAGCACCTGACTCCAGAGTGATAACCACTTTACAGGACCCAAATATGACAGGGGTCAGTGCTGGGGAGACAATTATTTACAATACAAATGAATGACTTGGATGGGGAAAATGAAGGTACTACTGCAAAATTTGCAGATGACACAAAAATAGGTGAGAAGGCAAGTGGCTAGGCTGATGCATAAAGTCTGCAGAGGGATAGACAGATTGAATGAGTGGGCAAAAATTTGGCAGATGGAATATAATGTGAGAAACATAAGGATAGGAAGAATAGAGGAGCGGAATATTATTTAAGATTGCAAAATGGTACAGCACAGAGGGTTTTCTTGCACAAATAACAAAAATGTAGTTTCAGCAGGTACTCGGGAAGGTAAATGAAATGTTTGCCTTTACTTCAAAGGGAGCAGAATATAAAAGTAGAGTGAATTTGCTGAAACTATACCTATTCAAAAGAATATCTAAAGAAAGATATACTGGCATTGGAAGCAGTGCAGCGAAGATTCATTTGATTGATTCCTGGTATGGAGGGAGTGTTTTATGAATTTAGGTTGAATTAGTTGGACCTATACACATTGGAGGTTGAGAAGAGTTAGAGGCAAACTTATTGAAACATACAATATTACTAAGGGACTCTTGGGAAGGACATTTCCCCCTATGGGATTTGCTAGGAGCGGAGGGCATAATCTGAGAACAAGGAATTGCCCATATAAGACAGAGTTGAGGAAGAATTACATCTCTCAGGAGGGTAATAAACCTGTGTAATTCTTTACTGCAGAGGCCTGTCAAGGCTGCACTATTAAATCCATTCAAGGCTGAGATCAACTGTGATTGCACTGAATAGCAGAGTAGACACCCAAAACTGTTTGGTCTACTCCTGCCTCTATTTCTCATGTTTACCTTAATATGCACATCACCGTAAAATCTAAATATCTAAACAACGTTGACTTGGTAACACATTATTTCTATTTTTGCACAATAAAAATAACTGAAGATTTTGTACAATCTCTTTCGTGCATTTCAGATGTTCGGAGATGAGTGTCAGCAGGATTGTGATGATAACTGGAGAAGATTCTGCACAGAGCTATGTTTAAAACTACTCTATTAATTACATTGGATCCTACACCCTGTCCTGAATGTCAAGGCTGTTTTCTCACTGTACAACTTAACATTAATTATTACAGTTTCACTGGTGTAAAGATTATCTGTGTTAGGAAGTTAAGCATTTTACCATTTTTATTACCAAGTATTGCCATCAAACCCTTCCAGATCAGGCAAAAGTGTGTTCTAATTCTATCACAACAGAAGGTTGCTGCCACACTGGTATAAATTTCCATTTCAGGTAAATAACTTTAAATAGATATTTCGCATGTTGGGTTCCCACTCCTTCAAGAAGCTGCTTAAAATTTGCTGAAATTATTTCAAAGGCACCCAAGAGTCAACAAAGGAAATGTTTTCTTTTCAGTATTTCTCCACTATGAAACATCTCCACTATGACCCATGTTGCAGCGATAAAATAACAGTTTGATAGTCCAGGTGCATTTATTCATTCCAAAGGAAAATTCTAAATTTTTATCCATTTGGAATTCTAGATTTGGTTGGATTGCACTCATTAACAGAAATGGGTGGAGGATGAAAATAATGTGCACAAAATTTTGTTATTGTCAGCCTAATTTCTAGTAAAATACAAAAATTCAACTTGGTTGGAATATACAAATACTAGAACAAATCTAAACAATTCAGTTCCTTAAGCCTGCTTCCTAGAATAAAAACAGAAAATACTGGAGTAATTCAGTAGGTCTGGCAGCTTACCTGAATAAAGGAAGACTCATCTTTGGAAGGGAACTTCTAAAGAATGGTATTTCAACTCTTTCCTTGGATGCTGGTGGATCTGCTGAGTTTCTCCAGCATTTCTGTTTTTTTAATCTCAGGCTCCCAGCATCCACAGAATTGTGTGTCCACCATTCTAAACCATGGTCAATTATTTGCCTCAATCCTGAATATTATTTTTAATCTAGAAATTGAATATTTTCTGTTTTGAACTTACATAATGACTAAACTTTCATGCCTCAGGGATAGAGATTTCAAAATATTTACCACTCTCCAAGTGAAAGAATTCCTCATCTCAGTCCTAAATCGCTATCCCTTTTTCAGAGATGATTTTGCCAGGGGAAACATCCTTTCTGCAGCTACTCTGTTTATCACCTTCATGAATTGTACAAATAATTCTGAGACTGACTCTCATTCTTCTAAACTCCAGAGAAAACAGACTAAATCTGATCTGGTGAACCTCTGCTTCACTCTTTCTATTGCAGTGTATCTTTTCTTAAGCAAGCTGACCAGAACAACACATTATTCTCCAAGTGGAGTCTCATTAGTGTGCTTTGCAAATGAAACAAGACTTCTTTATTCCTATACTTAAATTCTCTTGGAAGAAAGGTTAATAAACTACTTGCCTTCCAAATTGCTTGATGCACCTGTTTGCTAGCTTTCAATGACTCATGAAAAAAGGGAGCCAAGTCCCTTTGAACAGCAACACTTTCCAAACTCTCACCATTTAAAAAAACACATATGCTGCACATTTGTTCCTCCTGCCAAACTGGGCAACCACACACTTATCCACATTATTTTCCAACTACCATATTTACTTACTATTGCCCACTCACTCAACCTGTTTAAATCCCCTCGAGGAGAAAGTGAGGGCTGCAGATGCTGGAGATCAGAGCTGAAAATGAGTTGCTGGAAAAGCGCAGCAGGTCAGGCAGCATCAAAGGAGCAGGAGGGTCAGGCAGCATCCAAGAAGCAGGAGAGGATGCTGCCTAAATCCCCTCGAAGCTGTTTTGCATCCTTCTCACAACTTACATTTCCACCACGTTTTCTATTCTTTCAGTTTCGGAAACATTACAATTCACAGTCACAAACAAATCATTGATATGGATTACAAACAGCTGGAGGCTTGTGGTACCCCATGGGACATAGCTGTTTAACATGAGAATGACTAATTTATTCTTAGTCTCTACTTTCTGCCTGTTAATCAATCCTCAATTCCAGGCACCTTAGTTTTGTTGATTAGCCGCCTGTGTGGAACTTTATGAAAAATCTTCTGAAAACAAAACATTCCACATCCGTCTTATTGGCCCTGCTCCTAAAATCCTCAAAACTCAACCAGGTTTGTCAAATATAATTTCCCCTTCATAAATCCATGTTGATTCTGTCCAATAGAGAATTATTTTCTAAATATGCACTAATCCCATCTTTTATAAGTTTTCCATACTTTCCCTGCTACTGGTGTCAAACTAATGGTTTGGAGTCCTTTATTTCTCTTTCTCTACTTTAGTAAATAATGGGTTGTACTGACAATGTCCTAATCTGCAGCCATCACTGCAGAATTTCTAGACTTTTGAAAATGGTCGTCTGTGCATCCATTATTTCTGTAATCATGAATTTCAAAATCAATACGACCTGGGATTTTGTCAAATTTCAGTTTCATTAATTTCTCCAATGCTACCTCTTACAAATTCTAATTTCTCACAGTACTGCAAACTCACTAGACCCTTGGATCTTGATTATTTCAGGGAGGCTTCCTGTACCTTCCTCTGAAAAGACAGACACATCGTACTTGTTTAGTTCCTCTATCATTTCTTTATTTCCTCTTATAAATTCTCCTGTCTCTGTCCATTATTTGCCTTTGCTGATCTTTTCCTTACCTATGGACACTTTTGTAATCCATTTATATATATTTAGCTATTTTACACAAATATTTTATTCTCCTTATTAATGAATTTCTTGACCTTCCTTCGCTGAATTATAAAATTATCTCAATCCTCAGCCATGCAACAGTTTTTTGGCAATTTCATAAGCCTTGTCATTTGATCTAAGACTATCGTAAACTTCCCTCATTAGCTCTGTTTCTCTCTCTCTTCTGATTGGGTATTTTTGCTTTAAAGGAATGCACATATGTATTTTTGAAAACCAAGCATTTATTCTGTATATGCTAACCGTTGCCTAATTACTGTCAAATCATTTCATCTATTTTTCCAATCCACCATCACCAACTTCCTCTTCAGGCATTCATAATTGGTTTTGCTTAGTTTTAAGGCTTTAGTTTCACACTGAATACATCTTTTTCAAACTTAATGGAAAATTCTATCATGGTTACCATTTCGTAAATATTCTTTTACAATACTATTTATTAATATGGGTGGTTGCTCTTCGGAGGGTCGGTATTGACCTGTTGGGCCGAAGGGCCTGTTTCCACACTGTAAGTAATCTAATCTAATCAAAAAAATTTACCCTTTCTTACTCCATAATAACAGAAGTAAAATAGACTGTGCCCTCGCTGGTTCCTCAACATATTGCTCTGGAAAAGTGTCTCAAATACATTCCAGGTATAATTCTTCCTCTGCATTGGTGCTAATTTGATTCATCTAATCTGTATGTGGATTAAAGTCACCCATGATTACTACATTCTCCTTGCTCCCAACATCCCTCATTTCCTGATTTATACCCTACCTTACATTAGCACGATTGTTTTGTGGCATATAAATCACTGCTACTAATTTCTGGTGCCTCTTGCTGTTTTTTAGTTCCACCCAAATAGATATTGAATCTCGTACTTCTGAGTGGAGATCCTAGCTCAATGATCAAATCACAAATTCCATCCCTTATTATGACCACTATCTCCACTTCTGTTTCATTTTTTGATAATCTCTCCTAAATATGAAATGTCATTTGATGTTCAGTTCCAAGTCTTGGGTCACCCTGCTGTTACATCACTGTGATAACAGTTAACCTAAAAGTTTTACTTCTGTTATTGCCATCAATTCATATATCTTGTTTGACTGCTGCATGCATTCAGATAGAGTAACTCTAATTCAGATATTTTTTGTAACACTAGTCAGTAACTTGACCATGGCTCATTCTCAGATTTGTTTATGTTGCTTCCCACTTTCATTTACAGATTTTCAACTTCCCATACTCACTTGGTTTTTAATTCTGAGTTCCTTTTTCGGTTCCCGTTCCCCTGACAAACTAGCATAAAGCCTGCTAACAGCACTAGTAAATATTGCCACGAGAGTATAAGCCTGGGTGATATTAAGGGTCAATTCATTCTCTTTGTACAAGTCCCACCTATGAGAGAGCATGTCCCAATGTCTCAGAAGTCTAAAGCTCTCCATCCTGCATCAGTTTTTCCAGTCATGTGATCATTTGCTCAATCATCCTATTCCTATAATCACTTGGAGTATTGGGAGCAATCCTTGGATTACTATCTTTTCAATCCCTTACCTAGTTCTGAATGATAAACAAGACATGAAGTAGGCTCTTACCGATAACGCTATCCTCCTGACTGCCATAACAGCTGCCCAAGTCTGCAGATAGCCTGACAGCATTGGTTGCGGAATGCAATGACATCACCCACCCAAGTAATGGAATTGACCACGCCTTCAATTATAAGTCAGGCAAATTATCGCCAGATGATAATGGTTCTTTAATGGGTCAGGAAACAAGTATGTTATTAATAAATAGGTACATAGTTTAAATGACACAGATTTCCTTGTATCATCCCCTGCTGTGCTGTACCACGTTATTAAGTGCAATTAGTGTGGCCTGCTAAAAGTCAGCTGCAGGTCTCATGTACTTAAACTGTGAACCTGTCATTTTTGTTTCTGGGCCATGGCTACATTAGCAGGAGGTTGCTTCATGCAGCTGCAGATCCTGTTTAATTAAAGAGAAGGCAATCAGCCAAAAAATTCCCAACAAAGAACAGAGGTAACAAAATAAAAAGAAAGACAAAGAAAATCTGGTTCCAAAGAAAAAGAGAAACCTTTGTGGTGTTTTAATTTTATAAATAATAACTCATATGGATGTGGGGTATTTTTCTGTGGATTAATTTTTAAGTCCTGTACATTTTAGATGCTAAAATTGTACACTAATGTGCCAAACAAAAACCATTAGTAGCAGCTGATCTCATTAATTTGATAGCTTGCTAATAAAATCTGATTGCCTGCCAATCAGGACCTTAGGACAGGGGTTGGCCATGGAGGATGTGGGGATGATGTCGAAAGGAGGATTGTCATCTGAACACTTGTCTTAGACAATAATATCAGAGGGAAACACTTTACTGGGAGAAAACAGAAAAAAAAGAGCTCTTTTTCTGAGGAGAGAAAATAGTAGATAAATAATTTCTTGGTGGTTTAGCCTAAAATGCAATTCACTGAAGAATGGGACAAAGATACAATTTTTTTTCTTCATGAAGGAGGAGGCGTAATGGGTGAAGGAAAGATAATTTATACAATAAAAGTGTTTGGATTCCCAGAACTATTTGTTTGACTGTCTGCATTGACACCTCTTTAATAGATTCCAAACTGAACATATACTGATAATATTGATCAATATTTGAGGAACGACATTATGGATATTGACTTCTGGATCTAACAAAGTAGATTGCATATTATTTCCTGTCTTAAGCATTCCTGTGTTCCAAACTACAATTTTGCTTGTTCCAATGAAATTAATGTGTTGCACGGCCCATTACTCAGGTGTTACTACACTCCGGCAGATATGGAAGTACCATATTTCAGGCAACATCTTGCAAGAATAAAGTTTCAATGAAAGCGGTTGTTGTGTGCACATTTATGTGAACTTTAATTTGGCTAAGGCAGATCAATGATTCAGACAAAGTGTCATTAAGTTATCAGGACAGCCTCTGAGAATGGCTGTGATGCTTCTCGACATTACTTTGATGTAATACCAATATCATACTGCCTGTAAACGTGCATAATTATTGCATGTAGCCAGTCACAAATGTACTGTTGAATGGCTAGGGAACTTAGCAGGAAGACCAGATCTGTGTAAGCAATTAAAGCTAGAGAACCCTGTTTAAAGCCAGCATGTGAACCTTAAAGGGGAAGTGTATTTCGGTTGGAGAAGATACTGTAAACTTTGTGGAAGTTGAGTGTGATCAGGAAGAAGAGTGGAGCATGCTGTGACAGACTGACAAATTGATATCTTTATGCATAATGGCATGATTTGACTTATAAATTTGGCTTGGAATATTTATTTTATGATGGGTCTTGTTTTAGATATGCGACTTCTTGTGGCCAAAAGGGAATGAAAGGCAAGTTTACTGATATCAGATTGGGAGTCAATCACAGACAGTGTAGCTGAAAAGCCTCTCTTCTTCTCCTCTTGTTTCCAATGCAGCCTAAGATGGGAATAGCATAAACATAGACAGGTGTGATTTTCTGAAGTCCATTCAGGCAAACTTCCTTGATGTGTATGTTTATAGCCCAATGGAAGAAAAAGATATTCCTGGATCTGATTCTAGAGAATGGGGTAGGTCAAGTGGCAAGGATCAAGTGGCAGTCCAGGAACATTTCGGGAATTGTGGTAAGACACTGTGATGTTTAGACAAACTATGGAAAAGTATGAGGAACAATCCATAGTATAAATACTTGATTGGATAAAGCTCAATTTCAATGGATAGAGAAAAGATCTGACTTGGCAATTTAAGTTCAAAGATCAGCAGTGAAAATGAATTAGCAATGAATGGTATGTAAAAGAAGAGATGGGAATAGGCGAGTTGCATTTTCATGATGGGAAAAGCTCGGGCAAACAAACCAATATGCCTTGATAATGAAAGAAATGGAGATGGAGGTGAAACAGTAAAAAGGGGAGCACAACAAATATTACATTAAGAATATGAGTGTAAACCAATCAAAGTATAATAAGATCAGATGGAAAGTGAAAGGAAATAAGAGAAACAAAAAGCCAGTATGGAAAAGAGACTGGCAGCTATCAAAAAAATGGGTAATCCAAAGTCAAACAAGCTCATGCAGGGCCTACATAAACTATGTTGCTTTCTCCTATATGTTCTGACACAGCACAGAAGTGTATTGATACACTGGAGCAAGCCAGGATTGCTTTGGACCTCACTGTCACAGGCTGTTTTTTTCATATAGTGGCTGAGTCTGAGCCTACTCTTATCAATGATCCACAATTTCCAACACAGGTTATTGAGCAGTAATTAAAAGCAGCAAATCTAGATTACATAGCATCTCTGCTCATACCATCACAGCCACTGCTTTCCTTAGAATAGACTGGAACGGAATCTGAGCTCTTCTCCACCCCAAATTTCCATACAATTCTACACTAAATGATCAGGAGCAAAAGAAAAATACCATCTTATTATGATATTTCTGTGAAACAGTAGAACTCAGAAAACAGAGAATAATGTCTTGGTTGCAATATGTCTCTGATCTAATTATTTTCTTTTGCTGTAATTCTTGGCAATTTCCTTAACTATTGAATTCATCATCAATCACAAGTAGAAATAACTGCAATTACTGTCTACTTTTTTTAACATTCAAACCTTGTGTAATATGTGAGGTGTCGGTCTGTTTTATTAATGCATTGTTAATACAATACCTCCAAAACTAATAGAAAATGAATTTAATGAGCTAGATGCTAAAATTCAAAAACCATTCAGGAGAAATAGCAAATGTTTAACCAATTCTCCTGAGTGAACTCATCCATTCAGCCACTTTTATGGACATAATGAATAAAATATAATGCAAGGTTGATCACCTACAATTTAGATAAAGTGCAAGTTAATTTCCAAAACATTTCAGGTCACACAGATGACAATGAGATGAACTTGCGAGTTTGTCATGATACAGAAGCATTTTACTTTGAAAAGGGAAGAAGAAATATTTGTGACCACTCTATGATATTCTCTGTAACCATTCCGGGGGTCACAGTGAGTTGGCCACATTGAAGCCTGGGCAGGTGAGTCGTGCAGGTGACCCAAAGATGGTTCGAGCAAATGCACCATCCTTCCTCAAGGCAGCAGGGCTGCATGAAGCTGAAACTTCCTCCTCAATGGCAAAGTGGCTCCTCCTAAACCAAATACTTCAAAAAGGCAGCTCAATATCAGCTTCTCAAGGGCAATGAGGGCATTAAGTATTGGCACGCCAAACTGTGCCTATATCCTATGAATGAATGAAGAAGTGGTGAGGATGAGGGCTTCATTCCTTTCATGGCATCCTCACCATGCTCTATCTTTTCATCCCCTCTGATAGGGGAAGCATCTGAGGGGCAGGATCCGGCGGCGAAAGTAGCGCACAACCGACTGTAGGATGCTGTACCTGTCTGCAGCTGAGCTTTGAAATGATCCACTGAAGGTGAAGTTGAAAGCTTGTGATTGGTAGGGCTTTGTGATGTGTAGAGCGAGATATGAGGTGATAAGGACACAGATATCTCTGATCATTTGCTTCAAGCCCTGTGTTACACTTCAGCGCTGGCTTTCCAGGTAGTTTTGCCTGCATCAGAAGACACCATGTTCCTTCTCCTGTGTAGTTTTTATCTCTGCTATGATTTCCTGATGTTCAGAGTCCTTTCTCTTTAGTGTACATGCTGCTGGGCATGCTGCTTCAGTTATCTCTGTCCATGCTGGTGCAGCACCCATTTCAGATGGACACTTCTTTTTGGTCAGGGATGTCCAAGCAACCTGGTTGTCTAATCCAATGTTCAGTCAACACTCATCTCCTGAGGTTACAAGGGCTACATCCATGCATCTTCCACACCTCACTGATGAGCGCATGAAATTTCTCAGCCAGTTGAAAGTTTCCCTTCACATTCCACAAAGTTTCTCTGCATTCTGACTTGCCTGAGAAGAACATAAAAGAAAATCCAGTGCAATGTGAAAGTGACTGGTATCGGTCCAATCTGGTCTTAAATACCTTAAATTGGTTCAGACCATTATCAGGCATTTCCAGGTGTTACTGCTTATACTTTCTGAGCAACATTATCCAAGGGTAATAGGACTGGGTAATAGGTATATAGGACTGGAACAGGACACAGACATAAAGAGCAGAGAGGGCTGGAGATCACAGGGATAAATGAAAACTATCGGAAATGACAGAGAAACCAAGGAGTGAGAGTTGGAGGAGATTACAAAGGTAAAGAAGGCTTAGAAGAGGGAATAGAAATAAGGAGGAATGGGAGTTGGAGGAGATCACTGCAGCAAAGAAGACAGAAAGTTGGAGGTTGATAACTGAGAAAAGGGGGAACAGGGGTTGGAGGGGGTTACAGAAACTTGGAGAAGTAGGTCCATAGATATATTTGAAAACAAGGAAAAGTATTTTAAAATCCTTCTAGCATAGGTCAGCAAGTACAAATATGATAAATGAATGAGACCCAGTGTAAGAAAGAAAGTAGACAGCAGAATTTTGGATGAATCCAAGTTTAAGACAATATTTGGTAATTGATTCAAACATTTTTGTTATGACACAGTATGCCTGATAGAGTATTGTATATGAAATAATGACAGTCCAAAGAATCCTGGAATTATAGCAGAGAATCTAGGTCATCATAGAAAGGATATGTCCCTTATTCTTTTCCAAAACTGGGATATCTGACATGTGTGCTTCATACTGATGTGATAGTTTCAGGGTGATGAAATTGTAAATACAGGAACAAATATGTCTTGTCTGTTGCTGTTTTTTTAAAAAAATTGTTAATCCATTTCCTGAAACTGATGTGGTCTAATGAAAGGAATGGAACATCTGGAGAAATGTAGCTTTTCTCTAAAATGCTTACACCAAACAAATGCCAGCCTGTAGTAGGTGTAAATAGCAATTAAACCAATCATTGTACTGCTTTATCTGAGTAGGACGTATCAACCTGCTATCCAACTGTAGATACTGTGTAGGTTTGTCTGGTGGCACGGAGCTTGTGAGGAGGGGCTTCAAACTATCCCCACGATCAGATTTTACAGGTGATGTATAATCAAGTAATCTACTTGAGACGTTCTAAAAAGCAACCAAACCTCATTAAGTTCATGCTCCTTATCATCTGTCAAACTAAATAATTACTTAGAATCAGGGATCATTGAGTGCATAATGAAAATGATTTGTGAGCTTTCAAGGACCAATCACAACTCAATATTTAATGCTGTTTGTCAACTGGAATACTTAATAATTACACCTTAGTCAGAATTGGGCGAGTATAAGGGCCAGAATTCAAACTGAATGAAAACTCTGCATAAATCATATGAGAATTGTTTAGGGATTTCACAATCTGAGAAATGCTATCTTTATATTTTAGAGGTTCATGAAATTTACCACAAATTATACAGTCAAAAAGCCAACAACCTATCTCTGAACGTGGACAAAACGAAAGAGATGGTGGTTGACTTCAGGAGGACACAGAGCGACCACTCTCTGTGGGACGTTGATGGCTCCCCCGTGGAGATTGTGAAGAGCACCAAATTTCTTGGCTTACACCCGGCAGAGAATCTCACCTGGTCCCTCAACACCAGCTCCATAGCCAAGAAAACCCAGCAGCCATCTCTACTTTCATGTAGACTGAGGAAAGCCCACCTCTTACACTCCCATCCGCACCACATTCTACATAGGGTTTATTGAGAGTACCCTGAGCTTCTGCATCACTGCCTGGTTCGGGAATTTCACCATCTCAGATCATAAGACCCTACAACGGATAGTGAGGACAGCTGAGAAGATCGGGGTCTCTTTCACTTCATTACAGACATTTACACCACATGCTGGCTCCGAAAGGCTAAGAGTATTGTGGAAGACCCCCACACTTCCCTCACTCAAACTCTTCTCCCTCTTGCTACCTGGCAGAAGATACTGGAGCATTCAGTCTCTCATGGCCAGATTGTGCAACAGTTTCTTCCCCCAAGCCATCAGGCTCCTTAGCACAGTATGATCGGACTCTTGTCCATCTGAAATTTTTTGCATGACTTCAAATTGCTGCTAGAACAATGTCTATTAATTATCATTCTTTTATTACACTGTAACTTGCGTGGTTTGCACTTCTTAGGCACTTTATACCACCCTGTGTATGATAGAGTGGTTTGTGTTGTCCACGTAGCACCTTGGTGCTGGAGGAACGCTGTCTCATTTTTACCGTATCAGTTCTATATGGTAGAAATGGCAAATCAAAGCTACTATACTTTACAGTTTAGGATTACTTCTACTTGATTTGATTTATTATTGTCACATATACCTGGGTACAGTGAAATGTTTTGGGTTACATGCAGTACAGGCAGATCATACCATTCAAAGTGCATTAGGGTATTAGAACAGAGCAAATAATATAACGTTATAGCTGCAGAGAAGGTGCACAGAGAGTGAGATCAGCATTAAATTCTATTGTTCCATAGTTTATTGCTTAAAAAAGACACCTTTTGTAAAGCCTTTCTATCTTACACCATCAGGACATTTTGCAAGAATACTAATTCAGGAGGAAAACTAATATTTATATTGCAGGAAAAGAATGTATTAATGGCATGTCAGCTCTGATTGGTAGTGGTCTTGCTATGGAGAATGCACCCATTAATGCTGATCATCAGTTAACAGCAGTCTTTGTTTAAATCAAGCAGGTTGACCCTGATTGTGATCAGGCATTGCCTTGGCCTGATGGCTAACTGTCAATCATTAACTGATACATTTTCCATGACAATGCCTCTATCAGAGTCCATTTGTGAACCATTCCTGATGAAGGGCTTATACCTGAAATGGTGATTCTCTTGCTCCTCTCTTGTTGCTTGACCTGCTGTGCTTTTCTCGCACCAAACTCTTGATTCCATTTGTGAACCAGTCAGCATTCCCTTATTAGGCAACATAAATACTGATTTACCCCTTAAACTGGTATTCTTATGAATGGTTTTAATGTAAGAAAGATGAAATGGTTCAACAAAATGTGTCTTTTTTTTTCAGCAATACTCAAGGTCTGTAATAGCAAACAATCGCTTAAAGACTGGTCTATCTCTAAGCCTCGTGAAACTGCCCCATATCTTTGTGGAAGTGATTCATTGCAGTTTCACAAGCAGTTCAGAGTTGCATTTGGAATATAAGCAAGTCAACTACTAGGTCAATCTAGTTCAGAGATCGCAAGAAGGTTGATGATAAATTGAAATGTTTGGATCAACGCGAGGAGTTGGCAGGGAAAGGAATTGGAGCTTTGGACTGAGTGTCCAATACCAGCAAAAGAAAATACATTTTTCAGTGCTACTGCACTTTAACCAATTGTATACACTCCATTTAATTATTTCAATGACAGCTCACACAAACTGATGGAAAAATGTTGTGAAAGAACAGTAGGATATCTGTTGAAGTATGATTTGCAAGCAGTAGGGCACTTGCAAGCTGGCGATAACATTTCCAAGGAGGGTCAGGTTTGCACAGATTCAAGCAGGAGGTTCAATTTACCAATAGCTTACAGTTAAACCCCTTCCTGGCAGTCACTTTTACAAATTACATAGGAATGTAGGGAGTAGGGAATCTGATTATATCTGAGCTGGTCAGGCTGACAAATTAGAAGGATTGAGAGTACATCCATCACCGGACTGACAGGGATCAGACATAATCCCCCGTGAAATTCAGTAACTTAAATGTAAGCCTAGTTTGAGATCTGCACTTTAAAAGGGCACACTCCAACTTATCTGGCATGAAGACAGATGAACTGACTCAATGTGTCCAAGGGGAGATAACCTTACTATCACTGCCCCTGTGCTTCTACTGATCACTGACTCCTTGGACAACAGATTAATAGTCACCACCTTGATTCCTGGTTTCCCTCCGCTGATGGTCCCTTCATTCATGACTAAGGCCCTTCCTACTCATGTCCTTATCTTTGGCTAATCACACTGACATCAATATTTAAATAGAAATGGTTGGTAGCATTCCTTATCTCCTCACCAGCTTTTTTTTCACCACCTGCCCAAACTAAGTTACTGCTGCGGTGATGTGACTGTTAATAACAAATTGCACTTGATCTCTCCCTGACATGTCTGAGACATTCTCCTCTTTGAACATTTTGCCTCGTTTTCTTCCTCCGAGCTGTCCTTTAAAATGCTCACTTTTTTTTACAGCCCCCGTGGCCCAAACTAACACCCACCTTCCTTTCTTCCCTCAGCCCTCACTGAGTGACCTCCCTAAATTCGGAGGTTTTAATCTCAACCTGAAGTTAGCTTGTTATCTGCCCTCTGAACTTTACTAAAATTCAAGATGTCTTTCCAAGTATGTGCAATAGATCCTAAATGATCTGGGGGGAACAGTCTGATACAGTATCACAATAACAGCCTGGTAAATGTCCCATACATTTAAGAACTCAGTCAGAAATCCCACCCTTGTAGCTGCCAGCCAAACTAAGGCTGCCGAAAAGCAGTGGCCATTGCTGGTGTCCCACTGAGGCCTGCTTGAGCATTGACACTGGATGTACACACAAAGGTGATGGGGAATGTCTGTGTGCCAGGATTGTGGAAGTGGGTTGGAAGCAAAACCAGGGATGAGGCTTTCACTACTCCCCCTCTAGCCCCTGTGCTGCATCCCTAGATCAAGCAAAATGGACTCCACTGCACCTCCCCTCACCTCAACCAAAAGGATAAAGGCTTATCTCAAGTGGGGAGCTTGAGAATATTGGGTAAATATTCATTTGAATTTAGAAGAATGAGGGGTTTCTTGTCAAAAAAGGAAAAGACTCAGAGGGGAGAAAGTGATGCTGGAGAGTTAGACTTAATGAAGTGTGGTGCAGGCCAGGCAGCATCCGTGGAGCAGGAGAATAGATGTTTCAGGCAGGACCCTTCTTCAGGACTGGGGAGGGTGAGGGTAGCTGAGTGATAAATGGGGGAGTGGGCCTAAGGAGTAGGTGGTCAAAGTTAGTAGGTGATGGTGATAGTTCGGTGGGAAGTGAGGAGTGGATAGGTGGGAAGGAGGTTGGACAGGTAGGTCAGGTCAAGAGGATAGTGCCGAGTCAGAGGGTTGGATCTGGAATGGAGTAGGGGGAGGGGACATATGGAAACTAATGAATTCAATGTTCATGCCGTGGGGTTGTAGGCTCCCAAGGTGGAAGATGAGGTGTTCCTCTTCCAGTTTGCAGGTGGCTTTGTGTAGATGGCGGAGGAGGCCGAGAATGGATATGCCCTCGGGGGGGAAATGAGATGGAGTTGAAGTGGACATCCATGGGAAGGTGAGTTGGTTGGTGCGTATGGACGAGGTGTTCCTTGAATCATTCCGCAAGTTTGCACTTGGTCTCTCTGATGTACAGGAGACCACATTGAGAGTACTGGATACAATAAATGAGATTGGAGGACGTACAAGTAAATATCTGCCAGATTTGGAACGACCATTTGGGGTCTTAGACGGAGGGAGGTGCAGGTGCAGGTTTTGCACCTCTTACAGTGGGAGGGGAAGGTGTCAGGTGTGGAGAGGGGGTGGGAGGAGGAATAATCCCTATGGAATGCAGATCGGGGTGGGGAGGGAAATATATTTTTGGTTGTGGGGTCTGACAAAAGTGGCGGAGGATGAGGCACTGGATTTGGAAATTGGTGGGTGGAATGTGAGAACCAGGGTTGGGGGGATGGGGTTCGAGGGCAGAAGTGCAGGAAATGGAGGAGATATGGTTGAGGGCACCATTGATCACAGGGGAGGAGAATTTATGGTCCTTAAAGTAGGAGGCCATCTGGGATGTCCTGGAGTGGAATTGCTCATCCTGAGAGCAGATACGGCAGAGGCAGAGGAATTAGGAGCAGCAGATCACTTTTTTACAAGGGGGGGGGGGGGGGGGAGATGTAGTCAAGGTAGCTGTGGGAGCTGATGGGTTTGTGATAGATGTCGGTGTGGAGTCTGTCACTAGAGACGGAGAGATCCAGGAAGGGGAAAGAGGTGTCGGAAATGGACCAGGTGAATTTGATATCAGGGTGCAAGGAGTGGGTGAAGTGAATGAACTGTTCAAGTTCCTCATGGGAGCACAAGGCAGCACCAATACAGACATTGATTTGGCACAGGAAAAAGTGGGGGATGGTGTTGGTGTAGCTGTGGAAGATGGACAGTTCCATGCCTCATCCAAAGAGGCAAGCATAGCTCAGACCCATGTTGGTACAGATAGCCACCCCTCTGGTTTGTAAAAAGTAGGAGGATTGAAGGGAGAAGTTGTTGAGGTTCAGGACCAGTTCTGCCAATCAAATGAGTATCGGTGGAGTGGGATTGGGTGGGTTGGCAGGAGAGGAAGAAACGGAGAGCTTTGAGGCTTTCCACATGGGGGATGTAGGTGTAGAGGGGTTGGATGTCCATGGTGAAGATGAGGTGTTGGGAGCCAGGGAATTAAAAGTCATGGAGGAGATGAAGGGCGTGGGTGGTGTCTCAAATGTATGGGGAGAGTTCCTGAACCAAGGGGGCCAGGATGGAATCAAGATAAGCAGAGATGAGTTCAGTGGGCTAGTTGGGTTTGTGGATTTTTGGCAAGAGTTAGAACTGGACAGTATGGAGTTGGAGAACTATGAGGTTAGAAGCTGAGGGTGGAAATTAACCTGAGGTGATGAGATTGGAGATGGTTTGGTGATGAGGGGTGGATTGTGGTCGAGGGAGTGGTAGGGGAAAGTGTTAGCGAGTTGGTTCATAGCTCCTTGAAAGTGGAGTCGCAGGTAGATAGGATATTGAAGAAGGCATTTGGTATGCTCTCCCTTATTGGTCAGAGTATTGAGTACAGAAGTTGGGAGGTCATGTTGCGGCTATACAGGACATTGGTTAGGCCACTGTTGGAATATTGCGTGCAATTCTGGTCTCCTTCCTTTTGGAAAGATGTTGTGAGACTTGAAAGGGTTCAGAAAAGATTTACAAGGATGTTGCCAAGGTTGGAGGATTTGAGCTTTAGGGAGAAGTTGAACAGGCTGAGGCTGTTTTCCCTGGAGTGTCAGAGGTTGAGGGGTGACCTTATAGAGGTTTACAAAATTGAGGGCCATGGATAGGGTAAATAGGCAAAGTCTTTTCCCTGGAGTCGGGGAGTCCAGAACTAGAGGGCATAGGTTTAGGTAGAGAGGAGAAAGCTATAAAAGAGACCTAAGGGGAAACTTTTTCACAGAGGGTGGTACGTATATGGAATGAGCTGCCAGAGGATGTGGTGGAGGCTGGTACAATTGCAACATTTAAGAGGCACTTGGATGGGTATATGAATAGGAAGAGTTTGGAGGGATATAGGTCGGGTGCTGGCAGGTGGGACTAGATTGGGTTGGGATATCTGGTCGGCATGGACGGGTTGGACCGAAGGGTCTGTTTCCGTGCTATACTTCTCTATGACTCTATGCAGCCATACTACACTGCGCTCCCTTTGTCTGTTGGTTTGATGATGAGGTTGGGGTTGGAGCGGAGGGAGTGGATGGCTGAGTGTTGCAAGGGTGAGAGGTTGGAGTAGATGAGAGGGGCAGACAGATTAATGTCGCAACGGCTATTGGAGATAGAGGTCAAGGGTGGGTAACAGGCCAGAACGGGATGTCCAAGACAATGCAATATGTTGGAGGTGGGAGGAGGGGTCTTCAGAGGGTGGATGGGAGTCATGATCAAGAAGGTAGGCATGGAGGCAGAGGCAACAGAAAGAGTTCAACATTGCGGCATGTATGGAATTTACTGACATGGGGAGCAAGTGGAATGAAGGTGAGTCCTTTGTTGGGAACTGACTGTTCGCCCTCAGTGAAGGAGGGGGTGGTGGTGAATGTCCAACAGGGCTTGGGCAGAGTGTAGGGCTGGAGTTGGGAGTAGGGGTGGCGACTGTCTCAGAAGTGTGTGTGTGTCTGTGTCTGTGTGCGTGTGCACAGTCATGTGACCAGTGGTGATGTCAGCAGTCATGTAACCAATGTCGCCCGTGGAGATAGCGTGGTCGATAGCATTGGCGGAAGTAACATTGGCGTGTTCGCGGGGTGGGAGCGGAAGTGACCTTATCGGTGGTGGTGGAATTCACCATTTTCCATAACTCCCCTCCCCCCTCACCCCCAACCCAGGTCCAATCCTCCAACCTGACCTACCTGTCTACCTGCTTTCCCACCTATCTGCTCCTCGCTTCCCACCAACCTATCACCCTCACCTCCTACCTTCGCTCACCTATCGTCCACCTTCCCACCTATCTGTCCATCCTCCTTTTCGCTTGTCCACTACTTGCTTCCCACTGACCCATCACTATCACTGACCTACCACCATCATCATCACTGTCACCATCACTTCCTACCTTTGCCCACCTACCGCTAATCCCACCTACTTTTCCCCTAGCTCCCCCCCCAACCCCCCCCCCCCCCCCCCCCCCCCATTTATCATTCAACTCCCTTCCCCCTCCCCAGTCCTGAAGAAGGTCCTGCTTTAAATGTCAACTCTCCTGTACCTCGGATACTGCCTGACCTGCTGTGCTTTTTCCAGCATCACGCTTTATCAAGATTCAGAGGAGGCTCTACAGGATAGGTATTGCGAGAATGTTTCCCTCAGGCGTGTAGGCGGTTGGAATCTAGATTTGGAGAGCACTATCACAGAATAAGGACTTGTCCAATGAAGAAAGAGATCAGTTGGAACTTTCTCTGAGAATTAATTAATCTTTGTAATTCTTTCGCCCAGACAGCAGTGAGATTGGGTAATTGGTTATATTCAAGGCTGAGTTAGACACATTTGATGTACAAAAGACATCAAAGGTTATAGGGGCCAGTCAGAAGAGTGGACTTACACCACAACCAAATTAACTGTCGTTTTACTAAATGTTGACTTGAGAAGCCAAATGTCGACCCCCAAACTATTTCTTACATTATTTTATTACGGTTTCTATACGTGGAGTCCTAGAGTGCTACAGCATGGAGACAGGCCCTTTGGCTCACACTGGTCTATGCCGACCATGCTAACCCCATTTCCCTGCACTTGGCCTATATCCTTCTAATCCTTTCCTATCCACGTATTTGTCCAAATGCCTTTTACATATTGTTAATGTACCTGCCTCAACAGCTTCTGCTGGCAGCTCATTCCATCTGCGTACCACCCTCAGGTTCCCTTTTATTCTTTCCCCTCTAACCTTAAACTGATGCCCTCTAATCCTCAATTCCCCAACCCTGTGAAAAAGACTGAGTGCATTCAGCCTATCCATGCCTTTCATGATCATAAACACTTCTATTAGATGCCCCCCCCCCCCCCCCCTCAGTTTCCTATGTTCCAACCTCTTTATAACTCTGATTATTGCATCTTGGCAACATCCTTGCAAATGTTTTCTGCACTCTTTCCTGTTTAATAACATTCTTCCTATAGCAACGTGACCAAAACTGAACACAATACTCCAAGTACAGCCTCCCCCAAGTCCTGTACAACTGCAACATAACTTCCCAACTTCTATACTCAATGTTCTGACTGATGAAAGCCAGTGTACCAAAAGCCGCCTTCACTGCTCTAGATTAGAGTGGCGCTAGAAAAGCACAGCAACTCGGGCATCATCTGAGAGCAGGAAAATCTATGTTTCAGGCAAAAGCTCTTCATCAGGAGTAGAGGCTTTGCCCAAAACATCGATTTTCCTGCTCCTCGGATGCTGCCTGACCTGCTGTGCTTTTCCAGCACCACTCTGATCTAGACTCTGGTTCCCAGCATCTGCAGTCCTTGTTTTTTACCTTCTTCACTGCTCTGCCTACCTGTGACTCCCATTTTCAGAGAACTCCAAGGTCTCTCTGTTCCATTACACTTCTTAAGGCCCTATCATTCACTTTGATTTGACTTGCCAAAACACAAGACTTCACATTTTTCTGGATTTAACTCCATTTGCCATTTCTCAGCCCACTTACCCAGCTGATCAAGGTCCTGCTGCAGCTTCTGAGAACTTTCCTCACTGCCCACCACGCCGCCTATTTTAGTGTCATCAGCAAGCTTACTAATCATGCCTTGTACATTCTCATCCAAGCATTGATATAGATAAAAAATGGTAATGGGCCCAGCACCAACCCCTGAGGCACTCCACTAGTCACAGACTTCCAGTCCAACAAGCATCCTTCCACTATTACCCTCTTCCCTACCATCAAGCCAGTAGTGTATCCAATTTGCCAGCTCTTCCTGGATTCAATGCAATCTAACCTTCCAGAGCAGCCTACCATGTGGTACCTTATCAAAGACCTTACTGAAGTCCAAATCACCTTTCCCTTGTTAACCTTCCTGGTCACTTCACCAAAGAATTCTAATAAATTTGTGGCATGATCGCCAATACGTAAAGCCATGCTGACATCTAATCGAACATAAATTCCCTGAATAATTTTCACAACCCCATCCTCAACCAGTGCTTTTCTCAAGCCCTCTTCTAATTCCATTCTCTTGATGAAAACAAAAAATAGTGTAAACAGAGTGGGTCATGTTGCATCTGTGGAGAGACAGCAAGCTAATGTTTCATCAGAGCAGAGGAAGTGATCTAGAGTCAAAACATTTTTAGCTTGCTCCCTTTCCAAGGATGCTGCTTGACCCGCTGTGATTTCCAGTGTTTGTTGTTTTCAGTACAGATTCCAGCATCTGCAGTAATTTGCCCCATTCTCTTGATCACGGAGATTTTGTGTATCTTTTAGCCATCAACTCCCTTACAATATTGCTGTGTCAATCCCTGAAAAAGTTTATTCCCAACTCACTCATAACCACACTTTCAAACTCCCAACTGGCTATACTTTGACTTTTCATTCACTGCAGTCATTCTGTACTGTATCTTTGCTAAAGCATATCCTTCACCTCCATTATTGATTTACTCATACTATTGATGCATTTCTGTTTTCCCATCTTAGTACATTCCCCTGAAATGGGTCAATTTTTCTGCACCAAAACTGGGTTTGTTATCTTTTACCAGATCTGTCTGGGCACTTCAAGCTTTCTCAACTTTGCTTCCCTTTGGTAACTTTTCTGATTATTCCAATCTCATTCTAGAAACCAAAAACTAACCTCAGATTTCCTATTTCTCTGCAACAACCTTACTTTTGTCTTCCCTCCCTCCTCCAGCTGTTCTTCCAAAAATAAATGTGTGGATCTTCTAATCGCGTTTGTCAATCAAACTGAATTCATCTGCTCAACCTCTTCTGCCATTACCCTCCCCACTCCCCAATGATATTTTAACTATCGAGGTAAATCTACCCCAAGTTTTCCCATGCCTGAGCCCTGAATGAGAATCTTAATTACTCAGTTCCTGCAAGCTTCTGCAAAGCTCATGTTGTCCATGTGACACCCTTACACTGGCCTTTTCCCACTAAATTACTAACCAGCAATTCTGCGCATCCCAACTCCCATGTCAAGCGACATTGTGAATGGTTGTCTCTCCTCAGGCACTGCTCCATTCCTTTTAAAACTGCCTCCTTCACTCACCTCTTCAAACAATTTTGCTTTTTCTATCCTTGTCAAGTACTTACCATGGAATTGCATATCTGATGGCAAGTTATAGAGAGCTTTCATTTTCATATAACCTCTCCTGAGCTTGTACTATCCTTATAGGTGATGCTGAACATGGATTATTCCCAGGGTGTCAAGCACAAACTTTGTGTAATGAACACAAAGAAAGAAAGACTTGCATTTAGAATACATATTTTCTAAACTCCATATCCTAAAGCACTCCACAACTGATGAAGTAACTTCAGAAGTATAGTCACTGTTGTACTGTGCGAAAGATGGCAGTCACTATTCCCACAGCAAGGTCTGACAAACAGAAATGAGATAAATAACACAGGATCAGTTTACTGATGTTGGCTGATGGATAAATGGAGACCAGGCCATTGAATGTTCAACAATGAAAAATAAAGTATAATTGCAACAAGTACTCAAGAAAGGAGTGAATCAAAACAGAGTGGATAGGATTCCATGCATGATGAAGAAAGGGAAAAGAAACACAGAAGGGAGACCTGGAACATTGGGTAGTGTCGAATGCTTTGAAATTGAGCCAGAGATTAAAGTTTGGAAATTCAAAGATTTTGGGACATGGTGCGGGGAGGCAGTATGGTGGGGGTGAGGGAATGAACTGGTAAGTAGGAGTTCAGAAGACAATTCCAAACATGAATAGTTTGGATCCACAGTTATTTACTTCAGAGGTAAAGGCTGTGTCCAAGATTTTCTGCTTCTGTGTATTCCAGCCCATGAATTTTCATCTATTAAAGTGTATGGGCATTTTAAGTTTCTGGTTGCATCTTCAGCCTCAAGTAATATTAAACAATCATCAGCTCGGAGTAAAGTTTGTGCTAAACATTTCTGATAGGTAAACAATCAGAGAGCAAGAGAAAGTACAATGATAACAGTTTCAAGCAACAAAATGTAAAACAAATGCTCCCAATTCTCACCTGTAATCAGGACAATCAAAATCTGTACCTAGATTAACAAGCACTGGTTTTGTTGGCAAACGTAATTCCTTCGGCGTATTAAATCAAGTTTGCACATCGACTGACAACAATGTGACAGTAATTCATTGATATTGTTTTTCTATTGATGAGTAATTTGTCTCAATAGTGGAACCCTTTTACCTTACAACACAATCATTTCAGGAGAGTTATGGACAATGCTTATGGACAAAAATACATTAGTTTTTAATACATTAATTCTTTTTCTGTCTTAGTCTGGAACACGCTTACATTCCTGAGAGATAAAGCTGGGTGCAAAATGAAAATGTAAATGTCAGTGCTTCAAATGAAAGTTTGACTTATTCAAATGAGGGGTGTCAATGCTCACACTAAGTTTCTATCTTTTGCAGTCAGTGGCTATATCAAGTTGAGGAGCAGCTGGCCAAAGTTGTACCCAAAATGAGTAGCCAGCACTTAATAAAACACAATATGATTGGCAAAAGAAAAGGTCTGAAAGCTGAACTGGGCAGTTTGATCAAGCTGAAACACCTGGACAGATTGGTTTGCTTTCTTTGATTTTGTTGACCGCGACAAAAATCTCCGTGTACCAACAGAATTCTGTGCAAGTCACAAAATAACTTTTGATGAATTATATATGGCATCAACGCACTGAATCAGGCCCTTTGACCCAACAAGACCATGCTATGAAATATGCTCCACGTGGTTCTTCCCTAGTTTTTGCTGATCCAAATCTTGCATCAAAATTTTCTTTCTGTCCCCTTCTCCCTCCCATGCCTGATGACCTTCCCATTAAATGCATCCTTGCTGTTCACTTCAAACACTGCCAGTGGTTGAAAGGCACATTCCTCCCAATATTTGGGTGAAGAAAAAATCCTATTGCATTTCTGATTGGCCAATTTATTTTAATAGCCTCTAGTTATGCTCTTTTCTACAAGACGAAACGTTTCTTTGTATCCATAATCCAAACATTCCATATTTGCCATAATTTTAAAATCCTCTACCATGTCGCCCAAGAGCTAATTTCAAGAGCTATTATCTACCTTATCAATCCTTTCCTGTTGTATTTATTCAACCACTTCTGATATCATCATCTTTACACTCTCCCCAGTACTTTCACTTTAACAACATAGTGACGTTAACCACATGCAGTATTCTAAGTGTGCTCTGACCAAGACCCAAAACAGGTTTAGCGTAATTTCACTACTTTCCAAGTCTTCCCTCTGACTGACCATTGCCCTCCTTCACCCCACTAAGGACTGCTCCTTATTGGCTTTGACACACTGCCATTTGGATGCAGGATATGCATTCTGGCCCAACCAGTGGCACCCACATCCCATGAGTGGATAAATGCATCATGTTTGCTGTGTAAACTGCCAGCACATGCTGCAGGTGTGATTGTTAATATAGCAAAGTGCCACACAACAACATGCCCTTCTCCTTGATTGCTCAGTGTTCAACGCCACCACTAGTAGCCTGATTCTCATTCTGCATGAAGAAACACTACAAGTCACAGATGCTGGCAGCCTGCAATTGAGCAATAACAACCCTGTACTAAAAGTAATGGAACCCAGCCAGAGACTGGCAGTACCAGCACTAAAGTCAGTTTGTGTGCATTAAGAAAGCAATATGAAGTAGATTGAGGCTCACAGCTGCCATGCAAGTGCAAATTGAGTGAGTTCAAACAAAGCAAGCATCATAAGATGCATCCTGCATAGATGCTTGAGATATATTTGTCCCTATGCACAAAGCTGCCTGGTAGAAGCACACAACTACCAAGTGTCCTTGAGCTCCAATGAAAAGTATTGAAGAGTCAGTGGTGTGTGAGTAGGTCTAAGAACATGCATTATAATGTGGTGAGGCTTGTTGTTTGTTGATGCTGAAGGGTCAAGGAGGATAGTGACCATGGAGCATGCGAGAATGTTGCTTTGAAGAAACAGTGGGATGCTGGCCAGGACAAGCATTTGGTGAGTTGCTATCGCCAGGTATCCATTCTGAGTTAAAGGTCAGGAATTTGTGCAGTCTAGTTTTCCAGGACAAGAGAGATGGGAGTGGCAAAGAAATAAAGCAAATTAGGGTTTGAGTGAAATACAAATGCGTGGAAATAAAGTAGCTGCTGCTCAGCGGTAAAATTCCCAAAATATTTCTTGACGTTGAGGCTTTTAATTTTTTAAAGTATCTCCCTCCTTTCCTATTTTTCTCACCATTGTTCATGCTATGCCAGGGAGGGGAAAATTCCACCCTATGTTTTTAATTTCAAAGTTTAATCATTAAAGTGCGAACAATCGTGGTTCCTGTGATCACTGATGCTTTTGTAACAGAACCTCCCATTTTCTACTATTCTGAATTACCAGCACTTTCTTCCATTCTCTGCCTTCTACCTTCAAACCAGTTAGCAGTTCATTCTGCCACTTGTCCCACGACTACATGGTATCTATCTTTAGTCTGTTCTGAGATACTTTATTGAAAGACTTCTGCAAATCCAGATAAATTACATCTACAGCATTTTTAGTATCTACTCTGTTACCTTTTCAAAAAAAAATCAAAGTTGACCCTGTCTGACCAATGCCAGAGTCACTTTAATGAGAAACCCTCTCTTGGACAGACCCAGTGGGTCATCATGCCCCTCTACTGATTGGAGAAAGTGAGGACTGCAGATGCTGGAGATAAGAGCTGAAAATGTGTTGCTGGAAAAGCGCAGCAGGTCAGGCAGCATCCAAGGAACAGGAGAGGGCTTATGCCTGAAACGTCGATTCTCCTGCTCCTTGGATGCTGCCTGACCTGCTGCGCTTTTCCAGCAACACATTTTCAGCCCTCTACTGATTGGTCAGGAAACCCCGAGGTGAAATTCTAATATGGAGCCTCAATGAAAGAGTGCCATCAAAAACCAATGAAGCTGTCAGCAAATTTCTGGCCTGATTTTCCCATCTTTTTAGGTGGCACGAAAGATTCAAATTCTTCCTGTTGATTGCCAGTCATTCATGTTATTAAAAGGGTACTTCAATAGATAATAGCTGGAAGGGGAAAACATAGTTTGAAAAGAAGTTTAAATAATCTTAGGTAGGATAGTATTTGGAACAAGTAATATAGCTTAGGGAAAAAAAAAGTTGAATTAATCCAGCATACTAAGATTGCATGAGTTTCGACATGCTGGCAAAACAAATAGGATGCAACCAGAGGAGGAAAGGTTAAACCAAATGTCCCAGATTTACAAAAGAATCACACAGGACAATGAAATGACAACATCTCCACATAAATAATGTTTAACTCAGGGCATTTGACTCCATTCCAGTGATGACGTGGCGAGATGTGCCACCCTAAGACATCAAGCCACTGTACAGGGCTAATAAACAGGATCTTTCAAAAGTAAAGATTAGGTGTCCCAACCAAACAAGATTAAAGATGTCAATCAACTATCTGTTTACTTTCTCCCCTTTCTGTGCACGTGTTCTGTCGTTAATGTACTACTCAAATGTCATAGATGGAGTTTGGCCATGCTTGGATGAATGGAATCACGTGTATTATAGATGACTGGTACATTCGAATAATGTTGCAACCATGCAACAAGAGACTAAAAACTAAAGTTATGAACAGCGGTTAGAGATCTATTTTTCCCACAGGAAGAGTATATTGATTCGTGCATATGCAATGGATACATCGGTGAAGCTTCCAAGTGTCTGTCTAATCAGCGTAATCCAAAGAAACCTACCTTTTCATTTGCTAAACAATCTTTGGTGGCACTTTTACTGGGTGCTTTATGTACAAATACAGCATTTTTTTTTAAAAAGCACATGGGGATTACAAGTCATGAACATTTTTGTGAGGTAAACTTTCATGCAAAAATAAATTGTCTACCAACTTGTGGTAATTCTCAATTCATAAATGGCGAGCTACTTTGAAGGTCTGTAATGATAGGTGTTGTTCAATTGCCTTGATATTTTCAGGAAATTCTAACAAACTATCTTTTCACATTCAGTTACAATACTTTAAAGCTTTCTGAAAAAAAATATTATATTGCCATAGGTGAGAAAGCTCAGCTTGTGTCAAACTTTCACTCTGGTTCTGCTACTAAGCAAATGCAAAACAAAATCAAAGACTTGGTTTAGGTTACATACAACTCTATACACGTTAAAAGCCTTTTGCAGTAGCAAATAGAAAAGGATGCTGACCACTTATATCTTTAATCATGCTTTTAGAACTCCCATTTATACAGCAGTGCCTCCTGCACAGTTTCTTATGTGGCTAACTGTATGAAGTGAAAATGAGGTCTGCAGATGCTGGAGATCAGAGATGGAAATGTGTTGCTGGAGAAGTGCAGCAGGTCAGGCAGCATCTAGGGAACAGGAGAATCTACGTTTCGGGCATTAGCCCTTCTTCAGGAACTGTATGAAGTGGCAGGAAAAATGTACTTTACTCCAAGCAATATGACTATGTGGGACATGGACGAGGAAACAGAAAGCAGCTTTTCTCCTGAGGCAAAGGGTCAACAACAATGAGGTATAATTTTACATTGAAAGGCAGGAGGTTTAGAAGGGATTTGAGGAAATTTATTTTCACCCAGAGGTTGGCGGGGGTCTGGAATGCATTCCTTGGGAAATCATTGAGGGAGGTAACCGCACAACCTTTAAGTATTCAGATGAGTGTCAAAACATTCAAGGCTATGAGCCTAGTGCTGGAAAGTGGAATCAGTGTAGATTTAGTGTAGCTTTGGTGGTACTGACTTCGAGCCAAAGTGCTCTACCGTACTGTATGATTCTATAATTCTATTTCTTACTGTTTCCATGATATCCAATGGGAGAAAAATATAGTAATTCAAGAGTGCTTGCAAATCAATCATATCACTCAACTAATCACAGTTGATTAGGAATTGCATTACAAGAAATTAACACTGAACATTTCAAAATTACTGACTGAGCAATATAATTTGCATTGCATCTACAATGACAATATTAAGGAGCAATAGGAGTGGCTTTATGTTTGGATCAAAAGGAGCTTGTACTTTACTTACAATCTCTGCTTGGATTTTAAAGCTACTTCAAGGCTAAAGCTGAATTCCTTTCGGGCTATCATTTCAGTGACCTATTTTTTTAAAAAAATAGTGCATCGCTTAGTTACAATCGATCTTCACATTTAAGACCTAACCACTACTCGAGGGCAATGTAAGTTTGCAACAGGATGCTTTTGTTCTAAAATAGGTGTGATATTGGACAGCATACTTGAATTGCACAGCCAAGTTTGTTCCAGTCTTTGGTTAAAACAAAAATGCACTTGCTTTAACAAAACAGGCGGTCAACCTTTCAATAGCTGCTACATTCTAATGTTAACCTTTGTCAAATTCGCTCATTAATAATACTGAATGTATTGATGTTTCTCCAAACTAAACTCAAAAAACCTTTTATAAACTGCTTCACACTGGCTGCAGTTGAACTGTTACAAACTGTGCAACATAAATTGATCACAACATGGAATGGCTTTCAGAGTGTTTTCAAAGCTATAGAAACGTCAGGAAAAAGAGTGCAATTTTGCAATCTTCAGAGAAAAATACTTCATATCCCTTCATACTGAAAGTGGGACGTGGTCAATTCAGGAATTTCTGGAAAACCAAAAAAGTTTAATACCTTATAATAGAGTGAAATTCAAGCTGTTCACAATCTTTTCAATACATATCATAAACTTATTTTCCTATGTTTACAAATCTACTGATATTAATAATATGTAGTGGAACCTTGTACTCCGATAACAAACTCTGATGGATCTGATAAAGCTAAGCAACTGTAGTAAGATAGGTAATCCATGTTCTCTTAATTTCAATGTTGACCCTGATCTTGGGGTCAGTGGTAGAGGAATAGCACTTACTGTTCACCATATTTACAGCTAATCTTGGACTCACTGTAGATTTTTCACATGGCACAGTGTGTCTGAGCAAATGTGATACCCTCAGCAGAGATCTGTGATGCACTTGTGTAGGATAAACCAGCAATAGCTTTTCAACTTATAAACATGAGGAACTCTGATTGAGATAACCAGAGGAAACCAGGTCAGAAATGGCTGATGGCTTCTCTAGGCTTTAAGATATCTTTGCAGAATCACTATATTAGAATTTCAATTCAGGGCTCTCTGGTGATTGGAGAAGAGAGTCATGATGACACATTGCTCCTCTGCAGTTGGTGCTTCCTCACGCACTTCTCATGCATCCTACTCATGAACATCTTGCCATTTCTCTCTCTCCCTGCTCACTGGAGGATGCAATATTGTCAACTGAACTGCTAATGAAGTTCATCGAACCTTAATTATTAACTTCAAATGGTGAGTGAGCTGTTGCTTTCAAAATCAGCCTGTCCACTATGTTGCTGCTTCCCAGCATAATGACATCAGGAACACGATCCAGAGTCCTCATACTTCATTACCGCAATACAGAAGGAAAATGTTTATTTCTAAAAGGTAAAACTCAGCCCGCAAAATTTAAGTTAAAGAAGTGTCATTTAGAATACTTTATTCATTGTGTAACTAATGTACGGCAAGTGAAATAAAGAGAGGGAAAGAAAAATGTGATTTAGAAAGGTAGGAAGAAAAATGTGAAGCAAATGTTTGTTTTACATTTTCAGAAAAATCTCTTACAATAAGTAAGTTTAGAAGGAATGAGACTTCATGTTGCTAAGTTAAATTTTCAGTACCAGAGACATTGTTTGGCTATAGTTAAGACTTGACTTGCTGTTAAAAGTCTATAAAACATCTGTATAAGTCCACTAATGCCTGCTTTATTGTTTTCTGCTGTGTTCAAATAAAATCCCTACAATGTGGAAACAGGCCATTCCAAAGATCCATTCTCCTACCCTATCCCTGTAACTCTGCATTTCCCATGGCTAACCCACCTAACCTACACATCCCTGAACACTCTAGGTGAATTAGCCATGCTAAATTACCCAATTTGCACATCTTTGGACAGTGGGAGGAAACCAAAGCACCCAGCAGAAATCCATGCAGACATGCGGAGAATGTGAAAATTCCATACAGACAGTTGCCTGAGGGTGGAATTGAACTTGTGTAAGGCAGCAGTGCTAACCACTGAGTCACTGTGCTGTCCCATAATGTTTGGTGGGTAGATACAGCAACTTCATACCATTTTCATGCTCAGTCAGAGACTTACCACCACAAGTACAGGAAAAATTGGACAACAACTTCTGAAATTCTCCATTTAATTGTGCTTATGTGGGCTCTGAAATTTGATTTTAGATTTACTCCATAATAAGAGGAGAACCAATAACCTCACCATTTTCCTTCAGGCAAAATGTCGGCCATTCAGTTTGATCTCATTCCACAGTTCCGGAGCAGAACATTTTTAAACAAAATTGATCTCCAGTCTTTATGGTCTTTCTAATGTGTCAATTTCAGTGACAATCACTCATCTCGTGGTTCCTGGTGAGATGCAGAGATCCAGGGTACCTACAAGCTGGCTTTTAGACCTAGAATGCAGGGTTAAAGTGAAACTTAGTATGCATTTTGAATAGCCTAACTACATTCCCAACGTCTGGACAGGAGTTTCCAATCCATCTCCGTACCCACATGGGACAAATCCATAAGTGGGCAGAATGATGTTAGATTCTCAATCTGACACCCCTTTCTGGAAGTTAACTCCTGTTCCCAACTCCACTTGCCGATGAAGATTTGACCCATTATTCCATTGCTGCTGTGTGTTGTCACTTGGAAGCTGTCCCAAATATTAAAATATTGGAAAAATAAATTAGCATCTCTAATTTCAATGATTATGTGAGTCAGTGTTAGCATTCTAACTCCAGTCAGAAGGTTACAAATTATAGAACAGTATCATTGAAAGGTTACAGATGACGACCATTTAGCCAGTTATGTGTGTACTATTTGTCTCCCTACCTTTTCACTGAAACTCTGCAATGTTATTTTTTTCTGATTGCTTTCACAATGCCTTTAGAAAACTAATTGATTCTGCTTCCAGCACACACACACACAGCATTCCATGTTCTAACCACTCACTGCATAACATTTTCCACGTGACACCTTTGATTTTTTTGCCAATCACTTTAACTTACTTTAGACCTTTGCACCAACAGCAGCAATTTCTCTCTATCCGCCATTCTGTGTAGACACAGGAACATAGTAACATGAGCAGACCATTCAGCCCCTCAATGCTGTTCCATCATTCTGAGAGATCATGGTAGATCTGTAGCCTAACTCCACATATCTGTCTTTGACCCATATCCCTTAATACTTTTGCTTCACAAAATAAAATCTATCTCCGATTGAAAATTAAAAACTGACCCAGCACCAATAGCTATTTAGAGTCACACGGCACAGAGATTTACCCTTCAGTCCAACAGTCAACCATAATCCCAAACTAAACTAGCCCCACCTGTCGTCTGCTGGCCCATATCCCACCAAACATTCCATATTCATGTGTCTTTTAAATGTTGTAACAGTCCCTGCATCCACTTTCTCAGGAGGTTCATTCCACACATGAACCACTCTTCTTGTAAACAAATTGCTTCTCATTTTTTAAAAAATATCTTTCTCCTTTCAACTTAAAAATATGCCCCCAGTCTTGAAATTCACCCCCCCCCCCCCCCCCCCACAGAGCCCCATTCACCTTATCCATACCTCTCATTATTTTATAAACCTCGATAAGGTAACCTCTTAAAATCCTATGCTCCAGTGAAAAAATTCTCAGTCTTTCCGGCCTCTCCTTTATAATGCAAATCTTCTATTCCCAGCAACATCCTGGAATATCTCTTCTGCAGCCTCTCCAGCTTGTTAATATCCTTCCCATTACAGGGTGACGAGATGAGAGACAGCACTCCAGAAGAGTTCTCACCAATGTCTTATATATCCTCAACATCTTAACTCCTACATTCAAAGGTCTGAGCAATGAAGAAGAAGAGTTTATGGAGGACAGTTTCAGATCTCTACCCCACTTGTGTGCAAAAGTGCTTCTTAATATCTCTCCTGAATGGTCTGGCCCTAATTGTCAGGCTTTGCTCACTTGTTCAAGATTTCCTCAATCAGCAGAAATAGTTTATCTTTATCTACTCTGGCTTTTCCTGTTAATATATTGAAGACTTTGATCTGATCACGCCTTAACCTTCAAAATTCGAGAGATTTCTTTAATCTCTCTGCATACCTTAACCCCTAGAGTCCAGGTATTATTCCTGTAAACCTGTGCTATGCTCCCTCCAAAACTAATAAAGCCTTCCTAATATTTGATGCCCAGATCAGCTCACAGTATTTCAAGTGGGCTCTAACCAGGGTCTTGAATTCCTGCAGCATAATTTCTGTGTCCTATATTCCAGTCCTGTAGATAAAAAGGCCAGTATTGCATTAACCTTCTTAGTTATTTTCTGCATTTGTTTGTGACATTTTAAAGATCTGTGACCGGAACCTCCAAGTCTCTTTGGACATCCACTGTGTTTAACTTCATGCCATCTAGAAACTGCCATAATTTACCTTTATCGATTGAAAATGGATAACCTCATGCATGCTTACATTGAACTCCATCTATCAGTTTTGCCCATTCACCTAGTTTATCAATATTCCTTTGTAATGTTATGCTATCAATCTGCACTATCTCCAATGTTGTCTAACTGTGTGTCATCAGCAAATTTGGATAAACGTTAGATAGATTCCCTACAGTGTGGAAACAGGCCCTTCGGCCCAGAAAGTCCACACCGACCCTTTGAAGAGTAACCCACCCAGACCCATATCCCTCTGACTAACGCACCTAATACTGCAATTTAGCATCCCCAATTCACCTAACCTGCACATCTTTGGACTGTGGGAGGAAACCAGAGCACCCGGAGAAAACCCACACAGACACGGGGAGAATGTGCAAACTCCACACAGTCGCCCAAGGCTGGAATGGAACCTGGAACCGTGAGGCAGCAGTGCTAACCACTGAGCCACTGTGCCGCCCCAAATGTTATCTCATTGTACAAGTCATTAATCCCTATCTCTGAACTAAAGTCCTGGGTTCAATTCCCACCTGCTCCATAGGTCTGTAATAACATCTCTGCATGGTTGATGTAGAAGTCATTAAGAAATAATGTGACTAACTGAGGCCCGAACACAGATTTTTGTGGGACACCACTGGCCACATCCTGCCAATCTGAGCACCTAGCCACACCACTCAACCAATTTCCAAGTCATTAAATAATTTGCCCTCCATTTCAATGGATTCTACCTTAGTTAACAAACTCTTATGTGGAACTTTACCAAAATTCCTCATTTTGAATGCCTCCATCAAATATTCTCTCAACCTTTCCTTTATAAGGAAAGCAACTTCAGCCTCTTCAATCTTCTGTTAATCCTTGGCCTCAGACTGGTAAATCTTTTCTGTGCCCTTTACATGTTTCCTGAAGAGCAATACGCAGAAGTGTACAGAATAGTCCAGTTGAGGCTGAACCAGAGCTTTATAAAGCTCATAATAACCTGCTTGATTTTGTTCTCACGTCTTTATTTGTAAAGGACAGGATCCCTAGGCCTTTTAAACTGTTTTTCAATCCTGGCTTGCCACCTACAAGCATTTTGTTTATCTTCCCAGGTCTCCATTCCTGCATTCTCTTTGAAAGGCACTTTTTTTTAATTTGTTTCTCCTTGTTCTTCCTACTATAGGCATTAAATTTAATCTATCACAGCTCCTCCACATTCCACCACCCTGTTTATGTCATCCTGAAGTCTTATCACAATTCATGTTGCTTTCAAGTTTTGTGGCATCTGCAAACTCTGAGATTATATTTGCATACTCAAATCAATAATACAGATCAATGTAAGTCCTAACAGTAACTTATTGAGAACCCTTCCTCAGCTCAAACTACTATTCACCACGAATCAGTTTGCTTTCTCTCAGCCAGCATTATTCCTATGTTGCCACTGTCTCGTCGCTGGTAAACCTATTATGTGACACCTCATCAAATGTATTTTGGAAGACCATGCACACCAACTCTATTGCCTTTGGTAATCCTCTGGTACATCATCAAAAACTCATTCAAATTTGTTAAATACAACTTACATCTAACAAATAAATTGCTGGTTTTCTTACATAATCCACACCTATTCAAACAACCATTAATTTTGTCCCTGATTATCATTTTGAAAAGCTTCCTGACCAACAGAGCTAAACTGGCTTGTCTGCCAATGGAGGACTGATTTTTATTTTCGCTTTTTGAACAAAATTAGAACATTTGTAATTTCCCAGTCCTCTAAGAAGGATTGCAAATTTATATCCAGCGCTTAAACATCCCCTCAACATCCTTGAATGCATCCTATCCCGTTGTCAAGGCTTATCATTTTTAAGTGAAACTTTATTTCTAATTCTTGAACTTTATCGATATTTAGCCATTTCAGCAATCTTACTACCTTTCTTGTTTACAATAACCTGTGTAGTATCTTGGTTAAAAACAACTGCAAAATACTGACTAAGTACCACAACTATGTTTTCCATTTCCTTTTCACCACACCTTAGATTTTTTTCTCCTCTTTGTTATTTAAATACTTAAGAAGCTGATTGGGTTTTCGTTTCTGTTAATTGCCAGTCTCTTCTCCAATCCTCTCTTTGCCTCTCTTTTTATCATCTTCGAAGTTAATCTATTCGGCATGATTCTTAATTGTATTATCAATTTGAAATCAGCCTACACACAAATCATGTTTAATTTTACTCTCTAAGCCACTTCCGTAATTTAAGGAGTTTTAGTTTTGTTTGCTTTATCGTTTCCCATTCGTGCAATGCATTTCAAAATGCTGGCCAATAAACAGGCAGGAGGGCCTAATGTACTGACCACAAGAGCAATGGCCATTCCAGATATTGCACGCAAGTGATGAGGAGATGAGTCGAGTGTAGTGCTTGAAAAGCACAGCAGGTCAGGCAGCAAATGAGAAGCAGGAGAGTCGACGCTTTGGGCAAAAGCCCTTCATCAGGAATGATGCTGTGAGCCTAGGGAGTGGTGAGATAAATGGGAGGGGTTTGGGCCTGGGGTAAGGTAGTTGAGAATATGATAGGTTGACAGAGGTGGGGGTAATGGTGATAGGTTGGAGAGAAGGGTGGAGTGGATAGGTGGGAAGGAAGTTGGACAGATCATGAGGGCAGTGCTGAGTTGGAAGGTCGGAACAAGGATAAGGTTGGGTGAGGGAAATGAGGAAACTGTTGAAATCCACATTGATGCCATGGGATTGGAAGGTCGCGAGGTGGAAGATGAGGTGTTCTTCCTCTAGGCATCCGGTAGTAAGGGAGTAGTGATGGAGGAGGCCCAGGACCTGCATGTCCTTGGCGGAGTAGTAGGGGGAGTTGAAGTATTCGGCCACGGGACGGTGGGATTGCTGTGGAAATTGTCCAGGAGATGTTCTCTGAAGAGCTCTGCAAGTAGGCGCCTGTCTCCCCAGTGTAGAGGAGACCACATCGGGGCAACGGGTACAGTAAATGGCATATGTGGAAGTGCAGGTGAAACTTTGGATGTGGAAGTCTCTTTTGGGGCATTGGACAGGGGTGAGGGAGGAGGGGCATGGGTTTAACCATTCCTGTGGTGGCAGGGGAAGGTGCCAGGAGGGGAGAGTGGGTTGTTGGGGGGGCATGAACCTGACGAGGGAGTCACAAAGTCTTTACGGAAAGCGGATAGGGGTGGGGAGGGAAATATATCTCTGGTGGTGAAGTCTGTTTGTAGGTGGTGGAAATGTTGGCAGATGGTGCGATTTATGCAGAGGTTGGTGGGGTGGAAGGTGAGGACTGGGGGGGTTCCATCCTCATTGCAGTTGAAGGGGTGGGGTTCGAGGGTGCAGGTGCAGGAAGTGGATGAGATGTGCTGGAGGGCAGCAACAACCATGTGGAAGAGGAAATTGTGGTCTTTAAAGAAGGAGGCCATCTGGTGTGTTCTGTGGTGGAACTGGTCCTCCTGGGAGCAGATACGGCAGAGGTGAAGGAATTGTGAATAAGGAATACCATTTTTACAGGAGGCAGTGTGGGAGGAGGTGTAGTCCAGGTAGCTGTGGGAGTCAGTGGGTTTGTAGATGTCTGTGTTGAATCGGTCCAAAGGTGGAGATGGAGAGGTCCAGGAAGGGGAGGGAGGAGTCTGAGATGGTCCAGATGAATTTATGGTTGGGTTGGAATGAGTTGGTGAGGTTTATTAACTGCTCAACCTCCTCACGGGAGCATGAGGTGGCGCCAATACAGTCATCAATGTAGTGGAGAAAAAGGTGGGGCATGGAGCCGGTGTAGCTGCAGAAGATGGACTATTCCACATAATCGACAAAGAGACGGGCATAGCTGAGGCCAATGCAGGTGCCCATGGCTACCCCTTTTTGTCTGGAGGAAGTGGGAGGATTTAAAGGAGGAATTATTGAGGGGAAGGACCAATTCAGTCAAATGAATGAGTGTCAATGGAAGGGTACTGGTGGGGACGTCAGGAGAGGAAGAAATGGAGGGCTTGGAGGCCCTGATCATGGTGGATGGAGGTGTATAGGGACTGGATGTCCATCGTGAAGATGAGACATTGGGGGCCAGGGAATCAAAAGTCGTGGAGAGTGCGGATGATCTCCCAATTGTATAACTGGAGTTCCTGGATCGGGGGGATAGGACAGTATTGAGGTATGTGAAGATGAATTCAGTGGGGCAGGAGCAGGCCGAGATGATGGGTAGGCTGGGGTAGTCAGGTTTGTGGATCTTGGGTAGGAGGTAGAATCGGGCAGTGCAGGGTTCCTGAACAATGAGGTTGGAAGTTGTGGGTGGGAGATCCCCTGAGGTGATGAGGTTGTGTACGGTCTGGTTTGGTGATGGGAGGTGAGGTCGTGATCAAGGGGGCAGTAGGAGGGGTGTCTTCGAGTTGGCGCCTGGCTTCAGTGGTGTAGAGGTCAGTTCGCCAAACTACCGCTGCAGCCCCTTTTGCCTGCTGGTTTAATGGTGAGGTTGGGGTTGGAGCAGAGGGAGTGGAGAGCTGCGCATTCTGAGGATGAGAGGTTGGAGTGGGTGAGGGGAATGGACATGTTGAGGCGGTCAATATCCTGGCAGCAGTTGGAAATAAAGAGATTGAGGGTGGGTAACAGACCAGCATGGGGAATCCAGGTGGATGGGTGAGTTGGAGATGGGAGAAGGGGCCCTCAGAAAGTGGGCAGGGATCCTGATGGAAAAAGTAAGCCCACAGGCGGTGGCAGTGGAAGAAGTGTTCGCTGTCACAATACATGTTGAATTTGTTGATGCAGGAGCGAAGAAGGATAAAGGTAAGGCCTTTGCCGAGGACTGATTGTTCAGCCTCAGTGAGGGGATGGTGAAAACTCGGCAGGGCTGGGAGCTAGGAGCTGGTACAGGGCTGAGCTGGGAATGGGGGCGGAGACTGTGACTGGAGTGGTAGTGGTAGAAGAGGGACCAGGGGTGACAACATTTACGAAGGTGATGCTCACCCTGGGTGTCGGGGGGGGCGGAGGTGAGGACTATGGGATCGGCGGGAGATATGTCATCAGCGATTCTGTCAGCGGTGTTCAGGTGAGTGGCATCAGTGGCGGTGGAAGTGGTTGCGGCGGCGGCAGCTACTGGGGTGGAGGTGGCAGAACGCATGGCAGAACAGATGTCGGTGTGGGGCAGAGGTGACTGCAGCAGTGGCAACAAAAGGGGCAGAAGTGTTATTCCTTGCGTGGTTTTGGTGGCTGCGGATCTCATAGTAGTTGCAGCGGAGGTTGTCTGGCTGGTGGTTGCAGCGGAGGTGGTTGTCTGTCTGGCCTGTGGTTGCAGCGGAGGTGGTTGTCTGTCTGGCCTGTGGTTGCAGCGGAGGTGGTTGTCTGTCTGGCCTGTGGTTGCAGCGGAGGTGGTTGTCTGTCTGGCCTGTGGTTGCAGCGGAGGTGGTTGTCTGGCTGGCCTGTGGTTGCAGCGGAGGTGGTTGTCTGTCTGGCCTGTGGTTGCAGCGGAGGTGGTTGTCTGGCTGGTTGCAGCTGAGGCGGTTGTCTGGCTGGTGATTGCAGCTGAGGTGGCCTGGTCAGCCGTTACTGCAGGCTGTCGGGCGGCAGAGAGGGAAATTACATCATGGTTCATTGCGGTGGTGGTGGCTGGAATGGCCACGTGGCTGATGGCAGCTGAGCAGTTCCGGAGACCGGAGGGTAGCTTCTGGAATGGTCAAGGAACTCCTCACATACGGTCAGGACACCACCTCTACCTCCTGCAAGACCTTTTTGCTTCCCCGGCCCTCAATGTCTCATCTTCACCATGGACATCCAGTGCCTATACATCTCCATCCACCATGACCAGAGCCTCCAAGCCCTCTGTTTCTTTCTCTCCGGACATCCCCATCAGTACCCTTCCACTGACATTCTCTTTTGTTTGACTGAACTGATCTTCACCCTCAATTTCTCCTTTGAATCCTCCCACTTCCTCTAGATGAAAGGAGTAGCCATAGGCACCCACATGGGTCCCAGCTATGCCTGTCCTTCGTTGGTTACGTACAACAGTCTTTCTTCCGGAGCTACACTGGCACCATTCCCCACCTCTTCCTCCACTACATTGATGACTACATCGGTGCCACCTCGTGCCTCCACAAGGAGGTTGAACAGCTCATCAGCTTCACCAACACATTCCACCCTGACCTCCAATTCACCTGGACCATCTCGGACATCTCCCTTACTTTTCTGGGCCTCTCCATCTCCATAACGGTGGCTGACTCAAAACTGACATCTTCTATGAACCTACCCCATCAGATGCCATATCACTTGCCCTTCATTCCTCCCGAGAACATCTTGACACCAAGAACAGCTATGTCAGAATCCTATTCATTGATTATAGTTCAGCCTTTAACACAATTATCCTCTCGAGACTGATTACTAAACTTTGATCTCTGACTAAGCCCCACTTTCTGCAACTGGATCCTGATTTTCCTGACCCACAGGCCACAATCAGTGAAGACTGGGGACAATATTTCATCCTCACTAACACTCAACACTGGAGCCTCCCAGGGGTGCGTACTCATCCCCCTACTGTACTCACTGTATACCCATGACTGCATCGCCAAATACCAGACTAATACTGATGACACCACCATAGTCTGTCAAATCTCAGATGGTGATGTAAAAGATAGGAGATGGACGATCTGGAAAAATGGTGCACTGAGAACAACCTAGCTCTCAATGCCGGTAAAACCAAAGAACTCATTATTGACTTTCAGCAGGATGTTACTCATGCCCCCAACACGTTAACAGCACAGAGGTGGAACGAGTGGAGAGTGTCATGCTCCTGGGAGTGGTCATCCACAACAAGTTTTGGCATGACGGCGAACACCTTTTGCCAACTTTTATTGGTGCGCCATCGAGAGCATTCTGTCTGGATGTATCGCTACCTGGTATGGCAATTCCATTCAAGACCAGAGACGGTTACAGAGAGTGGTGAATTCGGTCCGGACAATCACAAAGGCCAACCTCCCATCTATAGAATCCATCTACCAGGCCCCACTGTCAAGGAAAGGCCACCAGCATTCTTAAAGATCCATCCCACCCTGGCAATGTTTTTCTACAACCTGTACCATTCGGGAGAAGGTACAGAAGCCTGAACACATGCCCCAGCCGGTTTCATAACAGTTTCTACCCTACTGCTGTTAGAATACTGAATGGACTCTCAAACTCTGCACATTCACCTGAAACTGTTTTTGTTTTTGCCGCTGTTTACCTATTATTTACTTATCTATGCTACTTTACTATGTGATCTGCCTGTACTGCTCGCAAGACAAAGTGCCTCGTGACAAATTCAATTCACAATTCATTGACTCCCACAGCTATCTGGACTACACCTCTTCCCACCCTGCCTCCTGTATTACACCTCCTCTCACCCTGCCTCCTGTAAAATTGCTATCCTTTATTCCCAACTCCTCTGCCTCCACCACATCTGCTCCCAGTAGGATCAGTTCCACCACATAACACACCAGATAGCCTCCTTCTTTAATGACTGCAATTTTCCTTCCCACATGGTTGATGATGCCCTCCACTGCATCTCAACCACTTCCCCTGCCTTTGCCCTCGAACCTGATCCCTCCAACTGCAACAAGGATAGAACCCCCCGTTCCTCAACTTCCATCCCACCAACCTCTGTACACATCGCAACACCCTCCGCCATTTCCACCATCTACAAACAGACCTCACCACCAGAGATATTTCCCTCCCCACCCCCATCCGCTTTCTGTAAACACTGTCTCCTCCACAACCACCTCATCAGGTCCACGCTCCCCGCCGACACACATTCCTCTCCTGGCACCTTCCCCTTCCACCGCAGGAATTGCAAAACCTGCACCCACACCTTTCCCCCTTCTCCCCCCGCCCCCCCCTCCCCCCCTCACCTCCATCCAAGGCCCAAAAGGAGCCTTCCACATCTGTTAAGGTTTCACCTACACTTCTACACATGTCATTTACTGTAGTCCGTTGCTCCCAATACGATCTCCTCTACAGTGGGGAGACAGGACGCCTACACAGAGTGCTTCAGAGAACATCTCTGGGACATGCAAACCAGCCAATCCCACCACCCCTGTGGCTGAACACTTCAACTCACCCTTCCACTCCGACAAGGACATGCAGGTCCTGGGCCTCCTCCATCGCCACTCCCTAAACACCCGACATCTGGAGGAAGAAGACCTCATCTTCTGCCTCAGGACCTTCCAACCCCATGGCATCAATGTGGAATTCACCAGTTTCCTCATTTTCCCCTCCCCCCATCTTATCCCAGATCCAACCTTCCAACACAGCACCGCCCTCATGACCTGTCCTACCTGTCCACCTTCCTTCCCACCTATCCGCTCCATCCTCCTCTCCAGTCATTCACCATTACCGCCACCTCCATCTACCTACTGCAATCTCAGCTACCTTACCCACACCCCTCCCATTTATCTCAACATCCCCTCGGCTCGCAGCATCATTCCTGATGAAGGGCTTTCGCCCGAAACATCGATTCTCCTGCTCCTCGGATGCTGCCTGACCAGCTGTGCTTTTCTTAACTCGAATCTCCACCATCTGTAGACCTCACTTTTGCCACGATGAGGAGATGAGAGGAGATGGATTGGAACTTGTTAAGTGTTTGGAGATTGGAGAGGGAGCCAGAGATTGAATATTGAGAGGACATGGTGGCGGATAATCTGAGAACTTGGGAGAACTCACCAATGGGCCCAGAGACCCGGTTAAGCAGGTATCCCTTGCTTTACCTACAACCAGGTCATCCAGGAAAACCTGTCCACTGAGCATGGGGCTTTACTGCTGCTGGCTAAATGCAATTAGTGGCTTCAATTTGGCAGTTGGGCTGGCTAATGCCAGCCCTGTCACTGAGGGAATTGTGTTGGGTTGAGGGTGGGGTAGGTAGCCAGACAGCCAGTGGCCCCTTTGTGCCCATACATCTTCAAACCCACCTGCATGAAGAATTAAATCAGGCCATGATTTCTATTTCTCTCTGCAGCTGCTGCCTGAACTGCTGAACAATTTCACCACATGCTGCTTTATGTCAGATTTCCAGCATCTGCAGAAATTTGCCTTTGAGCTATTGACGTCAGCAATGCATTACCTTGGATCAATCAAGGCTGTTCTCTACCTCAAATCCACATAATTGTTTTTATTTTAAATTCTTTGATTACCTTACTCAATAAAAGATATAGCGATTCCCATCACCATTTCACAGTGACAACAGAGCGTAGCATTTAAATATATGTAAGCATATACAAACATTTTTAAATGTATGAAGAGGAAAAGTTAGTGAAGACAAATATAGGTTCCTTAAAATCAGAAACAGGAGAGATTATAAAGTGTAATAAAGAAATAGCAGGCAAATTGAACACATATTTTGGTTCTGTTTTCATAAAAGAGGACAGAAATAATTTCATAAAAATGTTAGGGAACAAAGGAAGTAGTGAGAGGGAGGAATTGAGGAAAATCAGTATTAGTTGTAAAAAAAAAAGGTGTTAGAGAAATTAATGTAGTTAAAAGCTGACAAATCTCTAGGGTCAAATAATCTGTATCCTAGAGTACTAACAGAAATGTTGGATGCATTAGTGGTTATCTTCCAAAATTGTGTACGTTCTGTAGTAGTTCCTACAGATTAGAGAAGATTAAGATATGGCAAATGTAACCCCACTATTTAAAAAAAGCAAAATTACTGACCAGTCAGTTCAACATTGAGAAAATGTGCAAGTGTATTACAAAAAGCACAATAAAAAAACAATTGTAAAGCGTTAGGGGGATTAGAAAATGTTAACATGGATTTGTAAAAGGGAAATCATGCTTCACTAATCTTTTGGAGTTTTTTTAAGGATGTACCTAGAAGAATAAATAAAGGGGATAGTGGATATTATGTAGTTGGAAAGGTTTTGATAAAGGGGATAGCAGTCAAAATGAAAGCACGTGGGAGAGGGGATAATATGTTGGCATGGATTGACTATTGGTTGACAGACTGGAATTAGAGAGTGGGTGTAAATGGGTCTTTTCCGGGTGGAAGTCCATGATTAGTTTTGTTCCAGTGGGATTAGTCCTTGGGTCCCAGTTGATAAGAATATATGTATCTAACTTGGATGAGGGAGCCAAATGCAGTGCTGCCAAGTTTGCTGACATCACAAAACTAGGTGGGATTCTGAATTGTGAGGAGGATGCTAGGAGTCTTCAAAGCAACCTAGACAAGTTAAATGTGTGGGAAAATACATAGCAGAGGTAGTGTAATGTGAATAAGTGTGACATTATATACTTTGGTGTGAAAATAGAAAGGAAGAGTATTATTTAACTGCTGATATATTAGGAAATATGGATATACAAAGGTATTGAATGTACTTGTACACTAGCCACAGGCAGGTACAGCAAGCAGTTATGAAGGCAAACGGATAGGAATTCAGAAGCAGGGATATCTTGCTGCAATTATATAGAGCCTTGATATGACTGCATCGGGAGTTACTGTGTGCAGTTTTGGTCTTCCCATCTCAGAACAGATTTCCTTACCATAGGCTGATACTGGGATTGTAGGACAGTCAGAGAAGGAAAGATTGATTCAAGTAGATTTGCATTCATTAGCGTTCAGTAGAATGAAATGTATAAAATTCTGACAGGATTACATAAACTAGACGCAAGGAAAGTATTTTTCCTGGTGGGAGAGTCTAGAACCTGTTGTCACAGTCTCAGGCAGAGAGTAGGCCATTTAGGATTGGGATGAGGAGATAGTTATTTACTCAGAGAAGGGTCAAATTGTGGAATTTACCACCACAGAAGTTAGTGGAGGCTGGATTACTGAGTCTGTTCAAGAAAAAGATTGATATAATTTTAGACATTAAAGGCATCAAGGGTTATCGAGAGAAGGCAGGAATATGGAGCTGAGGTAGAGGATCAGCCATGAGCATACTGAATGGCAGAGCAGGCTCAAAGTGTCAAATGGCATATTCTGACTCTCTTTGTTTCTATCTACAAGATGAACTGGAGCATCTCATTCAGTTTCCTTTTGAAGGTTCTTTCAAAGTCTTGATCTGCACCACAACATAGCTGCGCAAGACTATCAGATGCAAAGGAACACCACAAGCATCAAGCTCCCACTCAAGCCACAAATCATCCTGACTTGAAATGATATCACTGTTCCTTCGTTGCTGTTGGATTAAATCTAGGAATTCCTCCGTTACAGCACTGTAAGTGTACCTACACCCCATCACCTCCAGTCGTTCAACAAGGCAGCTCACCATCACTTTGTTGAGGGTAATTTGGAATGGACAATAAACTTTGACCATGCGAGCAACGGTCATATGCCACGAACAAAACTTTTAAAAGCTCGATCGAGTAAGTTGTTGCAATACTCACCGATTTTAACATGGCAAGAAGTTACAGATTTCCACTCCCCTTCATGGTTAAAGATGCTTCCAAATTCACTCTTACATGGCTCCGTTCTAATTTTAAATTATGACTCTTGTTTTGAATTTCCACGCTGGAGAAAATAATGTTTGTGTCTGCCCTGTAAAGTTTTACACAGAACTTTCATTCAAACTGAAGTTTCTAAATTGAAGCAAATTTTACAAGCCAAGTTTATCCAATCCATCCTCACAATTTAACATCTAAAACACTGGTGTTATTCTGATGAATCTATTCTGAAGTAACCATGTAGTTCTGATGTTGCAAATTTTAAGAAAAAAAAGTTAAAACAATGTTTCCGTTTTAAAGTCCTTTGAAGATGCAAGTTATAGCAGTCTTTTACATTGGGCTGATTCAAAATCTATTAAATTATGTAATGTCAAAAATCAAAGGGAGATATTTAGAATTCCATTATCCTTCCAACATCACAATAGATGGTTCTAAAAGTGTGAGAATTCAAGGCTTCTAGGAGAAGAAAAGGAAATAAGTTCTACATATTTAGCCTTATTTACCTGGTGGTATAGTGGCTCATTTGAAATTAGCTTTAGCTGCCATTTTGCTTTGGTTTTGATAAAAGCAAGTTGATAAAGTTATTTTATATTGATCCCTGAAGGAAATCTCAGAGACATCAGAAAGCATTCTCAACTAAAGAGAGCACAAGGGGAAAGGCATACATAAGTTCACTGCTGTTCTGCCAAGATTCCGGGCAATCTTTAAGTGTTATAATCATAAGTGGTGGGGAACAAGAAAACATCCCTCTCCCAAATCCTGCTGAGTCCACCTGTGCAACCAAACATAAATATTTCACTACAGAACCCATCATATCAGCTGAATTGGACTTGACTTGTAAGTTACAGAGAATAATTAGTTGAGAGGATGGTGTTCAGAGAGACATTCACAAGTTGGCCAAATGGACAGATACCTGGCAGATGAATTTCAATGCATTCTGGTAGAAGAAACCTGGAGAGACAATGCAGGTTCAGTGGTACAACTTTTGACGGGAATACAGGAGCAGAGGTATGGCAGGGTTCAAGTGCATGATTCTCTGAAGGTGGCTAAGCAAATTGAAACAGTTGTTTAAAAGACGTTTGGGATCTTTTAAGTTTATAAACAAAGTAGAAAAGCAAAAAAGTCATGCTACACCTCTCCAAATCATTGGTGATACCACATTTCAAGTCCTGTTATCAGCTCAAGGCACCTTATTTCAGCATGGATGTTAAAGCCCTGGCGAGTGCAAAGGAGATTTACTAGAATTACAGGAATGAGAGATTTTAGATACAAGGAAGGATTAGATAAATTCGGCTTATGGTCTTGGAGCAGAGAAGATTAAAGGGTGACCTTGCTGATGTGATCAAAAGTATGAACAAAATTGGCATGGTCAAGAAGGATATTCTATTTTCAGTAGTTGGTGCGTCAGTAACTTGGGAATCACATTTCAAGATTGACATAAGACAGTAAGGAGTGAGATGAGGAGAAGCGGTTTCACTCAGAGAGTTGTTAGGATTTGGAAGACACTGCCTGGGAGACTGGTGGAGGCAGATTCCATATGAGGTTTCAAAGAGAGTTGGATTTTTATTTGAAAGTGATGAGTTTACAGGGCTGTGCAGAATGGGCAGCTCTTTTGGTACACGACGGGCTGAATGACGTGCTTCTGTATTGTACAAATCTATGATTCTAGATTCTATAAAGCTTCAATCCCTTCAGCTTGGAAAAAGAAACTTAAAAAACAGGCCTAAGCAATATTAGAAACTGTCTTTAACATTTACAAGTATCTTTTCTCCTTATTAATTTTTAAATTCTCCTATATTAGTTGATAAACTTCTTATGCTTATTCGACTACCTACAACAATAGTTTTTTCTTAATAAACTAACTTTGATCAAAACAAAATCTTTGAGGCTGGCTATTTTAAATTGAAATATTTAAAACTAAAAGAGTACAGAGTATAAGCTTATACAATTTCTCAGCTTGTGAACGAATCCCAGGACACCCTGATGTTGGCATAACAGTCTGTAACACCTCCAACAAAAACATAAATTACTGGAGCTCAGCAGGTCTGGCAGCATTTGTGAAGAGAAATCAGAGTTAACGTTTCGGGTTGAGTGACCCTTCAAATTATTATGAAGAAAGAAGTAGACGAAATAGACCATTTGGCATCACATCTCGGCCTGTCGGTGAAACAGAAAGCTAGATGGAGTTTATTTGACTACAGTCTTATTTTTTAAGCAACCTGTTCACAGGTTGTTATTACACACGTCTGGTGCAGGAGGGACTTGAACTGGTCTCTAAGTCCAGGGTGAGGGATGTTACCGCTGCACCATTAGAGGGCTCATCAATCTTAGTGTCCTACCACACACCAGACCCACCTGGTCACCTTTTATTAAAAAAAATCAATCAAAAAACCAATTAACTTCAATTGCCTACTTCACTATTTGTTATGTTATCATTAGGCACCAGAAATGACAATGGCAAACCTAGCTCAGTCAATAAGGCAAAGCCCTTCGTATTAACATCTGGGGGCTTGTGGCCAAATTTGAGAGATCTATTATTAGGGAGACAGGACGCCAACTTGCGCAACGGTTCAGAGAACATCTCTGGGACATAAGCACCAAACAACCCTACCGGCCTATGGCCGACCATTTCAACTCCCCCTCCCTTTCTGCCATGCCATGCAAGTCCTGGGCCTCCTCCACCACCAAATTCCTAGCCACCTAACGCCTGGAGGAAGAACATTTCATTATCCGTCTTGGGATCCTCCAACCACATGGGATCAATGTTGATTTCACCAGTTTCCTCATCTCCCCTCACCTTATCCCGGATACAACCCTCCAACTCGGCACTGCCCTCTTGAACTGTCCTACCTGTCCATCTTTCTTCCCATCTATCCACTCCAACGTCCGCTCCAACCTATCACCATCACCCCCCCAACTTCATCTACTCATTGCCTTCCAAGCTACCTCCCCCCTGCCCCAACCCCCCACGCCCCCACCCATTTATCTCTCAGCCCATTTGGGCTACCTCCACATTCCTGATGAACAGCTTATGCTCAAAACGCCGACTCTCTTGCTCCTCGGATGCTACCTGACCGGCTGTGCTTTTCCAGTGCCACACATTTTGACTCTGATCTCCAGTATCTGTAGTCCTCACTTTCTCCTGAGCTGTCTCACAGCCTAGTCAAGCAACAGTCTGACATAGTTATACTCAGGGAATCATTGGAATTCAGTTCAAGAGTAATTAGGAATGGGCAACCAATATTGACCTCGCCAGCGGCATCCACACGAAAGAATAAAGAATCCTTACACAATGTCCCAGACATCTCCATCACTGTACAATTGTATGTCTCATTCCAATGATAGGACAGACCCAACAGAGCGGGTAGCACAGTGGTCTATACAGTCAGGAGAGAGTTGCTCTAGAAACCTTCAACATTGACTGAGGGCTTGATGACGTGTCATGGCCTCAGGTCAAAAATAAGCAAGAAAACATCCTGCTGATGATCACATTTTGCCACCTCAGCTGCTGAAACAGTACTGCTCCATGCTGAACACCACACTGAGCAAACAGTGAGGAAGCAGCACAGAATGCGTCAGGGACTTGAACAACCATCACCAAGAGGGGCTCAGTTAGACCACTACTGACTGAGCTGCCTGAGTCCTAAAGGACATAGCTGTTTGACTGGATCTGTGGAAGTTTGTGAAGAAACCTGTGGGAAAAAGATCCTTCATTAATTTCTCACCAATTTACTTGTTACAGATGTGTCTGTCCTTGTCAGTATTGGCAGGAGTGATCTCAGAATGCTCCTTGAGAAGGTGTTGTTCTATCTTCCCCATTGTGTTTTGTGGCACTGTCACAGTGCTAAATTGGGTTGATTTCAAACAGATCAAGCCACTCAAGACTAGACAACTATGATGTACTATGGCTCACTGAATTGCATTCAACCACAATCCATGATCTGTGGCTCACATATCCTCCATTCTACCATTATCATTAAGCCAGGGGTGAACACTGATTCAATGAATAGTACATGAAGATGTCAGGAGTGGTATCAAGCATACCTGAAAATGAGGCATCACCCAGGTGAAGCTACAACACAGGACAATTTGAATGCCAAAAAACAAAAGCAACATTTGAAAGATGAAGCTAAGCAACCTATCCACCAACAGATCAGATCTAAGCCCTACAGCTCTGTGACCTCCAGCCATGAATGATGATGGGCAGTTAAACAATTAACAGGAGATGGAGGCTGTACAAATATTCTCATCAATGATAGGAGACTACAGCAAAATCAATGCAAAAGACAAGGCTGGAGCATTTGCAATCACCTTCAGTCAGAAGTGTCAAGTAGATGATCCATTTCAATCTCCTTCTGAGGTTCTTAGTTTCAGAGATGCCAACCTTCAGCCAATTTGATTAAAATGATTCAAATGATGCCAAGAAATAGCTGATGGCACTGGATACTGCAAAGACAATGAGCCCTGCCAACATTATGGAATAGTACTGAAGATTTGTATCACACCAGTAGCTTTGCTTCAACCAAGCTGTTTCAGTAGTTACAACACTGATACCTAACCAGAAATAAAGAATGCTGCTGAGGCATGTCCTGTCTACAAACAGCAGAACAAATTGAGTCTGACCAACGACTAGTCCATCAATCTACTCTTGACCATCAGTAAAGTGATGAAAGTGATCATCAAATATGCCTTCTTATGGCACTTGCAAATGTATAACTTGCTCACTGGTTCCACCAGTGCCTCTCCGCTTCTGACCTCACGAGGACAACTTGGACAAAAGAACTGAATAAGGTGAGAGTGACTGCCTTTCACATCATGGGAGCATTTGTCTGAGTGTGGCATCAAGGAGCAAAACTGGACACAACAGGAACTGGGAGAAAATAATCCACTGGTTCGAGTCATACCTAATATATAGCAATATAGCTGTGGCTGATAAAGATCTGTCATCTCAGCTCCAAGACATGTCTGCTGGAGCATCATTGGCTCAACCATCTGGAGTTGCTTCAGAGATGATTTTTCTTTCATCATAAATCTGAAGTGGGGATGTTTACTGATGACTGCACAATGTTCTACACCATTCATGATTCCTCAGATGCTGAAGGGTCCTTATCCCTTTTGCAGGATTACCTAGATAATATCTAGTCTTGGGATGGTAAGTGGCAAGTTACATTCGTGCCAGACAAATACTATGCAATAGTCATCTCCAATGAGGGAGAATCTAAGCATTGTCTGTGAGTAAAAGAAATAATTACACAACATTCTGAGTGTAATGCCCAGGAATAAAAGGACCTTATGACTCAGGATAAAAGGTTTTTGTTGTTGATCTCAACAAGCGCCCCCCCTAACATTCATCTCCGAAACACAAAAGAATTCTTCATATTAATGCCCATTTTAGATTAAAGCTCTGAATAATATATGCATGTTCAGAGTCTCTTAGTGTTTACTGCAAAGAATCTTGGAAAAATTGTGCAGGTTCAGAGACCTTTAAAAGTAACAATACTGATTCTAAAATAAGCCGTTCATGTTTTGAAGCTGCTCATTTGATTAGCCGTGCTTGCTTTTTCAGTAAGCAAGAAGAAACTATGAGGTGGCCAAACAGGCTCATAAGACATCTTGCAATTGTATGAAACTTGCCCATCTCAGTGCTCTCTCTTTAAAGCTAAGAAATACTGATACAACTTTAGTTGACTAAAAGGCACTAAGACAGAGATAAAATCTTTATTCAAAAGTCCTTTCCAAGGACTGACTGTACAATGTAGCCATATAGTATTAATCATCACATATAGAAACAGTTCTCTAACACCTCATGTTACTTGCTTTAGTGTCAAACTCACTACAGGTTGGAAAAATGCTTTCCTTTTTCTGGATAGATGAAATATACTTCCAGGAAAAGCAAACAGCAACATGTTCCTTAAATCTTTTGTTACTCCAACTGTTTGAGAATGATGCCTACTTACACCTTGGTGAGTTCATACATCTCACTTCATCTGCTATTGAAATCCTTTTCCAGGCTTTTGCTGTTTCCTAGCCTGATAATTCTAATTTTCTGCTGGCTAACTTCCCATCTTCCATCCTCCATAAACTTGAGCTCATCCAAACCTATTTTCTCCACACCAGATGGAATTCACCCTTTCCACTCTTTGTTAACTGAGGTACTTCAGCTGTCGATGCGGTAATAGCGCACATTTAGAATTCTGATTCCTGTTTCAAATTTCTCTCTGGGCTTGACACTCTACCTTAGTAACATTCGGCAGCTTTCTGAGCCCTTTGTGCTACTTCAGTACTGGCCTCTTACACATCACCAATTTTTTGGCTCCACCAATCATAGCAAAACATTCAGCAGGACTCACCCTAAACTCTAGCATTCACTCAAAAATAATCTCTGACTCTGACTTTCCCCTCATTTTAGGATGCGCTTTAGAACCGAGTTCTTTAACTATATATAATATTTGGCATCTGACCAGATGTATCCTAATAAACAAGACTCAGCCTCAAGCTTTGTTTGACAATGTACTGTGAATTTTGGGAGGTCCTCCTAACGTATTGCTGCTGGAAATTGTTGTAATTTAGATTGTCGACTAATCACTTGCAAACGAGTCTGATTGCCAGTCTAGAAACTTCTGTGTCACTGGTCATGGGTTCTTAGGGAAATATGGATGCAAACAACCAACGAAACAAACAACTTCAACTCTTCCTAAGAAGTAGATTTGTTGCCTATGACAGGGTGTGAATTTTATAGTGAGAGCTGGATAGATATCCAAGGGTTTTGCTCAGTTACACTCACTGGGTCAGAGAGAACCATACATTCCTGGATATGAGATTCATTGATTCCTTCCTTCAGAACCTTGAATGGCCATTTCCACAAGATTTGAAAAGGAACTAAATTTTAATTTCAAAACTTTCCTTCAACCCCTTTACAGCCTCTGAGAAATTCTGGTAATAACGAACTTTCATCTCCCACTCTCATGTGTGTCTGGGCTTGAACTGTGTTTTTTCAAACTGAGAAAGCAATTTGCTCATCAAGTGACAAGTGCTGTCAGCAGTAGGTAAAAATGTTGTTTTTCCCTGTATTTTAATAGGAAATCAAAATATTAAGTTACTCCCAGAATTGTGACATTGGCATTACTAATGTTATGTTTGTATTTGAGTTTCTACATCAGCTTTGTTGTCTGTGAATCTTTGAACAAAGGTCTACACATGGCCTTGTCAACTAGTTCGTGAATAGATAGATGGATGCCTTAGGCATCCAATTAAATAATTCATGGACGTTGAGTAGATTTTATGTTTTACTGCTAATCATTATTTTACTTCTTCTGTTTTCACTGGAAGATTTTGGCCATGCAACCTAATTGTTTTTACAAGTGACAAAGGTATAGAATCATAGAATCCCTACAATGTGGAAGCAGGCCATTTTGCCCATTGGGTCCACACCTTCCCTCTGAAGAGCATCCCACTTTGATCCACTGTCCCCACACCCCTGCATTTTCCACGGCTCACTCATTTATCCTGCATATCCCTGGACACTATGGGCAATTTAGCATGGCCAGTCTACCTAACCTGCACATCATTTGGACTGGAGCACCCAGAGGAAACTGACGCTGACACGGGGAGAATGTGCAGATTCCACACGGACAGTCACCCGAGGCTGGAATTAAACCTGGGTTCCTGATGCTGTGAGGCAGAAGTGTTGACCACCAAGCCACCATGCTGCCCCTGCCATGCTCTGGTAGTGCCAGTCTGTCAGGTCGTAAGAGGAAAGCCTTTTGTGCAAAGCTGCAACCAATGAACAGAGGACATGGATTGAAGGAACAAGAAATTGTGGGTGGTGAATGGGGATGGATTGTAATCATGGTAAAGGTTGGGGACACTTCTAGTCAGGGTAGATAGAGGTCTTGCTCATGGGGTAAAAAAAACCTCTGGTATGAAAGCATGGAAATGAAGAAGATTTCCTGAGGTGGATGATCATCAAGAGGGGAAGTTATGGTCAGTTAGATTTGTTATGAAGTTGAAGGCATGTACTCTACCTTTAAGAGAGAGTGAACACTATTCTGCACTGACAGCTTACAAGCACCTGTCATATGACTAGCTAGCAGTCTCAGTGTGTATGAGAAAATTGAAAATATGTAACATTTGGCTGTGAAATGGATACCTGAGGTGGTTGCTGTTTTGACAACAATTCGAATTTAACCAATCAGTTTAAATTATGCCTCAGGATAGTAAAACCCAACTGAGTTTGAATTTATTGTCTTGCCAATCTCAAACCAATGACATGGTCTAATTTTGGGGGTATAAAAACGGCAGGCATTTTGAAAGTCAGACAGAGTAACTGCCATCGAGAAAGACCCAAGGCATTGAAACACTCTCTGTCAAAGGTATATTTTCATATGAAACATATTCACAGCAAAAGAAAGGAGACAACCCAGGGAGGAGACAACCCAGGGAGATCTTCAGTTAAAAGAAGTAAGGCACCAAATACAACAGCTACTGTATGGTTTTGAAATTAAGTTGATGTAATTTTAATAAGTGTTTTATGGGAACAATATATTGATATAGAGTTGGAGGCAGATAATAAGCAGTTATGAGAAAGGGGACTTAGAGGTGTAAATAGTTGTTGTTTAATGTTCACTTTTCGAGTTAAAGTATAAGTTGATGCATAATGATTCTCTAATCACCTTTAATGAACTCACGACATCTCAAAATGCTGTGCAGCCCAATTAAGTAGCTTTTTTGCAGTGCTGCTAATGTAGAGACTGTTGAAAAACACAAGAAAGTTGGCTATTGTTGCTCATTCCAAGTTGAAATCCATTATGTAACAACAGGGGCGCTCAGATGTTACCACTGAACTCATCATCTGTTGTCAGAGGATACCCTTCTTCCCCACAACCCATCTTTCAAGATATAGCATTCTGTTCATTGACAGAGTGCAGAAAAATCAAAACCTATCTGCACTTTCATAGGTAGTTGTCTGGTAAGAACTGGAGTTTGTAATGCAAAGTTTTATTATTATTATTTGTTAATGCCTGATCAGCTTTAACATAGCTTCTAAGGTTGAACACTCCAGATGTGTAATCAGAATGATAAGGCTGCTTTAAATTTGAATTAAGTTGTGAGATCTCTATAGTCACCTCTGTCTGATACAGGCATCATCCTCCAGAGAAAAAAGCCTTGACACAGTCCTATTTTTCACCACATGCACAATCCTTTGCTAGATACCACAAACGATCTGCACAGGTAACAAGCAGAGGTACAGCTGAATATTGATTTACTCACATATCCTGGGGAGGTCATTGATTTGAAATTGAAACTGCATCTGATGATATAACTACAGTACTTGGCTAGAGAATTGGACAAGCCAGCATAAGTTCTCAAAGGAAACGGGTGTGTAATCCCGAGCCACCGATAGCTATAATTACACCGAATGTATTTGTCCTAGTGCTATCATGCAATAAACTACAACTTGTTATCTAAGACATATACGTTTTCTTGCAGGACTCCCTGCTGGATAATTCTTTACTACTAACAATTTGACAGACCCTTAGAGTCAACACAGAGGCAGACTGGTGCCAAGCCACATGTAGGTTTTGTAGCCTGGGGGAAACAGTATTCCATAGGTATGTTGTGTTTTCATTTGCAGCCCCTCTTGAGTTATTTGAAGGAGTTGTTTCTAAATTTTGGAGTGCAATTCAGCTTGACATTCCTGATTTATGGGCACCCACAGAGGAAGGGGTGGAGGTCAGAAAACCTCATTGTAAGCCTGCTTCTGTGCGTGGCCAATGTCTCTATTAACAGATACAGGCAGCAGGACATGGAGGCGATCAGTATATACAACTGCCTGTTCCTCTTTCATGGTTACATCCATATTTGAGGGTCGTGCTCACTTGGGGTGAGCACGTGCTGTGCATCCACATGATAGAGGTCTTTAGAGTCTGGTGGGCACCGCAGAGGCTGGGGAGCATTATCATTTTAGACAATGTTGCCTTGGTTTAGTAAGTTTACATTCACCTTTTTATAAATTTCCATTAACCAAGTTGGGAGCCTTTCAAAAATGAGATAACGAGAGTCCAGAGGCAGTAATTCCTGTTCATATGAAGGGCAAGGCTAGTAGGTATAGGAAATTCTGGATGACTCGAGAAATTAAGGCTCTGGTCAAGAAAATGAAAGATGCACACAATCATAGAATCCCTACAGTGTGGAAGCAGGCCATTTGGCCCATCAAGTCTGCAGTGACCCTTTGAAGTGCATTGCACCCAGACCTACCTGTTAGCCTATCACTATTTCTTATTGCTACTCCACATCCCTGGACATTATGGATAATTTAGCATTGCCAATTTACCAAACCTGCGCACCTTTGGACTGTGGGAGGAAACCAGAGCACCTGGAGGAAAGCCACACAGATATGGGGAGAATTAACACGGATAGTTACCCGAGGTTGGAATCGAACTGGGGTCCCTGGCACTGTGAGACAGCAGCGCTAACACTGAGCCACAGTGCCACCCATATGATAGGTAGAGACAGTTGGGATCGAGTGAATCCCTTGAGGAGTGCAAGGGCTGTAAGAGTATACTTGACGGAAATCAGCAGGGGAAAAAGGAGACATGAGATAACTTTGGCAAATAAAGTTCAGACGATTCCAAAAAGGATTCGACAAATACATTAATGACAAAAGAGTAGCTAGGGAGAGAATAGAGTCCCTTAAAGTTCAACAAGGCTGTCTATGCATGGAACCATAGGAGATGGGCGAGATACTAAATCAACATTTTACGTCAGTATTTACTGTGGAGAGGATGTGGAAGCCAGAGAAATTGAAGAATTAAATAATGACATCTTGGAAAGTACCCGTATTACAGAGGTGGTGGTGCTGGATGCCTTAGAATGCAATCAGGTGGATAAATCCCCGGGACTTAATCAGGTGTACACTAGAACTCTGTGGGAAGCTTAGGAAGTGATTGCTGGGCCCCTTGCTATTTGTATCATGAATAGCCACAGGTGAAGTGCCGTAACACAGTAGGGAGACTAATGTCGTGCCACTATTTAAGAAATGTGGTAAAGAAAAGCTAGGGAACTATAAACCTGTGAGCCTGATGTCAGTGGTGAGTAAATTGTTAGAAGGGTGCTCTGAGGGACAGGATGTACATGTATTTAGAAAGGCAAGGATTGATTAGGGATAGTTAACATGGCTTTATGCATGGGAAATCTTGTCTCATGAACTTGATTGGGGTTCTTAGGAAGTAACAAAGAGGATTGGTGAAGGCAGAATGATACGCGTTCGGCAAGGTTTCACATGTTAGACTGGTTAGCAAGGTTAGATCACATGGAATACAGGGAGAGCTAGTCAAATGTACACAAAATTGGCTTGAAGGTAGGAGACAGAAGGTGGTGGGGAGGGTTGTTTTTCAGACTGGAAGCCTGTGATCAGCAGTGTGCCACAAGTTTAGGTGTTGGGGCCACTGTTTTTTGTCATTTATATAAATGATTTGGGTGTAAATTTAGGAGGAATGTGTGCAGATGACAACTAAATTGATGGTGTACTGGACAGTGAGAAAGGTTATTTCAGAGTACAATGAGCATCTTGATCAGATGGGCTGAGGAGTGGCATATTGTAGCTTAATTTAGATAAATGTGAAGTGCTGCATTTTGGTAAGACAAATCAGAGCAGAACATTTAAACTAAATAGAAGGGTCATGGGGAGTGTTCAAACGAAGAGACCTTGGACTGCAGGTTCATAGTTCCTGGAAAGTGGCGTCGTGGGTAGACAAGGTAGTAAAGAAGAGCTTTGGTGCACTTCCCTTTATCGGTCAGTGCATTGAGTATAGGAATACGGATATCACATGGCTGCTGAACAGGACATTGATGATGGCTATTTTTAGAATACTGCAGACAATTCTGGTCTCTCTGCTATAGGAATCATGTTGTTAAATGTAAAAGGGTTGAGAAACAATTTACAAGGATGTTGCCAGGTTTGAGGGGCTGAGCTGTAGGGAGAGGCTGGGGCAATTTTCCCAAGATACAAGGGGTGGTCTTGTAGAGGTTTATAAGATCATGGGTCAAAAAGTGTGGCACTGGAAAAGCACAGCAGGTCAGGCAGCATCCAAGAAGCAGAAGAGTCGATGTTTCGGGCACAAGCCCAATCATGACAGGCACTGATAGGATGAATAGCCAAGGTCATTTTTCCAGAGTAGCGGAGTCCAAAACCAGAAGTGACAGTTTAAAGTGAGAGAAGAGGCATTGAAAAGGAATCTAAGGAGCAATGTTTTCACACAGAGGGTGGTGCATTTATGGAATGAGTTGCTAGAGGATGGAGGGGGCTGGTACAAATAAAAGGCACCTGGATGTGTATATGAATAGGAAGGGTTTTGAGGGGTATGGGCTAAATGCTGGCAAATGGAACTAGTTTAATTTAGGATATCTGGTCAGAATGGACAAGTTGGATCAAAGGGTCTGTTTCCATAATGTACACCTCTATGACTTATTATGACTCATTAAGTTTGTGTTTTTGATATAGGGGCCAATCAGGGGCTGTTTAACCTGATTACAGGTTTATTTCCAAAAACAAATGAAGGGAGCATTGAGCCCTTGTAGTGCAATAGTAGTGCCATTATTCTTGAGCCAGGAGGCATGGATCCAAATCCTGATTGTACCACTAGTGTTGCATAACATATCTGAAGACACGGGAGAATTGGTGTCAATGAACCACCCCAAATAGAAGGCACCAACGGTTGGTATCCAAACCATAAGATGACATGGCAATCATTGATGTATACACTGCTATAGAAATGCATCGGGGTAACAACGGTAAAGAAAACTTATTCAATACATGAGGAAAAAGTAAGTTAAAGTCAAGTGCTTTTATCACATTAATAATCACATTTAAGGTGACACAGGTTAGCTAGTCAGCAGCTGAAAAATTAATACCGGCTAATATTCAGCCTCACTCACTGGAGAAGTAACAAACTGAAAGCAACACTCCAGAAGGAACCTTCATCTCAGAGATGGAAAGAATCAGGTCAACAATCCTTAGTCAGTGACCTACCAATCCTCCAAATCAAAAGGAATGCATTCTGGAAAAATTGTGCAACTTCTAGATAATCTGCATTTGTGAAGTCACTGACTTGGAATGGAGATGGAGTATTGCGAAATGTTGGGATAAAGCTTGGGGGAAGATCACGCAAGATGTTTCTCAGAATTAACCAATTTTTTTTGTTTAGTGCAGTCTACACATGGGCTGCACCTCTGACAGTTTATGGTATCACTGGCTCTCTCGGGGTATAAGTATGCTCTTCACTTTGCCTTCTGCAACAGCTCTATCTCTTCCACCTCCTTTAAAATGATGAATAGTTGAAGGCCCATTTAAAATTTAACACCTGCCATTCTGTCTTTCTGAATGTGTTGAATTCTCAAGTTCAGAAACTCTTAGGACTTTGGTCACAATGAAACATGCTGAAAGAGAACTGCAGATAAAATTGCAGCTAAACTCCAAAAGATGAAGCTGCAGAGTTCCCAATCTCCTCCCAGGCTCAGTCATAAAATGTCAGCAGCATTCTCTGGTCTCAGACCCTGCTACATCTCCGTTTACCAGCTTAAATCTGGAGACACTTGACAGCTGGCATTAATGGCTGGAAGATTACATTCTATTGTTTTGTTTTTCCCAAAGGCTGGTGCTGCGTCAATAACGTATAAAGGTCTGAATAAAGCCATTCAAAAGGCTGAGGAAATTCTAGAACAAAGAGTGATAGAAGTAATTTGTGCCTAATAGATCCTAATCGCTAGTGCTAAATAATGGCATTACAACACTGTATCAATAGGTAACTTGAATAGACTCTAAGTTATTATCATATTTAACTCCCATGGTGCATGAAACCGAGGTCAGATGGGACAGACCTGACATTTTTAAGAAGATGTCTCCACAACTGATACGGAGACAATCTGCTGTCCAACTGAGGATGAAATTAGGGATACAGTCAGAGATCTTCCAACTGAAGTGAACAATGTCCTTGCATTACCATTCAACTGGACTAGCCACATAAACATGATGGCTACATGAGCAAGTCAGATTCTGTGTCGAGTAACTCACATCCTCAAAGTCTGTCCACCAAGTACAAGGCACAAATCAGGAGTATGATGAAATATGCTCCTTGTACCTGGATAGGTGCAGATCTATCAACATACAATATTCTGTCCTTCCATCACCAATGCAGGGTTTACCATCTTCAAAATGCATTATAACAAATCAACAAGGCTCCTTCCAAACCGCCAATGTCTTTCTGAAATACACACATGACAAGCTACCAGTATGACAAGTTATTAATAAACCTAAAAAAATTACAACTATATTTTGATCCAACATGCAATCAACTGTTAATTGTTTTTACAACATAATATAATAGTTATCGAGAAATCAGCTTTATAGTTTTCATTTAGCATGATAATATCATTGGTTAGGTTAGACTTTTGGAAAACCTGCATTATGTTCATTGTATGGTAATTTTTTTTATTAATCGTAGAAATTATACCAAGTGTTCTTTGTACAGTAAATGGCACAGCAATGTTAATGGGAGCTGTCATTAACACAATTCATTTTGTGTGTGTGCGTGTGTGAACCTCAACAGCTCAAGAAGAGCTGTTAAGTAGCCTTCAAGCCCAAAGTATTGTCCATCCCTGTATTAGTCCAGGATCCTGCCTACGTTTTCAGGCAAATGTTACATAATTCCAGGCTACGGAATCAAGGAACAGGGGAGTTTTCCAAGTTGTCCCTACAAATAAGCATCCCTTCAATCAGCAACACTTCAGCAGACTTGGTCACTGTTACATGGGTTTGAAGAGCTATATGAAGATTGTTGCCATGTTTCCTACATTAACATCAACACTTCAAATGTAGTTACGTGGCTGTTAGGCACTTCAAGACTTCTTAAGGTTGTTAAAAGAGGAAAGTGTTATACAAGCACTACATTTTTAGAAAAAAAATATTTGGAGACCCACATATTGGGCAGGGCCTTGGAAAATAATTTTTAATATATACACAAAATAGTTTGGAAATGGTAATTGTTGAATATATTGAAATGTACTGCCAGCTGCTCTTAAACACATGACAATATTTCTGAAGAGGTACTTTTAGTTCCCCTGTCAGCATTTCCATAGCAACACTGTGTTTCCATTCCAGTGACAATAATAAGAGTTGAATATTAAAGGAAGCCTTGATAAATTATCCCTTACATAAGTCAGGGAACACAATAGAACCAGCAATTTATACAATGTAGCAAATAGAATTCCCAGATTTACAAGATTGGTTTTTAAACATAAAGCCATAGAGATATACAGCATGGAATCAGACCCTTTGGTCCAACTTGTCCATGCCAACTAGATATCCTAAATAAATCTCATCCCATTTGCCAGCATTTGGCCCATATCCCTCTAAACCCTTCCTATTCATGTACTGATCCAGATGCCTCTTAAATATTGTAATTGTACCAGCCTCTATTACTTCCTCTGGCCGCTCATTTCTTACACTTACCACACTCTGTGTGAAAAAAGTTGCCCTTTTAAATCTTTCCCTTCTCACCCTAAACTTATGCCCTCCAGTTTTGGACTCCACCACCTTTGGGAAAAGACCTTGTCTATTTAACCTCTCCATGCCCACACGATTTTACAAACTTCTATAAGGTCATCCCTCAGCCTCCGACGCTCCAAGGAAAATAGTCCCAGTATATTCAACTTCTTCCTATGGCTCAAATCCTCCAACCATGGCAACATCCTTGTAAATTGTTTCAAGTTTCACAACTTCTTTCCTATAGCAGGGAGACCAGAACGACTCACACACAGTATTTTAAATGTGCCCAACCTATGACCTGCACAGCCTCAACATGACTTCCCAACTCCTCTACTCAATGCCCTGACCAATACAGGCAAGCATACCAAATGTCACCTTCACTATCCTACCTACCTACCACTCCACTTTCAAGGAATAGGAAAGACCATAATACATTTTTTTTAAAAGACTGCACAACAATTGGAAACTGGAATGAAAAATGAATTCTTGCTGCTGATCACTATCAACAGCTGTCAATTGAAAGTTCTATCCAAGCATTCCAATATATTTTCAACCAGAAAATGAGACACAAAAAGTTACCTTCCAATCATCATATCTAAAAGCAACTTCTTCCTGCCCATTGCAATTGAGCTCCTTTTCCATTTTTAACAAGATAAAAGATCAATAATGACACTGCTGTATTCCAGAAGAGATTCGTGCACCTACCATTACACTGCACATGGTAGTGTGACAGTTCACATTTAACTGTCTGAGAGCATAAAGGTAAAAAACAAAAAGAAGATTAGATGATGATCTATCAGTTAGAAAGTTGTGTATTCCATCACCACTGCAAGGATGTGAGCATATAATCTAAGGTGACAACCCAGTGTAGTCTGGAGGAAGTGCTGCACTTTCAGAGGGGCTGACTTCAAAAAATGCAAACCTATCTGCTCTCTCAGGCAAATGCAAAAGGTCTCAAAGTGTTATTGTGTGAAAGAACAGGAAGTTTTTTTCATTATTCTGGATGAAAATTATGCCTCCAGCAGCATCACAAAAATAGGTTGACTCTGCGTGTAAATTAGCTCGCTGAGCTTGATGGTTTGTTTTCAGACGTTTTGTCACCATACTAGGTGAGAGTCTCTGGTGAAGCGTTGGTGGTATGTCCCGCCTCTCTCTTTATAGGTCTTGGTTTCTTAAGGCGGGTGATGTCATTTCCGGTTCTTTTTTTTCAAGGGAAAGTTGATAGGATCTAAGTCGATGTGTTTATCGATGGAGTTCTGGTTAGTGTGGTGAAGAAACATCTGAAAACTAAACCTTCAAGCTCAGCAAGCTAACTTGCAGACTTATCATCAACCTCTCAAAAATAGGTTAACTGTCATTATCTCGGTGCTAATTGTGGAACCTTGATCTGCAGAAGTATATGTTACATTTACCAAATCACAACAATGACGATACTTCCTCAGTATTTATATGATTCTAAAGCACTCTGGGACATACTGAACTGATGACAGGCAGTGCATAAATGCAGGTATTTTTTTTCTCTCACAGCTTTGAATACAATAAAATTGAATAAAGATATATTACATATGATCAGTCAGACTTTTTTGAATGGGTAAAACTAATACTGTTACCTGAACACTCAGATTCCAAATTCATTCACTGTTGGATTGTAACAATGTTAAAAAGCTATAATGATATTTTGCAGGCAAAAAATTGAGTCAGCACATGATTACAGCAGAATCTGTGCCATTTTTGTACTGGCACAGTTTCTTGCCAGTCAACAGGATTTAAATAGATGTAAATAATAAGGGATGGTAACGAGTGATTGATATCTTGTGTTTTGCACTGCCATTGGATTAAGTGTAATGTACATTTGATTAAATCTATGAAAAGTGACTCATTCTGCTTGCTGTTATTCTGGAGGTGGAATAACACACTGGCTTTAAAGTGACACCGTCTTCAGAAAAGGGAACCTGGCAAAAGCTTTTTTTTTTGTTTGCAGAGACAAAAAGAACCATCATTCTCAGTACGTTGACATTAAAGGTAAACAACGTGATGTGTTTTGACATGGTTTATATTATTCTCTTGTCATGTGCGATCACAGGATGCTTGTGACTCAATGATTTCATGAAGAGAGCTTTGAAACAAAGCAAAGGTGGCAATTTACTTAAGTATCCAAGATTTACAGCAGTTTCAATAATGTAGTTTTACATCTGCTATATTCCTGCTTGGTGGCAGCTTTGAATCAATGGCAGCATGGTGACTCAGTGGTTAGCACTGCGCCAGGGACCCGGGTTTGATTCCAACCTCGGGCAACTGTTTGTGTGGAGTCTGCACATTCTCCCTGTGGCTTTGTGGGTTTCTCCGGGTGCTCCAGTTTCCTCCCACAGTCCAAAGATGTGCAGGTTAGGTAGATTTGCCTTGCTAAATTGCCCATAATATTCAGGGGTGTGCAGTCCAGGTAGGTTAGCCATGGGAAATTCAGGATTATAAGATAGGGTGGGTCTGGGTGGGATAATCATTGGAGGGTCAGTCTGGAATCAATGGGTCAAATGGTCTGCTTCCACATTGTAGACATTCTATGATTCAAAAGTGGGTTCAAGCCCCACTTCAAACACATGGGCAAATAATCCCAGCAGGCACTTCAGTGCAGAATCAAGTGAGTCCTGCATCAGCAGAAGTGCCACCTTTGAGTGACGTTAAGCCAAGGCTGTTGTCACAATGGAATTTAATATTTTATTGTTGTCTACAATTGAAGTGTTTTTACACAAGGTTAGATTACTTTCTTTCCCTAAGAGTGATTTGGTCCAACTTAAATGATACTAGCAAAATGTTTTCCGTGAACTTAAAAATAAAGAAGTTCATGTATTATCACAAACTTGCCTTAAAGGTTGACAATGTGATGCCTCACACACAGGCCACACAAATAAGTGTTAGATGCATATAAGGAAAAAGAACATGATTACAGTGTGAAATCATTTTCGTCTCTTGCATAGCAGACCTGCAGTTTCTTAGATGTTTTAGCTGGATTGTAAGTCTTGTAAAAGCACAGTATTCTCAGTAAGCTGTGAGTCTTTTTGTAATTGAATTGACTGGAGGTGGGTTCTGATGAGAAGTTGAAGTTGGAAAGATTTGGGGAGACAGTCCTTCACCCATTTTCAAGGTAAGTTGTATTTTGCCTTGCCAGCACATTATCATTTACACAATAATTTTGCAAGTTTGTTATTGCTTATTTATATTTCCTTGCTGTCTTCTTCACAATTAAGTCCCAAAGGACTTGTGTGCCCATGCCCACACAATATTCTGGGACCAGATGTGCAGGAGTATCTCAGTTCTCTAAAGCAGAGCCCAAATTTTCCAAAGCTAAATGCACTGAGCACAGACCTGCTCTTACCTGATCTAACCTCCACAGTTCAGGGATTCCAAAATTCCATTTCAATAAAGGAAACTGGTTATTTAAATAGCCAGCTGTCTTCAGAAGCTGTGAATGCATGAATCACAACTCAATCCTAATTCCATTCCTGCAAAATGAGAGACACGAAGTTCAGGGATGGGATTTGTGATTCCCCAGTGAATTTGGGTATTTCTGCAATACGTGCTGGCAAACATCGGGCATTTGCATTTATTGAATATGCTGATTTTTTTTTCCAGTCTCTGTAGCACTCATATTGCAAATCTGTCCATATTCAGTTGTAGAAAAAGCCTAATTAATCTTTCCAACTCAAATAGTACTGTGACCACTTGAGATAGGATGTACATCTCCCAGATGAACATTTGAATTAACAGGAAGTCTTCTGTCAGCATAATTTTGCGAAACATTAATACCACTGCTGCTTTCAGATCTGATGCTGCATAGCTGCTTGTCCTGAGCTCGAAGTATCATAAAAATACTGTTTAAAATGTACTTTCCTTATTTGGTCAATGCCTGCAAATTGCACTGCGGATATGCAACTAGCATCCTACGTGATTATAAAAAAGAGCAGTCTCATTCTTGAGTGTATGAAATTCTACTGCAACTATAGCTATCGTATGGTCCTGTATTTTCATTAACAAGACAGGTTAGGAGTCAGGATTGGAAGTTATTAAGTATGATTTATGATTTATGAGCTTGTGATCTGATATTGTTGGATCAGTAAATGTTGAGATTTCATAGTTTTTCACAAAACAACCATTATTACTGCCTGCATGGTGTGGCTGAGTGGTCGAGGGCGATGGACTAAGGCTTCAGTTTCTATGTAGTCATGTGTTAGAATCCCACCGCTCTTGTGCTGGTGCTTTGGCACACTGAGCCTTTGAATGTTTAATTATGCAAGGAATGGAGAGATATTGACCAAGGACAGGCAGAAATGATTAGTTTAATCTGATGTCATGTTTGGCACAACATCGTGGGCCGAAGGGCCCATTCCTGTGCTACACTGTTCTATATTCTACAACTAGTTTGATATGATTAGTACATCATATGAGGTATGTTTTAGTCTCTGTGATGATATTAAACAGGTGACAAGATAAAAAAAAAGCAGCAAAAGTGGACTCTATAACCCCTCAAACCTTTGCCATTCAATAAAATCCTGGTTGAATTTCTGTATCTGTTCCATTTTCTCACCTACTCCCTATACCCCTTGATTCCTTTACCTAGTAATCTTGGCCTTGAATATAATCATTGACTGAGGAATACTGCTGTCTGGGCAATGTTCTATCTAAGCTGCACAGCCACTTTGAAACCTGAAAGTTATTGCAATCGTACATGCGATCCACTTCAAGATGCTATGCATACACAGCTGTCTAAAAGCATTTAATGTTTTGTCCACTTGAATGCAAGTGCTGCATAATACATATATTTTAGAAAAGGGCATTATCTCATGATTACAGAATCTCAAAGATTCACAACCATCTGAGCAAAGAAAGTTTTCCACAGTTTATTCCTAAAGGCCAACCCCTTAGCTTGGGACTCGAACTTTAGTCCTGATTCTCCAGTCAGGAGAAAATAGCTTTTTAGCACCTGGCCTGTCAGATACTTAAAAACATGTTACATTTCAGTGAAAGGACGTTTCCTTTTTCTAATCAGCAAATCACCATATACTTTCTCAGTATCTCCCTCAATTTTAAATTGCAAATGTCAGGAGATGTGTAAAATGCGCTGTCATTTTGCCATCATTCATTTTACACTGTTCATAATGTGAAGATCTAACTCACTGAGTGAATATAGGTATAAAATATTGCTTCTAAAACAAGTTCCATTCTTCAAACAATAACTTAAACATAAGCATCCTTTATAACACTGAGGGAGATTAATATTAGTCCAGAGTGGTGTCATGTGACTGAATTGATGTTAACAAGAAAGTGTATTCAAAACATATTTGCATATCTGTAGGGAAGGGTATCAGTGATAGACATCACAAAAAAGGACAGACTAATAAATAGTGATGTTAATTCTAAACTATGTATATACTGCAGTCAACTTTTCTGGAAGCACTGCCTGCCCATTCCTATATTTTTTTCAAATAAGAAGCTACCATCTTGTCTTCATTGTGTCACCCTCACTTCTGAGTCAGAGGTTTGTGAGTTCAAATATACAATGAAAGGGTGAATGGACAGTTCAGAGCAGTGTTTGTTACATGGGAACTGGATGGGCATAATACTTGTTAATTGCATCAATATTTGTTAATTTCAATGGTATTATTGAATTGAATAAAACTTTTAATCACAGCAAAGTGATTGACTTTGGTGGAGGTAGACATTACCAGGCAGATAATCATTAGAAGTCAGGAAGAAAGTCTTTATTTTGCCAACCTAAGACAATTTAGGAAGATACCAACTAACTAACACCTCAGCATTGTTATGCATCATTAATATTTCAAACATCATGCTTGCTGTCAATATTCACTCAGGTTTAGTGCCCTGGTCACTGCCATATGCAGTCTCCAGTGTGTCATGTTCAGGAGTTTGCACAGCTTGCCTGATATCTAACTTTAGTGTAACTCACATGAACTGAAAATTCTGTGTTTTGATATAAGGCTTAATACTTATGATAATTTTTCAATGTGGTAAGGTCCGATACGAATTGCTTTAGGAATACAAGAAACCATAAAGCATGCAAAGTGACAAATCCAATCAAAATTACTTAATTTGATTACAATCAATGAATTGAAATTAAGAAAAATAATAAATTGCTGCACTAACTTGTGCATAACTTGTTCAAGCCAGATCTCTGCTTCTGACTCATAATGAGCTTGAAATAAACATATTTTCCCTCATTAGGTTGGCTTCCCTTTCAAGACTGAAGTGGACCATGATCACAGAGTTTCTTTTCCTTTTGTCATTTATTACATCATCAGTTATATGCTCATGGATACAACAAAACAATAAAGATTCTCCAATAAAAGATATAATTTCCAAGTACCCCATTCTTGGCTCATAGCAATAACCTTTCCATGGATAATAAAGAACACTTGCAGAAACTCTGAGACAATATATTGAGTAATCCCAGGACAAATAACACTTAAAACTCTTCTTTGTCTCATTCGTGGCAACACATGAAGAAAATGACATTCTGTTACATAAAGCATTTCACAATCTTAGGTTGTGTCAAAGTCAATTAAGTTATTTTGTAATGCAATATTGTTGATCATGTAAGAAATGTGAAGGCATTTGGGCACAGCAATCCCCACAAACAGCAATGCAATTATAAAACAAAACATTTTGAAATGATGTCAGCCAAGGGATAAACTTTGATCAAGTCAACCTGACTTCCACTGCTCATCTTCTGTGAGAGGATCTTTTATAATTAAGGACAGCGCCTCAGTTTAACATCTTTTCCAACTAAAGAACACCATCTCCCAACAATACAGCAGTGCCTCAGTAATTCTGTGCTGTATTAGCCTCGATTTTGTGCTTAAGACTCTATATCTGGACTTAAAGCCATATGTAAAGCCATGGGCTCAGGGGGATGAGGGCTGCCTGTTGAGCTTTATCTATTATTACAGCACCATAAGAGGAAAAGGGGAGGTAGAGAAAAAGAAGGGAACTAGCAAGTCTGTCATTGGTAGTTGGGAAGATGTAAGAATCCATTCTCAAGGATTGTATTGCAGAGCACTTAAAAAAAGAACCAGACAGAGTCAGTATGGATTTACAAAAATAATATCATGCTTGGCAAATCTACTTGAATTCTTCAAAGATGTAACTAGTAGAGTGATCAAGGGAGCCAGTTGATGTCATTTATTTATGGACTTTCAGAAGGCTTTCAAGCAAGTCTTTTGTAAGGGATTAATGGGTAAAATTAAAGGACATGGGATTGGGGATATTGTATTGAAATGGATAGAAAATGTGTGAACTGATAGAAAACAAACAGTGGGAATAAGTGGGTCCTTTCCTGAATAGCAGGCAGGGATCAGTACTAGGATCCCACTATTCATAATACATGTTAATGATTTAGATGAAAGAATTAAAAGTAATATTTCAAAATTTGCAAAATACACAAAGCTAGGTGGAAGGGTGAGCTGTGAGGCAGATGCAGAGATGTTATAGTGTGATTTGGACAGGCAGAGGGAGTGAGCAACTGCATGGTAGATGCAGTATAATCTGAATATATGTGAGCTTATAAATTTTTGTAGTGAAAGTAGGAGGGCAGATTATTATTTGAATGGCTGTAAATTGAGAGAGGAGCATGTCCACCAAGACTTGGATATCCCTGTGCACCAGTTGCTGCAAGTAAATGTGCAGTAAAAAAAAGTTGACTGTATGTTGGCCTTTATAGCAAGAGGATTGGAATACAGAAACAAGGACATTTTGCTGCAATTAAACAGGTCATTGGTGAGGCCACACCTGGAATACTGTGTGCCCTTAACTGAGGAAGGATGAACTTGTATAGAGGGAGTGCAGTGAAGATTTACCAGACTGAATCCTGGGAAAACAGTTTTGATAAATGAGGATAGATTGTGTTGGCTAGAATAATATTCACTGGAATTTAGAAGATCGAGGGAAGAAAATCTATAAAATTCTAACAGGACCAAACAGGTAAGATGTAGGAAGGAGGTTCACAATGGTGGATAAGTTCAGAACTTGGGGTCATTATTTAAGGATAAGGGGTAAAACTGTTAGAACAGAGATGACGAGAAATTCTTCAGCCAGACAGTGATGAGCATGTGGAATTCACTAACAGAGAAAATGATTGAGGTCAAAACATTGTGCTTTTAAGGAGAAAGTAGATGTAGCTTTTATCGCTAAAGGGATCAAGGATTATCAGGGGGCTGAAGGCAGAATTAGGGTGCTGAGCTTAATGATCAGCCATAATCATGATCATATTGAATGGCAGAGCAAGTTTGAGGGATCAAAAGTCTCCTATTTCTACTGTTCAATGAATTTTAAACCTGTTTGAACCCATTTCAATATAAATCTAAATCATTTCCTTTCAGCAGAAAAGCAGAAATGTCCAGTTATGGCCATGCTCCTACAAAATGGCTGCTTGAGGTTGCCAACTAGTGGCAAGTATAAAGGAGTAGATTGAAAGGTCACAGTAATATTAAGTTGACACTGGTCTTTGTTTTTGGATGTTCTTGCTCATTATTTTTCAACACTGCCATTTAGGCTCTCATGAGCCCTGAGGCTGGTTGTTGTTTTCCACCAGCACCTATTGGAAGGAACAGTAATGGAGAGATACACCCCTATACCTGCACCAGAGCTCCTTGACCACAACTGTTTGCTCTTTGAACCCTATCACCACAGAAAAACAATACACAAGCCTCACCTAGCAATAAGCTTAATGCTTGCAATTACTCTTATTCCCAATGGAAACCGAACTAGCAAACCAAAGGACAAAATAAAAGTATGAATATCTGACTAACAAATCTTCAAAACCAGTCTTTGGTACTGTCAGCAATGATACATGAAAAGGTAGCATTCCCTAGTGATCAATTTCTAGCATAACCTGATTAGCAGTATAACTGAGATTCCAGCAACCTAATGTGAGGACAATGTTGCACCTGCCTGGTAATAACTGCAGGAGCGATCTTAAGCCAAGCACAGAGATGGATCATCCATTAGCAATACTTGCAGCTACCACCCAGCATAGGTTTGACAAAGCAAGAGACAGTTCAAATCAATTGCAATTTGAAACCTGCTATAATTTCCTTCTGGGCATCTTGAAATGTTGATTTAATGGAATTGTGCTGTTATTTAGGAACCGAACCACTCTCCTTGCACTCATGCTGCACTATCTGATCATGAGCAGTCATAAAAAGGGGAAATGTATTGGATTGTATTACCATCTGGCTGCAGCCTTGAGCTTGCATTTTGGATTTCCTGAACTTTCATATCTTTCATCTCTGCCCTTTCAAGATCTGTGAACAGGTTGAAATGCTTTCTGAGGATTTCCTACAGCCTGAAGAGTTGTTATTCCCCAAACTAAGATTTCCCATTAAATATCTACATCCTTTAAATTTCACTCGTATGATGTTTGCCATTTCTGCCACAGGTGTGTTGTTTGCATATGTCCCAGTCTGCCCCAAAATGATATAAGATTATGAAAATCACCATTAAAATGCTGTGGTCATTACAGACTTTGGGTTAAGCTATTTGGTATAAATTGCAACAAATTTGGAACATTGACACTACAGTATCCTGTGCAATTCTTCTGTGAATTTGATTAATTTGACAGATTATTTTCTTAATGCAGAACTGTAAGTCATAAAGTAGATTTCAAAAACATAGGTGGAAGCTATTAAATTTCTTAGGAATTGACTTTGATAAACTTAGTGTCATAATAGTTTCTCAGTCAATAAGAATTCCCCAGCACTGAAAGCATGCAGTACATGGCAATTGCTATCAGACCTCAAAACTGAATAATACAACCCAGTCAAGTTTTTGGTATATAATCATTTTAAGTTGTTAATATCACTGAGCAGTTTCAAGGTGATAGCAAAAACTAAGACATCTCTTTATTCTCGATTAGATCTAAAAAAGGAAAATTTTGGAAGCACATGGGAAATTAATCAGCATCTGAAAGAATGAAGACTGATTAACTTTCAAGTGCTGCTGAAAGGCCCTGCCAGAAACACAAACCTATCTTTTCTCATGCAGATTCTGAGCAACAATTTGTATAGACCATAGAACATTACAGCGCAGTATAGGCCGTTCAGTCCTCGATGTTGCGCTGACCTGTGGAACCAATCTGAAGCCCATCTATCTTACACTATTCCATTTTCATCCATAAAGATGGTGAGTCTACTACTGTTGCAAGCAGTGCATTCCAGGCCCCTACTACTCTCTGAATAAAGAAACCACCTCTGACATCTGTTCTATATCTATCACCCCTCAATTTAAAGCTATGTTCCCTCAAGCTAGCCATCACCATCCGAGGAAAAAGGCTCTCACTGTCCACCCCATCTAACCCTCTGATTATCTTGTATGTCTCAATTAAGTCATCTCTCAACTTTCTTCTCTATAATGAAAACAGCCTCAAGGCCCTCAGCCTTTTCTCATAAAACCTTCCCTCTATACCAGGGAATATCCTAGTAAATCTCCTCCAAGCCCTTTCCAAGGCTTCCTCATCCTTCCCACAATGCGGTGACCAGAACTATACTCAATACTCTGAGTGTGGCCGCACCAGAGTTTTGTACAGCTGCAGCACAACCTCGTGGCTCTGAAAGTCAATCCCTCTACTAATAAAAGCTAACAATCCTATCAACCTGGGTGGCGACTTTCAGGAATCTATGTACATGGACACTGAGATCTCCCTGCTTATCTACACTACCAGGAATCTTACCATTAGCCCAGTACTCTTCATTCCTGTTGCTCCTTCCAAAGTGAATCATCTCACATTTTTCCACATTAAACTCCATTTGCCACATCTCAGCCCAGCTCTGAAGCTTATCTATGTCCCTCTGTAAGCTGCAATACCCTTCAGCACTATCCGCAACTCCACTGACCTTAGTGTCATTCACAAATTTACTAATCCATCCGTCCACACCTTCACCTAGGTCATTAATAAAAATGACAAATACTAGTGGACGCAAAACAGATCCTTACAGTGCACCACTAGTAACTGAACTCTAGGATGAACATTTCCCATCAACCACCACCCTCTGTCTTCTTTCAGATAGCCAACTTCTGATCCAAACAGCTAAATCACCCTCAATCCCACGCCTCCCTATTTTGTGCAATAGCCTACCGTGGAGAACCTTATCCAATGTCTTAATGAAATCCATACAAAACACATCAACCATTTTCCCCTCATTCACCTGTTTGGTCACCATCTCAAAGAACTCAATAAAGGTTGTCTGGTACAACCTACCCTTCACAAAACCATGTTGACTATCCCTAATCAACGTATTCATCTCTAGATGATTATCCAACACTTTACCCACAACCACAGTAAGGCTCACTGGTCTGTAATTACCAGGGTTGTCTCTACTCCCTTTCTTGAACAGGGGAACCACATTTGCTATCCTCCATTCTTCTGGCACTATTCCTGTAGACAATGACGACATAAAGATCAAAGTCAACAGCTCTGCAATCTCCTCCCTGGCGTCCCAGAGAATCCTAGGAGAAGTTCCATCTGGCCCAGGGGACTTATCTATTTTCACACTTTCTAGAATTGCTAACACCTCCTCCTTGTGAACATCAATCCCATCTAGTCTAATAGCTTGTATCTCAGTATTCTCCTTGACAATATTGTCTTTTTCCAGTGTGAATTCTGACAAAAAATATTCATTTAGTGCTTCCCCATCTCCTCAGACTCCACGCACAACTTCCCACTATTGTCCTTGATTGGCCCTAATCCTTCTCTAATCTTTCTTTTATTCCTGATATACCTATAGGAAGCTTTAGGATTTTCCTTGATCCTATCTGCCAATGACTTCTCATATCGTATATTTTTAACATTTATTGCTTTTCTTAATATTTCAAATCTTGAGGATTTGTGAGCTTTGTTTCTTATAATCTCTTTATAAATGTATTTCCTTCCTTGCAGGAATCCATAGGGTTTGTGTCCACAAACAAGCAAATATCTTCCAATTCTTTCATATATTGCAATACAAAATAACATATTGGTGGTGAACTGCATGTTCTGCAAGTTGGTGGACAGAGTCCAATCAAAGCAAATGCTGATAAAACCAGATCTGCATATGCCCGCAGAGAAAACTGTGCTTCACGTTTGTCTAATCCTACTTCAGCAGCCTAAGTGTTGGAAAGTTGCAGAGATTTTCCATAGAATTATCATACGTTCAGGATGTCCTGCTCTTAGAGAATTCCAAAGCAAATTCAAATAATTTACAGTGATTGAAAACTTGAATAGTTTATATGTCATATCTAAGTAATGCAATGCAATATGTATTTTATTACAATTTTAAAATACTCCCAAGTTCTGATATTGCCGTTTTAAAAAGTCATCCAATATAATTTGAGAGACAAAGTTGATGCCCACTGTGAAAACCATTAAATCGTAACGCATATACATGGGAAAATGGTGTTCGAAGGAGGCTTCTCACTTGAGTGATCAAACCTGAAGCATTGCTGACAGATTATAATCAACAGTGAACTAAAGGCAATCCAACAAAGACGCATGAAGTGACATCTTTTTGGAAACGAGTGCCTGTTTGTAGGGTTTTCATCGGCAGAGAGAATGTGTGCATATGTTGTTGAGAGAGGAGGGAGAGGGAGAGTCATCCACAGACGCACAGTGCTGTTGCTTCATGCTAGCCCAACCTCCCTCGCACCCAACAATTAAAGTGTCAGGAAATTCTGCTGCTGCTGCTTTTAAATGCCAGACTCAGAAACACCAGCTGAATTTAAACCGATATTTACTTGAGTGCCCACCAGACACAAATACGACCATCCAAGTGGCGAGGGCAAGTCAAACAAGCAGCTTTGGCGACGCTAAAAAGAAATTTAACTTTTTTTTTCGACCAGGGTAATAAAGGACAGTCGATTTACCATTCTGCAACCCCTCTGTAATATTCAACCCACGGGGGCGGGGGGGTGGAAAAAAGATATTCAATATTCCTCACAGTTGGGAAGATCGCGAAGTGTTATGTTGTTCATCAGTCATAAACCACCGACTCCAAGACTTCTAAGGCTTAGAGTAAAATTCAATAAAAATCGTTCTTTAATTTTCCACTAATTCTTCTCTCACTTACACACCCGTGTCACTGCATCTCTATTATCCTCGCTGCTTGACAACCTATCTGCCTGTAACCAGTACACTAAGACAGTGTTCGACACAGGGAAAACAAATCCTGAAAATGAAGCATCGTATCTTCACGGCTGTCCCCATTCTGGCTGTCCGTGCACTCGAGCTGTTTCCACGGGACGGGGAGCTAGCAAGCGGGCAATATTCCGAGAATGAACGAGGCGCACTTACCCTGACAGCTTTGCGATCTTCACAAAGCTAAACACATCCATGCATGCAGAAAGCTCTTGTTTCCTCACTCTAGCTCCATTCTGTGTCTTTATTCAATTCGGTTGGGGCTACACGGAGAGGAAGGTCTTCGCGTTCCTCCTGCTCTGAGATTCACGGGTCCATCCACTCCGGCTGGAGGTAACATTGGCTCTCCCTGCAAGACCCTGTGTTCAGTGCTCACGTTCCCCCGCCACCAGCAAGCATCACCCTCAGCCAAATGTCAAGCCGGTGGCAGTAGGAGTCTCCCAGGCAGGCAACAGCTCCGAGGGTACACGCTGATCACTCCTGGTGCCTGTTTCTCTCTCTCTCTCGGCCGGCTCGCTCCAATCACAGCCAGCACTTGATGACAAATTAAAGCAAGATTTTTGTTTGGTGGGGGCGGGGGGGAAGGGAGTAGCAGCAAAAGAAGTGAGAGAGAATAAAAATGTAACGCTTGCAAGGAAAAGGGCTAGCTTTAAACAGTTGCACTGTTATTCTGACTCCGACCTGTGTCGGCTCGAGCCCGTTAAAATGTACAAGAACGTGACGCTCTCGAAAGTTCTTCCCTCACTTCAGCGACTGTTTCTAGGCTGCAAAATGTAATATTTCCCACCCCACCTAACCCTCGAGGGCTGTGATGGAAACTGAATATGATAGACCCCGCTGCTTGGTGAAGACATGTCGGAATTGGTCTCTGTGAGCAGAAAATGGCAATTTGACCTTTACACTTTAAATGACAGATTCATGAGTTTCGAAAGAAAAACAACAAAACATCAATAGGATGGTCTAAGAAAGCAAGTTCACAACAATTCAATTAACCATCAGTCTCGCCTAGCCAGAAACTTGGTTATCTTCGTCCGAGACTAATACTCAATGGTAATTTCATGTTCATACAAAAGCGTACACAGTGCACCAGAAGATTACATTCCCTACAGTGGGGAAACAGGCCCTTCGGCCCAACAACCCTTGGAAGAGTAACCCACAGACCCCTCTGACTAATACACCTAACGGGCAATTTAGCATGACCAATTCACCTGACCTGCACATCTTTGGATTGTGGGAGGAAAACAGAGCACCTGGAGGAAACCCACACAGTCAGGGAGAATGTGCAAACTCCACACAGGTCACCAGAGGCTTGGAATTGAACCTGGCACCCTAGTGCTGTGAGGCAGCAGTGCTAACCACTGAGCCATCATGCCACCCTCAAGATGTGAAATCGTTATTCACGTTATTCAATTGTTTATGTTAGACGTTGGTGAATTAAAATCCTTTCTTCATCTTAAGAGTTGGTAAGAAAATGGCCGGTTACTGTCAAAACATAGTTTGTTGTCTTCTTTACTCTGGCTGACACCTGTTCAAAGTTTGTAACAGTTATCTCAGGGAGAGAAAATTGAGATATGTCAGAATTCTCAAAGACTGGCAAACCATCTCAATGTGCATTAACAATGTTGCTGCAACTAAATGGCAAATCAATGTCTGTAAGAAGGTAGAGCATGTGATGAACAAAGAGAAAGAGCCCACATGAACAAATAATAAGAGCAAAGCAGACCTTTCAGGCCCTCCAGCCTAATGCTACTCAATAAGATGTCTGATCTGTTTTTTTATCGAATTCTACATTCCCATCTACATTCCCAATCAAACCTCAAACACACTGGACAAACAAATGACAATGAGAAGAGAGATGGTTAATACAGGACTAAAGGAGTTATATCTGAATGTATGCAATGTAAGGAATAAGGTAAATGAGCTTGTGAGGCAGAGCAAAATTGGCAGTTATGATATGATGGGCATCACAGAGACACGGCTGCAAGGGGATCAGGATTGGGAGCTGAATATTCAAAGATATACATCCTATCGAAAAGATAGGCAGGTAAGCAGAGGGGGTGGGGTTGCCTTATTAGTAAGAAATGAAATTAAATCAGTAGTAAGAAATGAAGTATGGTCAGTATAATCTGTGTAGGTAGAATTGAGGAACCACAAAGGTTAAAAACAAACATAGCTGGAGTTATGTACAGGCCTCCAAACTGTAGTCAGGAGCTGGGGTGCAAGATACACCAGGAGATAAGGGTGTGTAAGAAAGGCAAAGTTACAGTGCTCAAGGAGGGCTTCAATATGAAGGTGGACTGGGAAAATTAAGTTGGGAGTGGATTGCAAGAAAAGGAATTTGTAGAATGTCAACAAGATGTTTTTTTTTTGGAGCAGCTTGTGGTGGAGCCCCAAGGGAACAGGCAATACTGGCTTTAGTGATGTGCGATGAGGCAGACTTGATAAGGAGGCTAAGATGAAGGAACCTTTAGGAGACAGTAATCATAATATGATTACATTTAGTGTGCAATTTGAGAGGCAGAAGATAGAATCAGAGGTAATGGCACTATAGCTGAATAAAGGCAACTACAGAGGCATGAGGGAGGAGATGGGTAGAATTGACTGGGAGAGGAACTGAGCAGGAAAGACAGTGGAACATCAATGGCTGGAGTTTCTGGGAGTGATTCAGGAGACACAACAGAGATTCATCCCAAGGAAAAAGAAGCATAGTACAGGGAGGACGAGGCAACTATGACTGACTAGGGATGTCAGGGATAACATAAAAGCAAAACAGAAAGCATATATTGTGGGGAAGGGCAGTGGGAAACCAGAGGATTAGGAAGCTTACAAAAACAAATAGATCAACAAAAAAAGGAATAAGGAGGAAGAAGATTAAATATGAGGGTCAGCTCACCAGTAATATTGTTATGAAGGTGCCAGGGGTACTGTACCTTTAAGAGAGTTGAAAGCTAGCAAGGGCTTAGAGAGGCACACAGAGTACTGGAAAATTGACAATGTAACATTGGGTCCAGCAGCTAGCAGTACCTGGGTTGTTATGAGACAAAAATAAATTCAAATTCAACCAATCAGTTTAAATTATGCCCCAGGATACTAAACTCCAATCAACTTTGAATTTGGTATTTTGACAGTATTAAAACCAATGAAATGATCTGATGCTTTGGGGTATAAATATTAAACAAATTGAACAGCTGTGGGAGAATTGCCAAAAGACTAACAGATGTAGGCTGCTTGTAAGAACTCTCTGAGAAAGAGTTTGCACAGAGAAAAAACATCGACACCAACCTGGAGATCAAATCGACAGAGGAAGATACAAAGAGAAGATTCAACAACTGGTTGGTTTTGAAATTAGAATTTTCCTCTTAATCTTAATTGGGGTTTTATTGTACCAATACTGTAGAGGGGAAGGGAAAAGATAGGTTTAGATAAATGAGTTGTAAATAGTTGCTAGTTAATTATTCTCTGTTAGACTTTTAAAGTTGTTAATTTTTACTTTAAATAGTGACTTTTGGGATAGTTCTTTGCTTCTCAAATTTTCACAGATTATAGCACGGGGTGAATATTTTCTGTGTGTCGGGTTTAAATTACCAGAGGGGTTTTTCTCCTGTTGTAACAATATAAAAGAAGACAGTAAGAGTTTCTTTATATATCTAAGGGACAAAAGAAAGGCAAAAGAGGACATTGGACTGCTGGAAAATGATGCTGGAGATATAGTAGTGGGGAACAAGGAAATGGCTGAGGAACTGAATAATGATTTCACGTCAGTCTTCTCGGTGGAAGACATGAGTAATATCCCAAAAATTCAAGAGAATGAGGGAGCAGAGCTGAGTATGGTGGCCATCATCAAGGGGAAGGTGCTAGAAAAACTGAAAGGTATCAAAGTGGATAAATCACGTGGACCAGATGGACTACACCCCAGAGTTCTAAGGGAGATAGCTGAAGAGATAGTGGACGTGTTAGTGGTGATCTTTCAGGAATTGCCAGAATCAGGAGGGTCCCAGAGGACTGGAAAATCACTAACATGACACTCCTGTTTAAAAAGGGAGTAAAGCAAAAGATGGAAACTTACAGGCCAATTAGCCTATCCTTAGTTGTGGGTAAGATTTTAGAGCCCATTGTGAAGGATGAGATTTCTGAATATTTGGAAGTGTATGGTAAAATAGGACAAAGTCAGCATGGTTTAATCAAGGGGAGGTCATGCCTGACAAATCTGCTAGAATTTCTTGAGGATTAACAAGCAGATTAGGCCAAGGAGAGCCAATGTATGTTATCTACCAGGACTTCAAGAAGACCTTTGATAATGTGCTGCACACGAGGCTGCTGAGTAAGATAAGGGCCCATGGTGTCAGAGGCAAGGTGCTAGCATGAATAGAAGCTTGGCTGTCTGGCAGAAAGCAGAGAGTGGGGATACAAATGTCTTGCTCAGGATAGTAGCCAGTGACATGTGATGCAAGGGTCGGTGTCAGCATCACAACTTTTTACTTCATACAGTAATGATCTAGATGAAGGAACAGAGGGCATTCTGGCTAAGTTTGCAGATGATACAAAAATAGGTAGAGGGAGAGGTAATATTGAGGAGACAGGGAGGCTGCAGGAGGATTTGGACAGATTTGGAGAGTGGACAAAAAATTGGAAGATGGAGTATAATATGGGAAAGTGTGAGGTCATGCACTTTGGTAAAAAGAATATAGGCATGGACTAGTTTCTAAATGGGAAGAAAATTCAGAATTCTGAAGTGCAAAGAGACTTGGGAGTTCTAGTCCAGGATTCTTTCAAGGTAAACCTGCAGATCGAATCAGTAGTTAGGAAGGCAAATGCAATGTTGTCACTTATTTTAAGAGGACTTGAATATAAAAGCAGGGATGTAGTTCTGAGGCTCTTTAAAGTTTTGGTCAGACCACATTAAGAATATTGTGCACAGTTTTGGGTCCTATATCTCAGAAAGAATGTATTGTTCCTGGAGTGGGTTCATGAGAATGGTCCCAGGAATAAAGAACTTAACGTATGAGGAACATTTGAGGCCTTTGGGACTATACTTAATGGTGCTCAGAAGGATGAGGGGGATCCAGTAGAAACATACAGAATACTGAAAGGCCTGAACAGGGTAGAGGTTGGGAAAATGTTTCCATTGGTTGGAGCAAGGGCATGTCCTTAGAATATAGTAAAGACCTTTGAAAACAGAGATAAGGAGAAACTTCTTCAGCCAGAGAGTGATGAACCTATGGAATTTCCTGCCACAGAGAGCTGTGGAGGCCAGGTTATTGAGTATATTTAATGTGGAGATACATCGGTTCTAGGTTGTCAAGGAGATCAAGGGTTACAGGGAGAAAGCGGGAGAAAAGGGTTGAGAAACTTATCAGTCATGATTGGATGGTGAAGCAGACCCAATGGGCTGAATGGCCTAATTTCTGCTTCTATGTCTTATGGTCTTAAGCTTTGATTCCCTTGCCTAACATGAATCTGTCTACCTCCACCTTAAAAATATCCAATGAGCTCACTGCCTCTGCTTACTAATATCAAGAATTCCAAAGCCACACAATTTTGAGAGAAAAGAAATCTCCCCTCAGCTTTGTCCAAAAAGGATAACCCCCAATTTTAAAACGGACTCATAAAAAGTAATATTGTCCATTGTCTACTTGTCAAGACCATTTAGGATTCCATAACTTAATTCACACTTTGAAATTCCAGTGGAAACAAGCCCAGCATGTCTAATCTATTCTCAATCTACTCGTCCCAGCTATTAAGCTAATAAACTTTCTCTGAACTACAGCCAATACAACAACATTCTTCCCTAAATAAGGGTAGCAAAAATGCACACAGTTCTCAATATGGTCTCACCAATACCCTGTACAAGTGAAGCACTGTTGTTCTCACTTTTGTGTTCAATTCCTCTTGTAACAATGGATCAACTAACTTATGGGAAATCACGTATTAAAACTCACCTGGAGGCCTATTTCCAGTTTCTCCCAATTGTATAGTGAATGTGGCCACTTTGTAATTTTATTGGAACCATTATGATACATTAGTCCATTCATCATGAATCATCCGCATTACTTTTCTGACTGAAAAGAGATGTAAATACTTCAGCCTTGTCCCATCTTTTAGATCACTTAACTTGGAATAGTATGGTGCTTCTGTTCTTTGGTAGAGATGTAATCCTATTTTGTAGCCTTCCACCTGGTTTACAACTCATTGATGGGTGTGCCTGGGTGCTATTCCTGAAAAGCCCTCCTGTATTCTTCAATAAATTAGGGTAATCCTCCAGTTTGATGGGAACAGTGGACTAAGGGATATGCTGGGCCATGAGATCATGATTGAATTCTGATGCTGATGCTGATAGCCCATTATGCTTCACGGACACAGTGTTTTGAATTGCTTAGATCAGTTTGAAATCTGTCCCAATTAGCATGCAAAACAATGGAAGGTATCCTAAATGTGAAGATAAACTTTGTGACCAGACAGACTGCGTTGTGGTCATCATATCCAATCTATGAAGGGCCTGTGCATCTGAATCAGGTTTATTGATGTGGATGAGATCAAGTAGGGATTTTTTCCTCGTTAATTTATCTACCACTTTCTGAAGACCCAGTCTAGCAGTTACGACCTTAAAGACTCAAAAAGCTTGGCTAGTAGCGGAGTCATTGAGCTACTTTTTGTGATGGATATTAAAATCCCACAAGCAGAGTACCCTTAATGCTTTCTTCCAATTTGTATTCAACATGAAAGAGTACTGGTTCATTCGCTGACAGGGGGTAGGAAGCAGTAATCAGTAGGAGGTTATCTTGCCCGTATTCGAATGGATGCTATGAGACTTCATGGTGTCTGGCTAAGTGCCGTCACTAGAACAGAACATACCCAAGGGTGGCTATGGTTGAGACTGGAACTTTGTAATTCAATGATTGCCTGTGATTCAGTGTGTATCTCAGATTGTTGCTTTACTCATCTGTAGTAATGCTGTGTTGCATTTGGCACAAGCTTGAGCTGGATTTGTTGCTGTCATTCCCAGTGCCTATGTCAATGTTGGATGGTCCCACCTTGTTTCATTCATTTTGACTTTGTAGTGATGTGTTACAAACTAAGTGGGTTATTAGACCATTCCAGAGTGCTTTTTAGAGTCAAGCAAACTGCAATGGACACATGCAGCCAGACTGGGTAAGAACAGTCGATTTCCTTCTGCAGAGGACATTAAAAACTCATCTGCCTCACTAATGACAATCACCAATGGTTTCATGATCATTGTTATTGAGGCCAGGGTCCATACATAGAGTTACATTGGGGCCAAATACTGAGGCCTAGGGCTCTTGGCCACTCATTGTATTTGTGATGAAGAAGTGGGGCTGCTATGCTCAGGTGGAAGTGGTTTCACTGCGCCCAGATCCATAGGCAGCTCTGATATTGCCATCTTAGAGACGTAGTTGAGGGAGATGCAGGACTGGCATCTCAACATTCCGGGGTAGAGGATCTTCAGGCAAGATAGGAAGGGTGGAAAAGAGGTGGTGGTATTGCATTATTAATTCAGATGTGGAGGTGTCGGTGTTGGACTTGGGTGGACAAAGTTAAAAATCATACAACACCAGGTTATAGTCCAGCAGGTTTATTTTGAACCACTAGCTTTTGGACCACTGCTCCTTTGTCCATTAGCTAGTTAATGAAGGAATCAGTCACTGCCCTAAGAATGAACAATACCTTTGAAGGATCTTCAAATGGGGCTTTTACAAAGAGCTTAGGAATCAGAAGGGGGCAGTTACATTGCTGGTAGTGCACTGTCGGCCCCCAAATATCCAGCAAGCAATAGAGGAGCATATATGTAGACAATTCACTAAGGTGTGTAAAAACAAGAACAGATAAATTATATTAGGAGATTTCAGCTTCCCCAAAATTAGTTGGGATGGTTGTAATGTAACGAGTGAGAAGGGGTTGATTTCTTGAAGTGTATTCATTTTCATGTCGCCATGTAGAAGATTCCAGAAGGGAAGGTACAGTGCTGGTCCTAATCCTGGACAATGAAGTCAGACAGTTGCTTGAGGTGGTAGTGGGAGAGCACTTCAGTGATAGCGATCACAACACGGGATGATTTAACTTTGTTATGGAAAAGGAAAAGATGGTCTCTAAGGAGGGGAAGGCAGATTTATTTTAAGATAAGGCAGGGTGTGGCATAACTAGATAGGGAACAGAGGGTAACTTAATAGAACAGTGCGGGTGCATCCTTAGGTTGAAATGTAGGATCAACAAGCCCAGAGAACTCTGGATGCCTAGGAATATTCAGTAGTTAATAAGAAAGAAAAAAGAGGATTTTATTAAGTACAAGGGAGCAAATCAACAGAGGCCCTAGAAGAGTGTAGAAAGTGCAGGGGGAACTGCAATTAGGAGAACAAAGGGGGTGCATGACAAAACACTGGTGGGGTAAGATTAGGGAGAGCAGCAAGATAATATATGTATATTTAGGGGAAGAGGATAGCCAAGGTAAGAGTAGACCCCATTAGGGACCAAGGGGACAATCTGTGCATGGAAATGGAGGAAACCGACATTGTTAAACAAGGTCAGCTGTCTTCATGCAGGAGGAGGTGCAGGTATAAAATTTGAGGAGAGGGACTGTGAGGTTCTTGAGTGGATTGACATAGAGAATGCATAGTTATTAGAAGTTTTGGTGGGCTTAAAAATGAGCAAATTCCCAGGTCCAGTTGTATTATATTTAAGACTGTTGTGGGAGGTGAGGGAGGAAATTACACAGGCTCCGACTCAAAATGTTTAATTTCTGTCTGGCCCTGAGAGGTACCAGAGGACTGGAGGACTGCTTATGTGGATCTACTTTTCAAGAAGGGTGCTAGGGAAAAACCAAGAAATGACAGAGCTATGAGGTTATCATCATCGGTGGGGAAGCTACTGGACAAAATTCTAAAAGAGAGAGAATTAATTTGCAGTTGCAAAGGCAAGATGTAATCACAGCTAGTCAGCATGGTTTTGTCAAAGGAAGGTCAAGCCTAACAAATTTGATTGAATTTTTTGTTAAGCTAATCTGATGTGTAGATTTCAGCAAAGCCGTTGACAAATTCCATCTAGGAGATTGATACCAGAGGTAAAAGCACATTGGATCCAGGGCAACTTGGAAAGTTGGATCAAAAATTGACTTAGTCTTAGGAGACAGAGTGATGGTCAATGGCTGTTGTGAGACTGAAAGTCAGTGTCCAGTGAAATACCACAGGTATCAGTGCTGATTTCTTTATCATGATTCGGAGATTCCGGTGTTGGACTGGGGTGTACAAAGTTAAAAATCACACAACACCAGGTTATAGTCCAACAGGTTTAATTGGAAGCACACTAGCTTTCGGAGCGACGCTCCTTCACCTGATGAAGGAGCGTCGCTCCGAAAGCTAGTGTGTTTCCAATTAAACCTGTTGGACTATAACCTGGTGTTGTGTGATTTTAACTTTGATTTCTTTATCGTTCACGTTATATACACAAACAATGTAGATGTGAATGTAATGGGAGCTGATAAGAAAGTTATCAATGACATGAAGCTTGAGAGGGTATTTAATCATAAAGGAAGTGGTCAGTAGTTATAGGAAAATGCACTTCAGAAGAAGTAACAAGACAATGGAGTACATAATAAATGGCAGAACACTGGGAAGCTCAGGGAAATAGAGAGATCTTGTGGTGCTTGTCCTGAAGGTGGCAGGACAGGTCAGAGGGTGGTTCAGTTTCAGAGAGTGCATCCATGGAACACTTGTTTTAGAATCAAAGTACAAAAGAGACCCTTCAGCCTATTGTGTCTGTACCACCAAAAGTACACTGTAACACACACCAGTCCCAATTTCTAGTACTGGACCCATACCTTCAAACATTATGACACTGCAAGTGCTCATTTAAGAACTTTTTAAAGGTTATGAGGTTTGCCGCCCCAACTAACTTCCCAAGCAGTACACTTTCACTTGGGAATTGCTTCCCCTTTGTTCTTGGCCCTTGGATTAAGTGGAACAGCTGTTTTCTATCCACCATGTTGTTATGGACCAGGCCAGACTCCCTCAAAACATTTCAAGAAGGTAGCCCAGACCCTAACTTTGCTAGTTTTCTTTTGCAGGTGTACAGTGGATATTCCAGGAGAGAATCAGCTGGTCAAACCACTTAGTTTTAAACAAAACAGAAAAAAACAAGGACAACCTAGCCTTGTTAAAGAAGCAGCTTCATCACACCTGACCTTTAAAAAAAAGGAACCATCAATATCCAAAGATGGCTTCATTTTAAAATGCTTTAAAAAAATTGGTTGCTACTCTAAACCACATAGATACAATACACTGACTATAAACATGCAAACATGAACAGCTGTGTTCCGCCTCAGTCTGTTGTACTCCTGCCACCGAACACCTCCGTTTCTCATTCAAGTCTCGACAATGAGTCGGCAACCACACTTTTGCATCCTACCACATATGCACAATTGTCAAACTGAATGGTTGTAACAACAAGCTCCATCTGAACAGTCTGGCATTTCTGTCCTTAAATTTCTCCACAAACTTCAATGGGTTATGATCAGTGTATATGATTGTCTCAGATACGTTACTGGTAACACAAGCACTGAAATGTTGCAATGCCAACACCAAGCTCAATGTCTCCTTCTCAATTATCGAATACTTCTGCTCATGAATATTCAACTTCCTGGAGCAATATTTGATAGGTCTTTCTAGTTTCTCGTCAGCTTCTTGCAAAAGCACAGTATCGACATCCACATTGAATGGCTTTGTGTAATTAGGTATGGCTAATACCGAGGCAGTGATTAACACAGCCTTTGACAATCTGCTGTCCACTGAAACTTCTTGCCTTTCTTCAGCAATTCAGTGAGTAGAGCACCCACACTGCTAAAATTCAGCAAACTTTCGGTAAAATCCACTCAATCCCAGGAACCATCGTACTGCTCTTTTTGGAAACTCCTCAATTATCTTGCATCATGTGGGGCCATTTGTCCATATCCAATAACATGGCCCAGGAAAGTGACTCGGGCTTTGGCAAATCCACTTTTCACCAGGTTTGCCATCAAGCCTGCCCTTGGGAAGTAGATTGAACAAGTCTGATCAATGTTGTAAATGTTCCTTCCGTGAGTGACTAAAAACCACCAGGTCATCTATATAAATGACGCAGTTGGGTAATCTGGCAATGACCTTATTGGTTAGTCTCTGAAATGTGGCTGCCGCTTTTTTCATGTCAAATGGCATAACTTTAAACTGATATAGTCCATTTGGCATTATGAAAGCCAAAATTGCTTTTGCTCTTTCTGACAAAGGTACTTGGCAGTATCCTCAGTGTAAGCCCAACTTAGAAATATAAGTTGCTTGTCCCACCTTCTCAACACAGTCTTCCAAATGCAGACCCGGATATGCATCAGTCTTTGTAACTGCATTGCCTCTACGACAGTTCAAACATGACAAAACCATCTGGTTTTGGCACCATGACTATGGGTGAGCTCCAGTTATTGTACCTCACTTTGATTCTGTCATCTCGAAGCATGCGTTCAATCTCTTTTTGTACCTGTGCCAACTTTAGATGGTTATGCCTGCAAGGGGGGTTGCTTAATTGGAACAGCATCTCCTATATCTATATCACGCATAATTAGGTTAGTACTTCCCAGCTTATTTTCATTTATCTCCCCATGTGATAGTAATAACTCTTTCAGGTCATTTCGATTTTCCTCTAGAAGGTAACTCAATAATTTATCCCAATTTTTGACAACTTCCTCATTTCTCAAATTAAATTGAACAATGTCCAATTTGGAATCCTCTGAACTTGATTCTTCCCTCTGTGTTGTAATCAATAACATATTCTCCTCTCGCTTTCCTTCCCTGTCAAAATACCTTTTGAGCATACTCACACAACACACTCTGTGAGACTTCTGTCTGTCTGGATTTGTTATCAAATAGTTCACCTCACTCAATTTCCTTTCAACTTGATAAGATCCAGTAAACCTTGCCTTTAAAAGTTCATATATCACTGGAAGTAACATGAATACCTTATCACCAATGGCAAAATTGTAAATTTTTGATTTCTTATCTGTTTCCTATTTCATTGCTGTGATACTTTTAAATGCTATCTAGCCAATTCCCCTATTTAATTGTTCTCTAAAATTTAACACACAGTCCAAATATGATCTCTGAATTCTGACTTATTAATTTCTCCTTAATCAATTTTAATGGTCCTCTCACTTCATGCCCAAAAACTAATTCGAATGGACTGAATTTGATCGATTAATTTTGTACATCTCTGATCACAAAAAGCACAAACGGAATTCCCGTATCCCAATCATCTGGATAGTCTTGACTATAAGCCCTCAACATGGTCTTTAATGTCTGATGCGACCTTTCTAGCACTCCCTGTGATTCTGGATGGTATGCAGTAGATTGAATTATTTTATTCCTAAACTGTCCATAACTTCTTTGAATAATTTTGATGTGAAGTTGGACCCTTGATCTGATTGTCGCTTTGTCGGTAGTCCATATCTAATGAAAGATTTGAATAATTCCTCGGCAATCCTTTTAGTTGTGATATTGTGTAATGGGTTGAAAATGTGTTACTGGAAAAGTGCAGCAGGTCAGGCAGCATCCAAGGAGCCGGAGTATCAACATTTTGGGCATGAGCCCTTCTTCAGGAATTCCTGAAGAAGGGCTCATGTCCGAAACGTCGATTCTCCGGCTCCTTGGATGCTGCCTGACCTGCTGTGCTTTTCCAGCAACACATTTTCAGCTCTGATCTCCAGCACTTGCAGTCCTCACTTTCTCCATATTGTGTAATGGGATAGTCTCTGGAAATCGAGTCAACACATCCATTATTGTTAGCAAATGCTGATTCCCACTGTTTGAGGTAGGAGACCTATGCAATCAATTAAAATTCTTGTAAAAGGTTTCTCAAATGCAGGAATAGTTATTAAAGGTGCAGATTTTATTTCTGCCTGTGGTTTTCCAATTATCTGTCATGTATAACATGTCTGGCAAAAGTCAACTACATCCTTGTGCAGTCCAGGCCAGTCTTTGAATTTTAGCCTGTGCTTTCTTCACTCCTAAATGACCCCCAGGCAGTAACTCATGTCCACTCGCAACACCTCCTTTGTCTAACCCCGTGGCAATATGATTTGATGAATTTCAAACCATTTGTCATCATATATTGATGGTCTCTATTTCCTAATTAGGACACCATTTTTAAGGTAATAATACATAGGGATACATTCGGACTCCTTCTCTGTGTATGCCTTTTGTTACAATTGCTTTAAATTTTAATCTTTCTGCTGAAACACAGTTAAATTATCTGAGCTAAAGATGTCTGCATTGTCATCTATCTGCTCCTGCTTTGTCTCGACCATCTGATCGAACAGGGTCTCTGGTAATTCCACTTCATCTTTCTTATCCGTACTCTTTGATCTCTCTTGTTTTAGCTGGTGACTTTGTGACCACACTACTACACAGTCAGGAAAAATTCCAGGAAATGTGGCTTGCATTATTTCAGTTGCCTGAGTTTCCACTGGCTTTTCAACCACAATAGGCAGCACTCCCACCCTGAATCAATTATTTGTTAACAAGGACAAATTGTATTCCTGGAGCTGAGAGTTTGTCCAGTACTTCTACCACAAATTCTCCACTCTTCCCTGGATACTCTGACCTCACTTTACATAACTGAGCAGTTTTTGTCTCGCCGAGGATTCCTACTACCAGTACCTTTTCTGGCAATAGTCCTTTAGTAATACATATCTCCTCATCTTTCAGCATCACAGGTTGAGAGGATCCTGTGTCTTTTAATATTGTAACCTCTTTACCTGCTGCTCCTGCCCTGTGCAAATAAACTTACCTTCGCAGGCATATGGTTTAAGAAGATCTGGCACTTTCTCCTTAACCAAACTCTGACTAGCTGTACATTCTGGTGCAGCTTACTAGCCTCCACTCTGCTTTCCGTTAACACTTTAATAAAATTCACTGGCTTATCCTGTTTTCCTGCATCTGGCTTCCTAGTGCTTCTCCTAACGATCTTATTCTCCACAAGATCTTATTCTCCACAACCACCTGATGACGGAGCAGTGCTCCGAAAGCTAGTGCTTCCAATTAAACCTGTTGGACTATAACCTGGTATTGTGTGATTTTTAACTTTGTCCACCCCAGTCCAACACTGGCATCTCCAAATCAGGATTGAAATTGATTCTGGAAGCCAAACTTTGTTTTATGGACCAACTCATAACCATCAGCCATTTCAGCTGCTAACCTTGCTGTTTTAACTTTCTGCTCTTGCTCACTAAGCTTAAATTCAGCCTTTATCTCCATCCTTTTAAGCTGACCTTCCTGTCTAAGTGCTAATTTCTGAACTTCAAATGCTCTCTCTTTTTCTCTCCCTTCTGCCAAAGCCATTCATTTATTTTCTCTTCCCTCTGCTTTAATCATAATTCAAACGGTTTCATTTCTGTTGCCCTTTCCTTGTCTTTTGCCTCTCACTCAAACTGCTTCATTTTCAATTGAACTTTAGCCATTTCTAAAGATTCTGATGGTGTTTCCAGCAAATTTAAATGCTGAGCTACTGCTGTAATTATCACTCCTTTCCTCATGAAAGGAGGCAGCTCCAACCCCAGCTTGTCTGCTAATTCCAGCAGTTTGGCTTTAATCACCTTTTGTCAAATTCCCAAGGTCATTTTTCCCACCCCCCCAGAAAACTCTTGGTGACTGAAAGAGCCATTGCTATCCCAAGCACTGTTTAAACCAACCATATTCCACTCCTGGAACAAAAGACACTAACACCTACCCCTCGCTACCTTTGAGTCCAACAACTCAAGTTGCAATTTGGAACTACAAAACTAATCCCACAAAGAGCTCCCAATGTGTTATGGACCAGGCCAGACTCCTCAAAACATTCCAAGAAGGTAGACCAGGCCCTAACTTTGCTAGTTGCTTTAAGCTGGTGTACAGTCGATATTCCAGGAGGGTTTTAAACAAAACAAAATTTAAATACAAGCTTACTGGATGAAACAAAAAGTACAGAAATAGAATACTAAATAACTTATCTTATCTGAAAACCCAACAGATCATGCCACTTAATGATGCTGTTCCAAGCTACTTGCAACAATCCCCATAGACACCCTTTGGCACAAAAGGTAAAATCAAATACAAATTCTTACAGGATTGAAATCAGAGAACCAACCTGAGCTTGCTTATGAATTCCAGCAGTTTTTCACACAACTGCTACAAAAAAAAACAAACCAGAGAAAAGCTTGGAGAACTAGCCACTCCCCTTTCATTATACAATTATTTTTGTTTAACTTGAAAGCTTTCTGCCTGAGGCAGTATCTGTTAGCTGTAAACAAATTGACCCTAAAACCCATGCAAACACAGACTTTTCAGAACCTGTGTCATTTACAACCTCGCTGGAAAAAAAACAAGGACAGCCTAACCTTGTTAAAGGGGCAGCTTCATCATACTATACATACCTCCTTATAATTGTTTATGCATCAATCAAGCCACTCCTTCAAACTTCACTGCTCCGAACAAGACAACAGGAGCTTATCCAGCTTCTCTTCATGGTTAAACTGCTGCATCCCAGGCAACATCCAGGTGAATCACCTCTCCACCCACTTCTGTGCAGTCACATCCTTCCTATAGAGTGATGACCAAAACTGCACAGAACCCTAACTGTGGCCTAACTAAAGTTCTGTATTCCAACATAACCTACCTGCTCTTATAAGCTATGCTTCAACTGATAAAGGCAGCATTCTGAATGCCTCCCTAACTACCTTGTTAACCTGTTCTGCCACCTGAGGGACCTGGAGACAAGCACCCCGAGAACCCTCAGTCCCTGTGAGCTTCCTCATGACCCACCATGCAGCAAGTTGAAGGATCAATAACAAAGGGTCAAAAATTTAAGATGAAGTTTAGAGGGGATTTGAGAAAAACATTTTTTCACCCTGATGGTGAATCTATAATGCATTGCCTGGGAGGTTAGCAGAGGCCAGAAACCTCACAACCTTTAAAATATACCAGCATAAGTACTTGAAATGTCATAACATTCACAACTTTGGGCCAAGTGCTAGCAAGTGGAATTCGTGCAGATAGGTTGGTGTCGACCCAATGGACTGAAAGGCCTCTTCTGTGCTGCATGACTCTATGACTCACCTGAAAAGCAAAGAAAGCTCACCTGAAAGCAAAGTTGACTATATGTTTGTTCGGTGAAAGACAGGAATTACAGTGATGACTCTTCAAAATAAATTAAATCCGCAGACCTCTAGGTGCAATCCTGAGCTTCTTTAGGGTGGCAACAGAAGGCACAACAATTTACCTTTGTACCACTGATCCTGATTGCACTGAAGTGACTATTGCTGATCACGTCCATATCAGATCAGGGTAGAATTAATCCCAGCTGTGATTAGGAAGTAGCTTGCAAATGTTCTCTGTTTCGGATTGCATATGGTAAAGAGTCATTTTGATATAGCACCGGAAAAGTTGCCCATATCTGCATGGATGTGGCCCAGCACAAATCAGAGGTCATGCAAAGAAAAAGAGAAAAATACTGTCTAGGAAGTTAACTACAAATTCCATCCGGCATGTTTATGATGTG